>NC_084753.1:35698494-35848494 GCF_033978785.1 Entelurus aequoreus
AAAACATTTTATTTGGAATATGTCCTCAAATAAAAACATTTTATTTGGAATATGTCTTCTTCAAATAAATTATTTTTTATTTGGAATATGTCTTCAAATAAAAACATTTTATTTGGAATATGTCTTCTTCAAATAAATTATTTTTTATTTGGAATATGTCCTCAAATAAAAACATTTTATTTGGAATATGTTTTCAAATAAAAGCATTTTATTTGGAATATGTATTCAAATAAATACATATTTTATTTAGAATGTCTTCAAATAAAAATATTTTATTTGAAATATGTCTTCAAAGAAACCATTTAAGTTGGAATATCTCCTCAAATAAAAAACATTTTATTTGGAATATGTCTCCTTCAAATAATTGTTTTTAAATTTGGAATATGTCCTCAAATAAAAACATTTTATTTGGAATATGTCTTCAAATAAATATGTATTTTATTTAGAATGTCTTCAAATAAAAATATTTTATTTGGAACATGTCTTCAAATAAATATATATTTTATTTAGAATTTCTTCAAATAAAAACATTTTATTTGGAATATGTCTTCAAAGAAACCATTTAAGTTGGAATATCTCCTCAAAAAAAAACATTTTATTTGGAATATGTCTCCTTCAAATAATTTTTTTTAAATTTGGAATATGTCCTCAAATAAAAACATTTTACTTGGAATATGTCTTCAAATAAATATGTATTTTATTTAGAATGTCTTCAAATAAAAATATTTTATTTGGAATATGTCTTCAAATAAATATATATTTTTAATTTAGAATGTCTTCAAATAAAAACATTTTATCTGGAATATGTCTTCAAATATATATATATTTTATTTTGAATGTCTTCAAATAAAAACATTTTATTTGGAATATGTCTTCAAAGAAACCATTTAATTTGGAATATGTCCTGAAATAAAAACATTTAATTTGGAATATGTCTTCAAATAAAGACATATTTTATTTAGAATGTCTTCAAATAAAACTATTTTATTTAAAATATGTCTTCAAAGTAACCATTGGAACATGTCCTCAAATAAAAAACATTTTATTTGGAATATGTCTTCTTCAAATAATTTTTTTTTTATTTGGAATATGTCCTCAAATAAAAACATTTGGAATATGTCTTCAAATAAATACAAATTTTATTTAGAATGTCTTCAAATAAAAATATTTTATTTGGAATATCTCTTCAAATAAATACATATTTTATTTAGAATGTCTTCAAATAAAACATTTATTTGGAATATGTCTTCAAATAAAACATTAATATGGTCTGGTTTAAGGTGAGTTATAGTTTTATGCCAAAGGTTACAGATTTGTCGTTTGGAAGCAAAGCCACATTTTGTAAAAGTATGTCGCCCTCTTGTGGACATAAGAGTAATTGCCGAATTCAGACCACTCTTGGATTTATTTATATTTTTCAGGTTTTTCAGGGGAGCAAGACCCGCAGGACGCTTGAAAATTGCTGTGTTTTTTCTTCTATACGTTTGAACGTCTTTATCAGGCCCTTAAAATGCACGAAAAGTCCTCATATTTTGCAGGCGCGTCGGGTATGGCGAATATTTTTTACATATTGGGCATCACGAAAATTAATTTTCAAAATCGGCCCGTGACCCCAAGAGGGACAAGCGGTAGAAAAATGGATGGACGGGCTCTCTAGCGCCACCTTTAAAATGAGAAAAAATTATCCCCTCCTACCAGTTTCACGTATCGACACAAAAATCGCAGGAGACGTCTATAATGACGGGACGCACATAAAAGTCTCAAGAACCCATACCTGAAAACGAACAGGAAGTCGGCCATCTTGGTTTTCATCTTCCATTTTTCAGCGAAAAAAAGGGGTGGTACTTTAACGAACGACTTTAACCAAATGAGTCAAGTTTAAAATGACAGATACTACACATATAGGCGATGATCAATTATGAACAAATTCTCCCTACATCATAAGATGTGGGCGTGGCATGGCGCCGAACATTACTCCGATGATTTTTGGCAAAAAAAGGGGTCGTACATTAACGAACTTGTCGTAGGGACTTTGACCAAAAGAGTTGCGGTTAAAATGACGAATACTACACATATCGTTGATGATAAATTACAAAAAAAAAATTATACGCCATAAGATGTGGGCGTGGCATGGTGCCAAACATTACTGATGATTTCTGGCCATTTTTTGGCAAAAAAAAGAGGTGGTACTTTAACAAACTCCTCCTAGGGACTTTGACCAAATGAGTCATGGTTAAAATGACAGATACTACACATATAGGCGATGATAAATTACGAAAAAAAAATTCTTACACCATAAGATGTGGGCGTGGCATGGCGCTGAACATTACTCCTATGATTTTAGGCCATTTTTTGGCAAAAAAACGGGGTCGTACTTTAACAAAGTCCTCCTAGGGACTTTGACCAAATGAGCCGTGGTTAAAATGACAGATACTAAACATATAGTCGATGATAAATTACAAAAAAAAAAATCCTACGCCATAAGATGTGGGCGTGGCATGGCGCTGAACATTACTCCAATGATTTTTGGCCATTTTTTTGGCAAAAATAAAGGGGTGGTACTTTAACAAACTCCTCCTATGGACTTTGACCAAATGAGTTGTGGTTAAAATGACAGATACTACACATATCGTCGATGATAAATTACGAAAAAAAATTCCTACGCCATAAGATGTGGGCGTGGCATGGCGCCGAACATTACTCCAATGACTTTTGGCCATTTTTTTGACAAAAAAAAGGGGTGGTACTTTAACAAACTCCTCCTAGGGACTTTGACCAAATGAGTCGTGGTTAAAATGACAGATACTAAACATATAGGCGATGATAAATTACAACAAAAAAAAAAGATACGCAATAAGATGTGGGCGTGGCATGGCGCTGAACTTTGCTCCGATGATTTCTGGCTATTATTTGGATAAAAAAGAAGGTGTGGTACTTTAACAAACTCCTCCTAGGGACTTTGACCAAATGAGCCGTGGTTAAAATGACAGATACTGCACATATCGTCGATGATAAATTACGAAAAAAAAAATCCTACGCCATAAGATGTGGGCGTGGCATGACGCCGAACATTAGTCCAATGATTTTTGGTCATTTTTTCGGCAAAAAAAGGGGTCGTACTTTAACGAACTTGTCGTAGGGACTTTGACCTAAAGAGTTGCGGTCAAAATGACAGATATTAAACATATAGGTGATGATAAATTAGGAAATAAATGTTCCTACACTATAAGATGTGGGCGTGGCATGGCGCCAAACATTACTCCGTTGATTTCTGGCCATTTTTTGGCAAAAAAAAAGGGGTGGTACTTTAACAAACTCCTCCTAGGGACTTTGACCAAATGAGCCGTGGTTAAAATGACAGATACTACACATATCGTCGATGATAAATTACGAAAAAAAAATTCCTACGCCATAAGATGTGGGCGTGGCATGGCGCCGAACATTACTCCAATGATTTTTGGCCATTTTTTTGGCAAAAAAAAGGGGTGGTACTTTAACAAACTCCTCCTAGGGACTTTGACCAAATGAGTCGTGGTTAAAATGACAGATACTACACATATCGTCGATGATAAATTACGAGAAAAAAAAATCCTACGCCATAAGATGTGGGCGTGGCATGGCGCCGAACATTACTCCAATGATTTTTGGCCATTTTTTTGGCAAAAAAAAAGGGGTGGTACTTTAACAAACTCCTCCTAGGGACTTCGACCAAATGAGTCGTGGTTAAAATGACAGATACTAAACATATAGGCGATGATAAATTACAAAAAAAAAATGTATACGCAATAAGATGTGGGCGTGGCATGGCGCTGAACATTACTCCAATGATTTCTGGTTATTATTTGGATAAAAAAGAAGGGGTGGTACTTTAACAAACTCCTCCTAGGGACTTTGACCAAATGAGCCGTGGTTAAAATGACAGATACTACACATATAGGCGATGATAAATTACAAAAAAAAAAATTATACGCCATAAGATGTGGGCGTGGCATGGCGCCAAACTTTGCTCCGATGATTTCTGGCTATTATTTGGATAAAAAAGAAGGGGTGGTACTTTAACAAACTCCTCCTAGGGACTTTGACCAAATGAGTCGTGGTTAAAATGACAGATACTACACATATAGGCGATGATAAATTACGAAAAAAAAATTCCTACGCCATAAGATGTGGGCGTGGCATGGCGCCGAACATTACTCCAATGATTTATGGCCATTTTTTTGGCAAAAAAGAAGGGGTGGTACTTTAACAAACTCCTCCTAGGGACTTTGACCAAATGAGCCGTGGTTAAAATGACAGATACTACACATATAGGCGATGATAAATTACAACAAAAAAAATTATATGCAATAAAATGTGGGCGTGGCATGGCGCCAAACTTTGCTCCGATGATTTCTGGCTATTATTTGGATAAAAAAGAAGGGGTGGTACTTTAACAAACTCCTCCTAGGGACTTTGACCAAATGAGCCGTGGTTAAAATGACAGATACTACACATATCGTCGATGATAAATTACGGAAAAAAAATTCCTACGCCATAAGATGTGGGCGTGGCATGGCGCTAAACATTACTCCAATGATTTTTGGCCATTTTTTTTGGCAAAAATAAAGGGGTGGTACTTTAACAAACTCCTCCTAGGGACTTTGACCAAATGAGCCGTGGTTAAAATGACAGATACTACACATATAGGCGATGATAAATTACGAAAAAAAAATTCCTACGCCATAAGATGTGGGCGTGGCATGGCGCCGAACATTATTACAATGATTTTTGGCCATTTTTAACAAACTCCTCCTAGGGACTTTGACCAAATGAGCCGCAATTAAAATGACAGATACTACACACATAGGCGATGATAAATTACAAAAAAAAAAAATGATACGCAATAAGATGTGGGCGTGGCATGGCGCTGAACTTTGCTCCGATGATTTCTGGCTATTATTTGGATAAAAAAGAAGGGGTGGTACTTTCTACCCCAGGGCAGCTGTGGCTACGAAAGTAGCTTACCACCACCAGGTGTGAATGAATGATGGGTTTTTAACATGTAAAGCGACTTTGGGTACTTAGAAAAGCGCTATATAAATCCCAGGTATTATTATTATTATTATTACTTTAACAAACTCCTCCTAGGGACTTTGACCAAATGAGCCGTGGTTAAAATGACAGATACTACACATATCGTCGATGAGAAATTACGAAAAAAAAATTCCTACGCCATAAGATGTGGGCGTGGCATGGCGCCGAACATTACTCCGATGATTTCTGGCCCTTTTTTGGCAAAAAAAGAGGTCGTACTTTAACGAACTTGTCGTAGGGACTTTGACCTAAAGAGTTGCGGTTAAAATGACAGATACTACACATATCGTCGATGATAAATTACGGAAAAAAAATTATACGCCATAAGATGTGGGCGTGGCATGGCGCTGAACATTACTCCAATGATTTTTGGCCATTTTTTTGGCAAAAAAAAAGGGGTGGTACTTTAACAAACTCCTCCTAGGGACTTCGACCAAATGAGTCGTGGTTAAAATGACAGATACTACACATATAGGCGATGATAAATTACAAAAAAAAAAATGATACGCCATAAGATGTGGGCGTGGCATGGCGCCAAACTTTGCTCCGATGATTTCTGGCTATTATTTGGATAAAAATGAAGTGGTGGCACTTTAACAAACTCCTCCTAGGGACTTTGACCAAATGAGCCGTGGTTAAAATGACAGATACTACACATATCGTCGATGATAAATTACGGGAAAAAAAATTCTTACGCCATAAGATGTGGGCGTGGCATGGCGCCGAACATTACTCCGATGATTTCTGGCCCTTTTTTGGCAAAAAAAGAGGTCGTACTTTAACGAACTTGTCGTAGGGACTTTGACCTAGAGAGTTGTGGTTAAAATCACAGATACTACACATATCGTCGATGATAAATTACGAAAAAAAAATTCCTACACCATAAGATGTGGGCGTGGCATGGCGCCAAACATTACTCCGTTGATTTCTGGCCATTTTTTGGCAAAAAAAAAGGGGTGGTACTTTAACAAACTCCTCCTAGAGACTTTGACCAAATGAGTCGTGGTTAAAATGACAGATACTACACATATAGGTGATGATAAATAGCGAACATATTTTTCTTACGCCATAAGATGCGGGCGTGGCATGGCGCCAAACTTTGCTACGATGATTTCTGGCTATTATTTGGAAACAAAAAAAAAGGGGTGGTACTTTAACCACCTCCTGCTAGGGACTTTGACCAAATGTGCCGTGGTTAAAATGACAGATACTACACATATCGTCGATGATAAATTACGGGAAAAAAAATCCTACGCCATAAGATGCGGGCGTGGCATGGCGCCAAACTTTACTGCGATGATTCGCCCCCAAAACGTTAATAACTCGGCTCCACAAATTCAGATCTTGGGTCACATTTGGTAGAAATGATGATGATGACACCCTGAAGTGCCCGATGGGTCAGTACCTGTTCAGACATACTTGTAGTGGGCGGAGCCTAGCGACAAAAACTGGCCCATGCCATTACCAATTTATCATTTCTCCACTTTAGGTGATCAGAGACTGATTGGTGATCATAAATTCCAAAACATGTTTAGTAAATGACAGGATGTCAAAAAAGCTTCAAAAATGTGTCTCCTCAGTTCCCAAACGTTTACTGAATGTTGTTAAAAGGAAAGGCCATGTAACACAGTGGTAAAAATGCACATGTGCCAACTTTTTTGCTATGTTTTGCCACCATTAAATTCTAAGTTAATGATTATTTGCAAGTTTGAACGTTAAATATCTTGTCTTTGCAGTCTATTCAATTGAATATAAGTTGAAAAGGATTTGCAAATCATTGTATTCTCTTTTTATTTACCATTTACACAACGTGACAACTTCACCGGTTTTGACTTTCAGTTTCGATTCTAGGATTTCAACAAAGTACCGATGGGTTTAAGATGATGAGTGGGTGAAAGGGCACACGGGTTACTATCAGTGAGTCAAAGGTGTGAGAGCAAACATGGCCGTCAGTGTTGTTATTTGCTCGCCCCTCCCTCCCTCCCACAAACACACGGAGAGACAAGAGGAGTGAGTCACTGCTGTGGATTTATTTCTGCTTCTGCTGGCGTCGGAAGGTGGACAACAGGAAGTCAGGGAGAAGGACGTGCTGGTGTAAGACCCGACATGCACGACACACATCAATTAATCACCCTGTGATTAATTAGTGCAATAATTAATCACCATGTAAACACCACCAGCATTTCAACCAGATTGTGTCCGTTTTCATGGCAATCGTCGTCTTAAAAAGAGTATTTTTATTCAGTGAAGAGGAAATACAAATAGCCTAGCAGCTAACAAACAAAAGCTTCATTTGCTGGCATCTATAAAAAAAAAGAATGGCGGTATTTTTTTATTTATACACACACTCCTGGATGAATTAAGAGCTGACTTGACAAAAACAATATGAATATTCATGTAAACATAGTCCACACCAGCTCGTGTTGCCATGGAAACGCACTGTGGCCCTTTCCAAAAGTGACCAGACCTGGTTGTTATCGGGGTCAGTTCCAGAAAGACTCGACGAAGCAGGAAGGGGGGGATTTGTCTTGTGTTTACCCGACACGTGAAACGTGACGAATCCCTTCCCTGCTGCGCGACAGGGGTGTCCGAACGCTTTCCATACAGAAAATATAAAGAGTATGGCGGCTAAAAGCAATGCAATGTAGGTCAATATATGCTATGTAAGCCAGGGGGTGCCCACTAACGGCCACAGACGGGCAAATAAAAGATGCGGGGGCCATTTTTGGTTGTTTTCCCCTTCAAAAATAGTGCATTTTGGTAGAAATTTAAGTTTGAATGCTGAAGAGCGAAAGCCGGTCTAAAATGCTAACAGTTAGCACGCTGACCAAATAGCATCAAGTAACAAAACAATAGGGGCAAAATAAGTTAGCACGCTGACCAAATAGCATCAAGTAACAAAACAATAGGGGCAAAATAAGCTAAAAAGACTAGCATGCTAACATTACTATGTTAACATGCTAAAAAAAAAAAGTTAACATTACAGCTAACATGAGTGAAATTCCAAAATATATGACACTACACCTGCTAAATTAGATTTTTTTAAAAAAGCATGGTAATATTAGCATGCTAAAATACTAACTGTAACGTGCGTCAAGTACCAAAATATATTACTCGGAGGTGTGTGCCTGAAAAAAATTGTTAAAAATGCGAGCATGCTAACGTTAGCATGCATCAAGTATTAAAATATAACTGGAGGTGTGTACCTACAAAATTTGCTTAAAAAAAGATAGCATGCTAACCGTACTACGTTAACATGATCAAAAAAAAGTTAACATTACAGCTAACATGACACTACACCTGCTAAATTAGATTTAAAAAAAAGCTTGTATGCTAATATTAGCATGCTAAAATGCTAACTGTAACATGCGTCAAGTACCAAAATATATTACTCTGAGGTGTGTGCCTGAAGTTGTTTTTTTTTTAAATGCGAGCATGCATCAAGTACTAAAATATGACTGGAGGTGTGTACCTACAAAATTAGCTTAAAAAAAGCTAGCGTGCAAACGGGCGTCATTCATCAAGGAACAAAAAAATGTGATGCCGCGATGTATACCTGTAAAATAAGCTAAAAAGACTAGCATGCTAACATTACTATGTTAACATGCTAAAAAAAAAAGTTAACATTACAGCTAACATGAGTGAAATTCCAAAATATATGACACTACACCTGCTAAATTAGATTTTAAAAAGCATGCTAATATTAGCATGCTAAAATGCTAACTGTAACGTGCGTCGAGTACCAAAATATATTACTCGGAGGTGTGTGCCTGGAAAAAATGGTTAAAAATGCGAGCACGCTAACGTTAGCATGCATCATGTACTAAAATATGACTGGAGGTGTGTACCTACAAAATTTGCTTAAAAAAAGATAGCATGCTAACCGTACTACGTTAACATGATAAAAAAAAAGTTAACATTACAGCTAACATGAGTGAAATACCAAAATATGACACTACACCTGCTAAATTAGATTTAAAAAAAAGCTTGTATGCTAATATTAGCATGCTAAAATGCTAACTGTAACATGCGTCAAGTACCAAAATATATTACTCTGAGGTGTGTGCCTGAATTTTTTTTTTTTTTTTAAATGCGAGCATGCTAACGGTAGCATGGAGGTGTGTACCTACAAAATTAGCTTAAAAAAAGCTAGCGTGCAAACGGGCGTCATTCGTCAAGGAACAAAAAAATGTGATGCCGCGATGTATACCTGTAAAATAAGCTAAAAAGACCAGCATGCAAACAGTACTATGTTAACATGCTAAAACAAAGTTAGCATTACAGCTAACATGAGTGAAATACCAAAATATATGTCACTACTAAATTTGATTTTTAAAAACATGCTAATATTAGCATGTTAAAATGCTAACTGTAACGTGCGTCAAGTACCAAAATATATTACTCTGAGGTGTGTGCCTGAAAATTTAAAAAAAAAAAGTGAGAATTCAAAAGTACGGAGCCCCTAAAGGGACATGGAGGAAATAATTATTTTTATAATTATTTTTAATTTTATTTTTTAGACATGTATCTCGTGCGCACGAGATACATGTCTAAAAAAATAAATAAATAAAAAATTATAATTTTTTTTTAGACATATATCTTGTGCGAAATTTATTTTTAATTTTTTTTATAACTTAATAAAAAACAAAAAAATAAAAAATATGATACAAATGTTTTTCCCCCCCATGTCTCTTTAGGGGCTCCGTACAAAAGTTAGCATGCATCAAGTATTAAAATATGACTGGAGGTGTGTACCTAACAAAATTAGCTTAAAAAAAGCTAGCGTGCTAACGGGCGTCATTCGTCAAGGAACAAAAAAATGTGATGCGGCGGTATATAAAATAAGCTAAAAAGACTAGCGTGCTAACAGTACTACGTTAACATGCTAAAACAAAGTTAACATTACAGCTAACATGAGTGAAATACCAAAATATATGACACTACACCTGCTAAATTAATTTGAAAAAAAGCATGCATGCTAATATTAGCATGCTAAAATGTTAACTGTAACGTGCGTCAAGTACCAAAATATATTACTCTGAGGTGTGTGCCTGAAAATTAAAAAAAAAAAATGCGAGAATGCAAAAGTACGGAGCCCCTAAAGGGACATGGAGGAAATCATTTTTTTTATACATTTTTTTTATTTTATTTTTTAGACATGTATCTCGTGTGCACGAGATACATGTCTAAAAAAAAAAAAATATATATATATATATATATATTTTTTTTAAGACTTATATCTTGTGCGAAATTTTTTTTAAATTTTTTTTTATAACTTAATAAAATTAAAAAAAATATATATATATAACATTTTTTTCCCCCCCATGTCCCTTTAGGGGCTCCATACAAAAGTTAGCATGCATCAAGTATATAAATATGACTGGAGGTGTGTACCTAACAAAATTAGCTTAAAAAAAGCTAGCGTGCTAACGGGCGTCATTCGTCAAGGAACAAAAAAATGTGATGCCGCGGTGTATACCTATAAAATTAGCAAAAAAGCTAGCATGCTGATATTAGAATGCTATCGAGTGTGCCGCGGGCCGTTTAAAAATATGCTGTGGGCCGCAGTTTGGACACCCCTGTGCTAATAAGCTACTTGAACAAACCATCTTAGCTTTGTTTTCATAGGCTGACCAAGCAAACTCATGTAAAATCTTATAAAATATATCATCGTTAATCAATTAATTGTATTTGTTCAATAAATAACCAGCCGTGGGACCAAAATGGCAGCATTTTGGACACCCCTGGTTGGACTGGGACACGTTTAATCAGGACTTTGGTCTACAGGAAGTTCTCGGACTAGGTTCTCTACTCTCCTGAAGCCTCATGGGGGTTTTGGTGTTGGAATAAGGAGAAGACGCTGGTGTTCTGAGGCTAGAGGACGCGTTTCTTAGATCTACGAGAGCACACATCTCTGCTGAGCTTTGTGGAGGTTTGCGGTGGAGGAGGACGTGTTTACCAGTCTCTCGTCGGCGCTCTCGCTCTCCACGTCCGACCGGTCCTCGGGAGAACGCTCGTCAGCGGCGCCGGGCACGTCCTGTGGGACACGGGCAGGGTTACAGGTCAGACTCTTCAGGAATTCTCGGGACCTTCCATTGAACGCTGCGTTCATTTTCACGGCGAGGCTCCGAGGAGCGGGCAGCTACACAACGGCCGAGCACACAAGCTAGAGTCGGGGTCGGCAACCCAAAATGTCGAAAGAGCCATATTGGACCAAAAATACAAAAACAAATCTGTCTGGAGCTGCAAAAAATTAGAAGCCATATTACATACAGATAGAGTGTCATGAGATTTAAATTGAATTAAGAGGACTTAAAGGAAACTAAATGAACTCAAATGTAGCTACAAATGAGGCATAATGATGCAATATGTACATTTGGCTAGCCTAAATAGCATGTTAGCATCGATTAGCTTGCAGTCATGCAGTGACCAAATATGTCTGATTAGCACTCCACACAAGTCAATAACATCAACAAAACTCACCTTTGTGCATTCACGCACAACCTTAAAAGTGTGGTGGACAAAATGAGACGGAAAAAGAAGTGGCATAAAACACGTCCTAGAAAGTCGGAGAAAGTTATACATGTAAACAAACTAAGGTGAGTTCAAGGACCGCCAAAATTAGTAGGACAAAACAGCGCTCGCCAAATACTCGAATCAGTGAAGCATGTTTAAAGGCCTACTGAAATGAATTTTTTTTATTCAAACGGGGATAGCAGATCCATTCTATGTGTCATACTTGATCATTTCGTGATATTGCCATATTTTTGCTGAAAGGATTTAGTAGAGGAAAATTGACGATAAAGTTCGCAGCTTTTGGTCGCTGATAAAAAAAAGCCTTGCCTGTACCGGAAGTAGCGTGACGTCACAGGAGCTAGTATTCCTCACAATTCCCCGTTGTTTACAATGGAGCGAGAGAGATTCGGAGCGACAAAGCGACGATTACCCCATTAATTTGAGCGAGGATGAAAGATTCGTGGATGAGGAACATGAAAGTGAAGGACTAGAGTGCAGTGCAGGACGCATCTTTTTTCGCTATTGCTCATTGGATTCCACACTCTCTCCTTTTTCTATTGTGGATCACGGATTTGTATTTTAAACCACCTCGGATACTATATCCTCTTGAAAATGAGAGTCGAGCACGCGAAATGGACATTTAAAGTGACTTTTATCTCCACGACAATACATCGGTGACACACTTAGCTACTGAGCTAACGTGATAGCATCGTTCTCAAATGAAGATAGAAACAAAAAAAAATAAACCCCTGACTGGAAGGATAGACAGAAGATCAACAATACTACTAAACCATGTACATGTAACTACACGGTTAAAAATTCTCAGCCTGGTAAGGCTTAACAATGCTGTTGCTAACGACGCTAAGGCTAATTTAGCAACTTAGCAACCGGACCTCACAGAACTATGATAAAAACATTAGCGCTCCACCTACGCCAGCCAGCCCTCATCTTCCCATCAACAGCCGTGCTCACCTGCGTTCCAGCGATCGACGGCGCGACGGAGGACTTCATCCGTGGGTTTGGCGGCAAGCATCGGCTAGGCGTAGTAAGTAGTCCTTGTTGTGTTGCTGTAAGTATTGTACTAATACACCGATCGATCCCACCTACAACGTTCTTCTTTGCAGCCTCCATTGTTCATTAAACAAATTGCAAAAGATTCACCAACACAGATGTCCAGAATACTGTGGAATTTTGTCGAAGAAAACAAGAGGTTTTTGTATCGAGTCGATGGGGTACAACCACTTCCGTGGATTTTGTGACGTCACGCGCATAAATCATATCCAAAGGAGTTTTTCAACCGGAAGTGTGGCGGGAAATTTAAAATGTCACTTTATAAGTTAACCCGGCCGTATTGGCATGTGTTGCAATGTTAAGATTTCATCATTGATATATAAACTATCAGACTGCGTGGTCGCTAGTAGTGGCTTTCAGTAGGCCTTTAATATAAACAGTAGGGGTGTGGGAAAAAAATCGATTCAAATTCAAATCGCGATTCTCACATAGTGCGAGTCAGAATCGATTCTCATTTTTAAAAAATCGATTTTTTAATTTAAAAAAAATTATTTTTTTTAAATTAATCAATCCAACAAAACAATACACAGCAATACCATAACAATGCAATCCAATTCCAAAAGCAAACCCGACCCAGCAACACTCAGAACTGCAATAAACAGAGCAATTGAGAGGACACACTAGGGATGTGCGTATCGATCCTGTGGTATCGATATATCGATACTCACACGCTACTCATTTGGCATCACTTTTCTGAAAAAAGTATCGATATAAACCAAAAAAACGGCGTGTGGGGGGTGCAAGCATCACTTTCAGATGTTTTTGATGACTTACTTAAGTTACTATGTGCTGGGACACCCCTGTACCTGGCAGAGTATAGAGCTGGCCCAGTCACGTGACAGGAGACAGCCAATGAGCGTCATCAACGTGCAACACACACACAGCCAGCCGACAGCGATGCAGCCAGGCATATCCAGTGTCAGGCATTGTTTATTTGATTTTTTTACTGAATATTTTTGTTTAAATGATTATCCTAAATTCAAATAATTTCCACACAGGGGAATTTACTGTTAGTTGAAAATTGCTTGAGTATTTAAAACAAGATAAGAAAGAGATACAATTTGGAGATTCTTCATCTATGCATTACAGTTTTATTTTTTTCCAAAAAAATCTTGAATATATGATTGAATGTGATTTTGGTTTTAATCTGTAACATGATTTCTTGCATTTCGAAAACATTAGCCTATTTCATATTTCATTAATTGCTAATTATATCACAAACTTTAACAAATAACTGCAGCTTCTTGCGATTCGGATTCGACAGTTAATTGGAAAGCCCTAATATTTAATTATTATTATATATAATATATAGTTATTATTATATATAATATTTAATTTATTTTTCACATTTATGTTATTTATTTTAATTTTACTTTTATTATATATTGACCATAATAAATGTGCTATAAATGGTCTGTATTTGTCTTGTGATTTGTCTTAAATAATAACAATAGTAATAATATTTTTGACTGACAAAAAATTGCCAATAAGAAATTATTGGTATCGGTATCGATGAAAATGCAAGAAAAAGTATCGGTATCGTATCGAATCCTAAAAGTGTGGTATCGCCCATCCCTAGGAGACACAAACACGACACAGAACAAACCAAAAGTAGTGAAACAAAAATGAATATTATCAACAACAGTATCAATATTAGTTACAATTTCAACATAGCAGTGATAAAAAATCCCTCATTGACATTATCATTAGACATTTATAAAAAAAAAAAAGCACAATAGTGTCACAGTGGCTTACACTTGCATCACATCTCATAAGCTTGACAACACACTGTGTCCAATATTTGCACAAAGATAAAATAAGTCATATTTTTGGTTCATTTAATAGTTCAAACAAATGTACATTATTGCAAACAGTTGATAAAACATTGTCCTTTACAATTATAAAAGATTTTTACAAAAATCTACTACTCTGCTTGCATGTCAGCAGACTGGGGTAGATCCTGCTGAAATCTATGTATTCCATGAATAGAGAATCCTTTAATCGGGAAAATACCGTTTTTGAATCGAGAATCGCGTTGAATCGGAAAAAAAAAATCGATTTATAATCGAATCGTGACCCCAAGAATCGATATTGAATCGAATCGTGGGACACCCAAAGATTTACTTAATTTAAGAATATTTTTCAACATATTGAGAAAAAAGGTGTCATATTTTTTTTTCTACCAAGAAAAGTGCACTTGTTATTAGTGTGAATATACTTATTTTAAGGTATTTTGGGTTCATTGAGGTTAGCTCATTTTACTTGTTTTGGAAAGTCTTGACAAGCCACATTTTCTTGTTCCATTGGCAGATAATTTTCCTTAGTTCAAGTAAAATACACCTATATTTAGTTTGTTTTTGTCTTGTTTTTGAACACTGACGTTTTGCAGTGCAGTTGACAGTAAAAAGTCGTTGTCGCAATTGTTGGATATGACTTTAAGGCATAACCAAGCATGCATCACTATAGCTCTTGTCTCAAAGTAGGTGTACTGTCACCACCTGTCACATCACGCCGCAACTTATTTGGAGTTTATAGCTGTTTTCCTGTGTGTAGTGTTTTAGTTCTTGTCTTGCGCTCCTATTTTGGTGGCGTTTTCTCTTTTTTTGGTATTTTCCTGGAGCAGTTTCATGTATTCCTATGAGCGGAATTTCCCGCATCTACTTTGTTTTAGCAATCAAGAATATTTAAGTTGTTTGTATCCTTCTTTGTGGGGACATTGTTGATTGTCATGTCAAGTTCGGATGTACATTGTGGACGCCGTCTTTGCTCCACAGTAAGTCTTTGCTGTCGTCCAGCATTCTGTTTTTGTTTAGTTTGTAGCCAGTTCAGTTTTAGTTTCGTTCTGCATAGCCTTCCCTAAGCTTCAATGCCTTTTCTTAGGGGCACTCACCTTTTGTTTATTTTTGGTTTAAGCATTAGACACCTTTTTACCTGCACACTGCCTCCCGCTGTTTCCCACATCTACAAAGCAATTAGCTACCTGCTGCCACCTACTGATATGGAAGAGTATTACACGGTTACTCTGCCGAGCTCTAGACACTCAACAACAACACATCATTTGCAGACTATAATTACTGGTTCGCAAAAAATATTTTGGACACAAATAGGTGAAATTAGATCATCTCTCACAGCACACCAGACTGTATCTCACGGTACACTAGCGTGCCGCGGCGCAGTGGTTGAAAAACACTGCCTTAAATGAACAATGTTGCAGTCTAAAACGGGACAATTGTCAATAAAAACAAGCACCACATAATTATAGTTGCATATTACATGCAAGGACTCCCAAGGCAGAAGCATGGCAGAGAGTATCCAGTAACAAACGTGTCCGCATCATTCACCTAAGAGGTGTCGCCAAAAAGTCAATTACCACTCTACTTCAACTTAAAGACAGCAAAAGTTCATTCCAGACGGTTGATATTTAATACCGGACTATAATAAGCCACTAATTTTTTCCCACGCTTTGAACCCTGCGGCTTATAAGAAGGTGCGGCTAATATATGGATCTTTATTCGCTCACGGTCATGATAAAAACAATAGTTGCAAAATAAAACAAGACGAGTGATAAAATGATAGTGCTATATGGCGTCACTGTAGGTGCTGCAGTGTCCTTCTATTTACTGTTGGACTGTTTGCTCTTTTATTCCACGTCTTTTTTTGTAATAGTATTTTCAAAAACCCCTGCACTAAATGAAGGAAATCCATGTTATTTTGGTTTAGTGATGACAAGAAAGAGCGCGACACTACCTGGGTGTCATCTGGCGACGCCAGCTCTGGGCTTTCTTCACCGGAAGCTTCTCTCTTTTCAGGGGCGTCCGGTTGCTTGATGAAAAACACAAGACACAAAACAAATAAGGCAATCCATGCCACTTTATGGACTAGAATAGAATAGAATAGAATAGAAAGTACTTCATTGATCCCTGGGGGAAATTCAGCACCACAGTTCGCTCACAATAGACAATAAACACTTACATGTGAATAATATAAATGCAGTCTATTATACAGCATTATTCACATGTGAATAATATAAATACAGGCTATTATACAGCATTATTCACATGTGAATAATATAAATACAGTCTATTATACAGCATTATTCACATGTGAATAATATAAATACAGTCTATTATACAGCAGTATTCACATGTGAATAATATAAATACAGGCTATTATACAGCATTATTCACATGTGAATGATATAAATACAGTCTACTATACAGCATTATTCACATGTGAATAACATAAATACAGTCTATTATACAGCATTATTCACATGTGAATAATATAAATACAGTCTATTATACAGCATTATTCACATGTGAATAATATAAATACAGTCTATTATACAGCATTATTCACATGTGAATAACATAAATACAGTCTATTATACAGCATTATTCACATGTGAATAATGTAAATACAGTCTATTATACAGCATTATTCACATGTGAATAATATAAATACAGGCTATTATACAGCATTATTCACATGTGAATAATATAAATACAGTCTATTATACAGCATTATTCACATGTGAATAATATAAATACAGTCTATTATACTGCAGTATTCACATGTGAATAATATAAATACAGGCTATTATACAGCATTATTCACATGTGAATAACATAAATAGTCTATTATACAGCATTATTCACATGTGAATAATATAAATACAGTCTATTATACAGCATTATTCACATGTGAATAATATAAATAGTCTACTATACAGCATTATTCACATGTAAATAATACAAATACAGTCTATTATACAGCATTATTCACATGTGAATAAGATAAATACAGTCTATTATACAGCATTATTCACAAGGGGAATAATATAAATAGTCTATTATACAGCATTATTCACATGTGAATACCATAAATACAGTCTATTCAGCATTATTCACATGTGAATAATATTAATACAGTCTATTATACAGCATTATTCACATGTGAATAACAAATACAGTCTATTATACAGCATTATTCACATGTGAATAATATTAATACAGTCTATTATACAGCATTATTCACATGTGAATAACAAATACAGTCTATTATACAGCATTATTCACATGTGAATAACATAAATACAGTCTATTCAGCATTATTCACACGTGAATAATATTAATACAGCCTATTATACAGCATTTTTCACATGTGAATAACAAATACAGTCTATTGTACAGCATTATTCACATGTGAATAACATAAATACAGTATATTAAGCATTATTCACATGTGAATAATATTAATACATTATACATTTACAGTACATGTACAGTCAAAAAGGAACATATGCACTATACAGTCTGATAGCTGCTACTACTTTGTAGCGGACATGATGATGCTGACAAGATGTGTTAGTGCACTTAAATGTAGAGTATATGTAGAATATATTTATATTATTTATATATTATATTATATTATTTATAATTATTATTGTCTGTTGTGAGCGAACTGCGGTGCTGAATTTTCCCCAGGGAACAATAAAGTACTTTCTATTCTATTCTATTCTAGAGACCATCAGGACTTTAGTGAGCGGCTACATTCACTGCCCAGCCAAAAAAAGTTACATGGGGAATAACTAAGCTAATAATTCGGAACGTTCAAGAAGGAAAAACATCTGGAATGATGCTCCATCCAACCGAACGCTTTTTCTACCGCTTATCCTCATCTGGGTCTCAGGCGAGTTGGAGTCTATTCCTGGTAACGTCACGTCAGGGTCAAGGAACGAACACCTTGGAGAGGTCGCCGGCCAATCACAAGCAAGCGTTAACTTTGGAGCAGAGGTGTGCAAACTTTTTCCACTTGGGGCCACACACTAAAAAAATCATAGCATGCGGGGGACATTTTGGATTTAAAAAAAGCATGCATGCTAATATTAGCATGCTAAAATGCCAACTGTAACATGTGTCAAGTACCACAATACATTACTCTGAGGCATACTTGCCAACCTTGAGACCTCCGAATTCGGGTAGCGGGGGGTGTATATTGTAGTGTCCCGGAAGAGTTAGTGCTGCAAGGGGTTCTGGGTATTTGTTCTGTTGTGTTACGGTGCGGATGTTCTCCAGAAATGTGTTTGTCATTCTTGTTTGGTGTGGGTTCACAGTGTGGCGCATATTTGTAACAGTGTTAAAGTTGTTTATACGTCCACCCTCAGTGTGTGTAAAAGCTGCATATATTATGCGACTGGGCCGGCACGCTGTTTGAATGGAGGAAAAGCGGGCGTGACGACAGGTTGTAGAGGACGCTAAAGGCAGTGCCTTTAAGGCACGCCCCCAATATTGTTGTCCGGGTGGAATTCGGGAGAATGGTTGCCCCGGGAGATTTTCGGGAGGGGCACTGAAATTCGAGATTCTCCCGGGAAAATCGGGAGGGTTGGCAAGTATGCACTGAGGTGTGTACCTAAAAAAAAATGTTTTTAAATGCGAACATGCTAACGTTAGCATGCATCAAGTACTAAAATATACCTACAAAATTAGCTTAAAAAAAGTTAGCATGCTGACATTTGTCAAGGAACAAAAAAATGTGATGCCGCGGTGTTTACCTGTAAAATTAGCAACGTTTATGTGACTTTTAAATGCGAAAAAAGCGTTTCCATCATGCTTTTCCAACCTGCTCAGTGGCCCAGTGGTTAGAGTGTCCGCCCTGAGATGGGTAGGTCGTGAGTTCAAACCCCGGCCGAGTCATACCAAAGACTATTAAAACGGGACCCATTACCTCCCTGCTTGGCACTCAGCATCAAGGGTTGGAATTGGGGGTTAAATCACCAAAATGATTCCTGAGCGCGGCCACCGCTGCTGCTCCCTACTCCCCTCACCTCCCAGGGGGTGTAACAAGGGGATGGGTCAAATGCAGAGGGTAATTTCACCATAGATTTAAACTTTTTATTAGTAGATTGCACAGTACAGTACATATTCCGTACAATTGACCACTAAATGGTAACACCCCAATAAGTTTTCAACTTGTTTAAGTCGGGGTCCACGTTAATCAATTCACACACACCTAGTGTGTGTGTGTGTGACTATCAGTTGTACTTTTTACGAAACACTTCAAACATCGAAACGTCTCAAAAACCACCTCATGAGAGATACTTGAGCTTTTCCGAAATATGGGGGTTTCCGTTACCAGTTTCTTATGGCGATATTTAGGTTTTGCGCATTTCTTGGGGTAATGGAAACGCATACTTTTTATCGGAACCAGGAAATATTAACGTCCCTGCTAAGTATGCTGTCACCGCGACCCAGATAAACGGAATAATATTGACCTTTTTCGGGCTGAGCAGAGAATTTAGGAACAGAAGGTTATAGAGAAAGAAGTTAGTAGAGATGGTATTCAAAGGACATTAGGATTTAGGAACAGAAGATTGTAGAGAAAGAAGTTAGTACAGATGGTATTCAAAGGACATCAGGAATGGAATGTAAAAACATGGAGCAAAAACAGAGACAGAAAAAGGGGACATCTTCCATCTTTGTTTTTGTTACCTCAGAAGAACCACCCAGGAGAGCATCCCAGAGCCACCACACAACACCTCCTCCACCTCCCTTCACACTCTGCTCCTGCCCTCCCACTTCCTGACAGGCCTCCTCGCCGCCAGCGCCTTGCCGCTGAAACAAGACGAACGTGCCATCAAGTGTGCCACCACAATGAGCCCCCAAGCTCTATTATTGTGACGACTGTATGTTCTGGTTAGGGATGATGTTCGAAACCGGTTCTCCCGGTAGTTCGATAAGAAAAGAACCGATTCCATGGACTCGAATCCCTTTTTGAGAACCAGTTCCCGTTATCGAGGCCACTATAGTAAAGAAAAAGAGTTGGTTCTTTATTCGAATCCCTGAGAACGAATCCCGTCCCACAGGAAATGCCCTGTGGAACATCACAGGAAATGACGTAGCTTAGTCATTAGGCGGCAGATACAGAAAGCAGCAAAAATAATGGACCGGAAAAAACGCCTCAAGGCATGGCTTCATTTTTTAAAAAAATACGACGAGGAAACGGCAATATGCAATTATTGCCAGGCTTCGCTCTCATTTAAGGGGAGCAGTACAACAAACATGTTGAAACATATTCAGGCCGCACATAACCTGAACGTTCGAGAACCGTGTCGTGTCTTCGACACGTGGAGAAGCAGCTACAGAGATGACGAAGCACGCCCCTCTTCCTCTGCTTCAACCTGCAGTCCCAGTGATAGTGCCGGTGAGTAACTAATGTTAACTGTTGCCGGTTAATTTCCATATCTGCTCACTTGTAGCCTTTAGGCTAAAATAAGGTTACCCCTTATGTCAACCAGGACTGCAGAATTGTTGATTAAAGACTGTGGTGTTCTTAGTGTCATAGTGTGTGTAGTTAGTATGTTCCAATATCAGCAGAAGTGCACTTTTTGGAGAGCTGTATTATTTTCAGTTTTTTGCCCAAGGGACTGATTTTATTTAACAATATATTATTATTTATACACTTATAGTGATCACAGAGACAGGTTGTTTTTGTGTTACTGTATATATTTGTTTTTCTTAAAAATCCCACTTAATATACTTTGGGTAACAACAGACAATATTTATTTATTTTTTTAAATTTTTTTAGGGGGATAACAACAGTCAATATTTATTTATTTATTTTTATTTTATTCTTATAAAATAAAAGTGAGCTTTTGTTAAACCAAATATTGTGTTTTTTTCCATATACAACAACCTATCTGGATTCGATAAGAGAATCGACGAGGAATCGGTTCGATAAGAGGATTCGATAATGGGCTGGAACTCGATAATTTCTTATCAAACATCATCCCTAGTTCTGGTGACAGAATTCCCAAGAACACCACATTGGTAGTAGTTAGCATGCGGCCATGATGAGGTGTTGAATGCACTTGATGACGATGCCTGTCAGTACACACAGGACTTGCAGCTTTCAGGACAACAAACCGTCAGTGTCATGAATTTCATATTCAAAAGTTTCATGTCATGCTTCGGGTCTTCCTTACCGTCGGGCTGTCAGCGGTCTCTGACAGTCTCTGCTCGGGCGTCGCTCTTTCAACCGTCAACAACGTAGCTCCTGAGAGTCGCAGCGCGTCATCCTCAACATGGGCGATCATGATTTGGGCGTTCTCCTGCCACAAGGCGACACAAACAGAACCCTCTCTAGTTGTTCCGAGACACAAGGACGGTAGGACAGTGTTCCTTCCAACAGACCTCAGCTTCCTCCATGCTGGATCCTGCTTGGGATGTGGTCTTCGGGACTTGGAGTGGCGTGGGAAGCTGCTGGATAAAGAGAGCTGGGACTTTCTAGGAGGAGAGTAGGACAGAACATGGTTGACTGACTTATCAACTGATCCGCCGATTGACCGACTGACCTTCTCCAGTTCTAGCAGCAACTTCTGCAGCTCCTCAATGACACTGAAGACGGTCAGCGTCTCCTCAGCCTTCTCTGGAAGATGAAGTTCCGGTTTTGCCTTCTGGATGTCCGCGATGCCGCTCCTCATGGAGTGGATCTTCTGTTCCACCACCTGTGCATGTCCAAGGAGCATCGGGCATGTGTTTCAAATCAAGAGACAAGCGGCATGTTACCTTGAGACGTCTCTCTTTGGGGCTGGGCAGAGTCTCTGGAGAAGATAAAATACTCTTGATCTCAGCAACGTTGCTCTCCATCTCCCTGACCTCGCTCTCGATCACTTCCACCTCCTTGGAAACCGGACGGTACGAGATACAAGAGACGACACAAGCAGCTGTCAGCAACACAGACATTGAAAGACCAAAGCAATCTATGACTCACGGAGGTGGCCTGCTGGAGTCGAGACAAAGGAGCTGCAAAGCTGTCTTGAACGGCGGCCACTTGGCGGTCGGCTTGGGAGAGCTGTTCCCGGAGAGCGGACACGTCCACCACTTGAGACATTTCGTCCAGGACTGAACTAAAACCTTGCAAAGTGCTGCGGATCTGCGTTGAGTCTTTCAAGACCGTCTGTGACGTCATAAATCAAAAGAGGGGATCATTACTAACAACATTAAAAACATTTGGGGAAACTTGCGATTTTTTGCATTGAGGTCCTGCTGACCTGCAGAGCTTGAACATGGTCGCTCAGACATTTAGCTGTGGTGTAAGTGCGAGGAGCGGCGAGCCAGGACTGAGTCTGTGCCATCCAACTCTCGGAGCTGTTGATCATTTCTTGATGCTCCTGAAGCCACGTCTGCATCTAAACACAAAAACACATAATATTACAGCATTTTCCGGACTATAAGGCGCACTTAAATTCAATTTTCTTTCTCAAAACTCGACGGTGCGCCTTATAACCCGGTGTGACCAGTAGATGGCAGTCAAACATAAGAGATAAGTGTAGTCTGCGCCGTTTGATGTGCTTCAACATCCATCCATCCATCCATTTTCGACCGCTTGTCCCTATCGGGGGCATACGAGTATTATTATGGTGTGTGTGTATAAGGTAAGACTTATCTGGCGTTTTGTTTCGCAATATTATGCAAAAGCAACTTTTCTTACCATCCATCCATCCATTTTCTACCGTTTGTCCCTTTCGGTGTCACGGGGGGTGCTGGAGCCTATCTCAGCTGCTTTCGGGCGGAAGGCGGGGTACACCCTGGACAAGTCGCCACCTCATCACAGGGCCAACACAGATAGACAGACAACATTCACACTCACATTCACACACTAGGGACCATTTAGTGTTGCCAATCAACCTATCCCCAGGTGTTCTTACCTTCTAGTTTATTTGGGATCTGCATAAATCCTGAAAAATTGCGCGACTCCGCCTTTGTAGTCCGTGCCGACCCCGTAGTCGATAAGCTTCTTCTTTTTCCTCTATCTTCTTGTTATGTGGCATTCATCCTCCGATGTTGCCATTTCTAATATAAAGTAGTGTAAAGTACTTACTTATATCTGTCAGTAAATTCGCCATGAAAGCGCTAAAACATACCGGTGTAGTAAGTTTATATTATTCATCCAAGGAACTTTAGTTATCAGAGAGTACGGGTCGGAGGGTTTTTCACGGGACACAGTTCCGGTGTTGTTTCCGAATGAGGAGATGCCGTTCCGTTATTAATTAAAGTAAAGTCTGAATGTCATTAAAACAGTTAACTCCATCTTTTGACACGTCTTCCACTCCCGTCCTTGCACGCTACACCGCTACAACAAAGATGACGGGGAGAAAACGCTGTCGAAGGTGAGCCACGTAAATAAGACCGCCCACAAAACGGCGTTTCCGGAAGCAACTTGCAGAAAGCGGCTCGAAGATGATCTGTAAAACATCATCTATGCAACATTTTGACCAAAGAACCACCATTACATGTTATGTAGACCACAAGGAAGTGTTTTACATTTAGAAAAAAAAACAAAAACTAATATGACCCCTTTAATGCACCCTATAATCCGGTGTGCCTTATATATGAAAAAAGATCAAAAATAGACCATTCATCGGCAGTGCGCCTTATAATCCGGTGCGCCCTATGGTTCGGAAAATACGGTAGTAACACAACATAAGATAGCATGTTGGCCGCATAGTTAGGAGTTTGAGGGTTACAATCTCCGTCTCGACATCTTTGTGTGAAGTTTGCATTATCTTCCATTGCGTGTGTGGGTTTCCTCCCACATTGCAAAAACATACTTGCTATGTAAATTAAAAACTGAATTGTCAATAGATGTAAATGTGAGTTTTAATGCTCGTTTGTCTATATCAGAAGTGACCAAACTACGGCTTAGCCCGCGGGGGCGTCATGAGTTCGATCAGGAATCACAACGCAGAGTGTTTTCAGATGAATTTGATGTATCAGACAGTCTGGATGTTAGGTATCTGCTGCCATCTTGTGGACAGCATAAGTAATTTAGGTCAATGACTATGAATAGTGGTTTGAACTGTCATTAGCACAGCATTCACTTCGATGACACAATACAAACAACCTACCCCAGTCAAGGCACAAAAAAAGTGCAACTGGCAACAAACATGGTCACACATAACACAACCTGCTCACTGAACTTTGTGGATATCTTGTCGTCCAAACAACATTAAAAAAAATCAAAATGACACCCATTTAAATCCATTAGAGTGAATTATGGGAAAAATGCAAAACACTCCCTCCCCAATTTTTCATGTTTGGCACTTTTTAGCTGCCTGATATTTCTGATTAATCACAAAACTTTAAGGAGGTCCTCATAGAAGTAAACAAGATAGGAGTCGAACTTTCACATACTCTTAATATCCATGATATTAATATAATGCAGTGCAGTGAAAACACAACAAACTCCCTTCTTGTCTCTCATGGACAAACACCTGTTGTTGTTGACTTTGGACTAGGGACTGTACGACATCAAGGCCGCGGAACACAGACACACTGCAGGCTTACACACAAACATGCATCCACAAAAATATACGCCACACACATACATACCCCACGCCCCCCAATCCAACGCCTTCGACGCAAATCCCATAGGGGTGATGAAAGGATGGTCAGCGCCTGAGAGCTGCGGCCTACCACCATGACCCCGCACTCCCTTCCCTCTGTTGCTAGATATCTCGAGATGTACGTTGTAATATGTATATGTGCTTTGCTATGGAGGTTTTTTCCCACTCCAGACTGGGCCCCCTTAGGAGCCCAGTCTAGATTGTATTTTTTTACTCATCCTTCCCCAGCATTTTACCTTTTTCCCATCTTTTACGGGGCGCCTGGTGGCGACCCATCAGCGTTCCTGTTCTGTAACCCTTTGTTTGTCTAATCTTGAACGGGTTTGTGCTGAAAACAAAGTTTCGTTGTACTTGTGCAATGACAATAAAGACCTATCCTATCATATCCATAATATGTACACACATATATGCAGTGGTGTGCCATCAGGGCCAGCAATACCTTCTCTGCTGGCCTAACATAACCAGAAATCATAATCATAGTTAAAGATAAAATTATTTTTTATTTACTTTCCCTAAAAATCTAAAAGTATTCATATTCTCTTCATGTCATATTATGTATGTTCCAGTGCTGTTGTTTTTAGTTTTAGTTTGTATCCAATCAGAATTCAGCTAGCTTATGTTGCCATGCTGTACCAAAGGCCTTCAGAATCAACAATGCCGGCGTATGTGCACTGTAAACAAACGGGGACATACAGTTGATAGACAGTTGCGATAGCCAATCAGATCACGAGTTGTTGTCAGTAAGGCCTTCTAGATGGCCTCACGTTGAACCTACATTCACGCATCCTGTGATTGGATACTCATCGGGACCGTTAGCGGATTCATTTGAGAACACAGAGTTGAGAGACAGTTGCGATAGCCAATCAGATCACGAGTTGTTGACAGTAGCCTATCTAGGTAGACTATGATTGGGTACACACTTGTCACTCCAAAGTGAATATCCATTCACAAGTTTCAATTTAGCAGGAAGCGGGAAGTGTTGCGCCGTAGCCAGACCGGGATAGCAGAGAAGGAGAACAAAACGTTGATTTGGTGGCAGATATATATTTGCAAGGCCGTTTTCAAGAAGGATATTTAAAGACAAACTATATCTTGTGAGACGATGTCGGCCAACCTCGGAAGCTAACTCAGCTGTTCTGTAGATTAAATGGGGAACGGCATCGAATAGGTCCTACTAATTGTGAGTTCAAATATTAAATGTTTTCACTTTTAATGTGTTTTTTGCAATTTTAATTTTGACAGCACCACATAAGATATGTTTTAATTGCTGATGCGTTTTATTTGATTTTTAAATGCGCCAGAAAATAACCCGTTTTGTGTACTGTTGATGTGATCAATGCCCAGTAGGGCGGAAATGTGTTTCTGTATAGTATTCCTCCAGAAATGGTCATGTGGTGACATCACTTATGGTATTTTGAGAGGTAATCTTTGAAGTCGGACATCACTGAATGCCTAGGTGGGAAACGCACGGCCGAGGCTGTCTCTCTCGTATGCGAAACCCAAGTCAAAAGGTTTGGACACCCCTGGTCTATATGTACCCTGCGATTGACTGGCGACCGGTCCATGGGATAGGCTGGTTTGGTAAATTGGGATAGGCTCCAACTTACCTGTGGCCCTAATGAGCGTAAGCAGTGCAGAAAATGAATGGATGGATGATAATGAATGGAATTTATCGAACGTCTTTCAAAAAGTATTATGTCGTGAAAGTTTTTAGTCCAAAGTCACACACTGGCGGTGGTAAGCTACATTTACAGCCATAGCTGCCATAAGGGATACTGTAAATTCTTGACAAGAGCCTTTCTGACTACACCAGACATTCATTGATATGTATACACCAGTGTGGACAGCACTGGAGACAAGGTGGGTGAAGGATCTTGCTTAATGACACAACAGTAGTGACTGGGATGAATGAAAAAGGCTTCAAACCGCCAACCCTCTGACTACTGGATGACCCGCTCTACCTCCTGAGCCATCGCCGCCTAATTCCATTACCATCCATTCTGTTTCCTCATTGAAACTTAAAAACAAACAGGTGCTGTCGTGTAATCGGACGACACAACAGTAGTGGGCCTCATCCGTGACTGCGACGACATGGACTACAGGGAGGAGGTGAGACATCTGGTTGACTGGTGCAGAACCAACAACCTGGTCCTGAACGTCGACAAGACCAAAGAGATCATTGTCAACTTCAGGAAGCACCAGTCCAGCCACGCTCCACTCTTCATCAACGGCACACTGTACCCCAAGTTCCTGGGGGTGCAGATAACTGACAATATGACCTGGTCCCTACACACCGGAGCTCTTGTAAAAAGAGCTCAGCAGCGCATGCACCTTTTGCGTCGGATGAAAGGAGCACAGCTCCCTCCCCCCTTCCCACCACATTCTACAGAGGCACTATAGAGAGCCTACTGATCAACTGCATCTCTGTCTGGACTGGAGCCTGCAGTGCCTCAGACTGGAAGTCTCTCCAGAGAGTGGTGAGGACGGCGGAAAAGATCATCAGGACTCCTCTTCCTCCTATCCAGGAGATCGAAAAAAGACGCTGCCTGACCAGGGCTCAGAAAATCTGCAGAGACTCCTCCCACCCCCACCAAGGACTGTTTTCACTGCTGGACTCTAGAAAGAGGTTACGCAGCCTCAGTGGCAGAACCTCCAGGTTCTGTAACAGCTTCTTCCCTCAGGCCGTAAGACTCCTGAAGGCATCATAATAATCCCCTCAATTCCCCCCAAAAATGGATTAACTGGCTGGAATATAAAGACAATATAACATACATCCATAAACGTGGATGCATATGCAAAAGTGCAATATATTTATCTGTACAGTAATCTATTTATTTATATCTGCACCTTATTGCTCTTTTATCCTGCACTACCATGAGCTAATGCAACGAAATGTCATTCTTATTTGTACTGTAAAGTTCAAATTTGAATGACAATAAAAAGGAAGTCTAAGTCTAAGTCTAATATATGACTATCCAGAGTGTCAGGAGAAGGAATTAACCTTGCTGAGGAGAGTGGTCTTATGCTCCGCCTGCTTGGCTAGATGAGCATAGAGCTGCTGCACCTCCGTTAGTCTCTCTGCGAGGGACAACGCCTCCTGCGGGCTCTCCAGGGTCCGCATATCAGCTTCCAGCGCTGCCACATTCGAGTGCCATCTGTCCAACTGGTCCCACACCAGCTGCAAGAACAGTTAAGTAGAGTTAGAATTGGCTCACATCAAGTGTTCAGATGTTTTACATGTATTCGTGGTATGGGTGGGCACTGTAAAGTCATGGACCAGGTGTAAGGGGGAGCATATATGTCCACAGGAAACTACCAATAGGGAACCGCTCTTCTGGTAGTGTGTCTTGTTAGCATCAGTGTACATTTTCTTGACTCATTTTGTCGTTAACGACATATTTTCCCCTGACTACAATAGGACAGTAACTAATCACAACAAATGCACGTTGACTAAAAAAAGTGACTAAATTAATTGACAATTTAGTCGAATAAAAACGAGATGAGAACGTTGACAGAGACATAATCCAATCATATTTAAAGGCCTACTGAAAGCCACTACTACCGACTACACAGTCTGATAGTTTATATATCAATGATGAAATCTTAACATTGCAACACATGCCAATACGGCCAGGTTAACTTATAAAGTGCAATTTTAAATTTCCCGCTAAACTTCCGGTTGAAAACGTCTATGTATGATGACGTATGCGCGTGACGTCAATCGTTGAAACGGAAGTATTCGGACACCATTGTATCCAATACAAAAAGCTTGGTTTTCATCGCAAAATTCCACAGTATTCTGGACATCTGTGTTGGTGAATCTTTTGCAATTTGTTTAATGAACAATGGAGACTGCAAAGAAGAAAGCTTTAGGTGGGATCGGTGTATTAGCGGCTGGCTGCAGCAACACAACCAGGAGGACTATGACTTGGATAGCAGACGCGCTATCCAACGCTAGCCGCCGACCGCATATATGATCGGGTGAAGTCCTTCGTCGCTCCGTTGATCGCTGGAACGCAGGTGAGCACGGGTGTTGATGAGCAGATGAGGGCTGGCTGGCGTAGGTGGATAGCTAATGTTTTTAGCATAGGTCTGTGAGGTCCCGTAGCTAAGTCAGCTTCAATGGCGTCATTAGCAACAGCATTGTTATGCTTCGCCAGGCTGGAAAGCATTAACCGTGTAGTTACATGTCCATGGTTTAATAGTATTGTTGATTTTCTATCTATCCTTCCAGTCAGGGGTTTATTTCTTTTGTTTCTATCTGCAGTTAAGCCCGATGCTATCACGTTAGCTCCGTAGCTAAAGTGTTTCGCCGATGTATTGTCGTGGAGATAAAAGTCATTGTGAATGTCCATTTCGCGTTCTCGACTCTCATTTTCAAGAGGATATAGTATCCGAGGTGGTTTAAAATACAAATCCGTGATCCACAATAGAAAAAAAAAGAGAGTGTGGAATCCAATGAGCCAGCTTGTACCTAAGTTACGGTCAGAGCGAAAAAAGATGTGTCCTGCACTGCACTCTAGTCCTTCACTCTCACGTTCCTCATCCACAAATCTTTCATCCTGGCTCAAATTAATGGGGTAATCGTCGCTTTCTCGGTCCGAATCGCTTTCGCTGCTGGTGTAAACAATGGGGAAATGTGAGGAGCCCTTCAACCTGGGACGTCACGCTACTTCCGGTACAGGCAAGGCTTTTTTTATCAGCGACCAAAAGTTGCGAACTTTATCGTCGATGTTCTCTACTAAATCCTTTCAGCAAAAATATGGCAATATCGCGAAATGATCAAGTATGACACATAGAATGGATCTGCTATCCCCGTTTAAATAAAAAATGTTCATTTCAGTAGACCTTTAAACAGTAAACAATCGTATAATCAGGCAGTCACGCCCACTCATAGTACACGCTAATTTATTTGCCGTCTAGCGCGTGGTATTTTAAATCCTGCCCTAGGACTAAAACACTATCAGTGAAGCATAAGAAACAAGACATGCAAAATCAGGGGTTTCTAACAGTATGTCTATTTATTTTGTTTAATTTGAAAAAAAAAACTTGGTCAAAAGTAGGGCTGCAACTAACGATTAATTTGATAATCGATTAATCTGTTGATTATTACTTCGATTAATCGATTAATAATCGGATAAAAGAGACAAACTACATTTCTATCCTTTCCAGTATTTTATTGAAAAAAAACAGCATACTGGCACCATACTTATTTTGATTGTTTCTCAGCTGTTTGTACATGTTGCAGTTTATAAATAAAGTTTTATTTAAAAAAATAATAATAATAATAATTTTTTTTTTTTTTTTTTTTTTTAAAGCCTCTGCGCAATTTTATTATACACGATACAGAATAAAAAATAGTTTGTTTCTTCATATGACCATTTTAATTTTAACGTAAAAAAATGCTTAATTTCAGCTAAAATAACACACTTTAGTGTGAAATGTACTGATTGATATATTCATGGAGTGCAGGTCTTGGGAATTTAGTTTTTGAGATGCTCTGCAATAACCTTAATAAAAGTGATTTCAAGACAACTTTAAAGATGCACTATCCTTTATACTTTGTATTTTAGTTGCCAAATGTATTGTAATTTTAGTCGACAAAAACGTTGAGGAATTTAATCGACTAAATCAATTTAGATGGCTAAAATAGGACAAAAACTGAAATTAATTTTCGTACAAAGACTGACTAAAAGGAATTTTAAAAAGGGCTGTCAAAAATAACACTGGTTAGCACCCACCTTCTGAGTAAGCTTTGCGTCTGTTACAGTAGAACTTTTCTCTTCCAGCGTTTGCCGCACTGAACTCAAGCCAGTGTGGGTTTCCAGCAGCTTTGCACCGATTCTGTGTACAGGGTCACTCTTTTCTATTGCCTCTTGTACCTGAAGGGCCAAATCAGGCGTACATGTGTCACTAAATAGCACATAAATGCAATAAAAATACTTTCAAATATCAGACTCCTATGTGGAATAAATACAGGTCCTTCACAGATCTTTGGTGTAATGCTACTCAATTGTTTACCTTGACTTGGACTTGTTGTAAAGTCTTTTGAATCTCCTGCAGTTGGCCACCGATCTCGGCTGGCACAGTCTCTGAGTATTTTGTATTTATACGTTCCATGATGCGATGGACCAAAGCCTTCTGGATGCACAACTGGCAATGGATCTCCTGAAAGACGGAAGAGTGTTCGTAGGGTATTTAGGTTCAGTAGAGATTTATCGCAATCTAGGCCACTTGCTGTAAAATCATTCCTGCAGCTGGACGATTGTCACACCTTCAGCTTTGCTGTGTTGCTGCTTGGGTCCATCTCTGACAACAGACTGTCAGCAGCGGTCAACCAAACCCAAACGACCTGCAGCTCCTCCTGCACTTTTTCTTTCTCCTCTAGATCCAGCTTGATGAACGCCAAACCCTCGCGGCTGGTCTGCTTTACACTAAGGAGATACATGTTGCCAGACATTCAACAGGCATAATTTGGAAACACTATTTGTTGGAAGCCTTCATTAATGTCAGGCACGGGTGAAAAAGCACCTTACCTATTGTACCTGGCCTGCATTGCTTGGAGCTGCTGACAGAGTGGAGCGGGCGGAGCCTGTTCCACATTGGCAGGGATACCCAGCAGCCTGGTAATGCGTAACTCAAGGGCAGAAAGAGAGTTGTGTTCACAGTCCAGCCTGTCCTGGTATAGTTCCCAGAACTGCTGCAGATCATGAAGCTCATTGGTAGATGCAATCAACGGGGCAGGCTTAGGGAGCTCCGCCTCCACCTGCTGCAGTAAAGCGGACGCTTTCTCCACCTAAAGTACCAAAGCAGACTCTGAGTGGACAGTTTTAATTCCTTTTAATACATGTGTGAAACCTGTACGGACTTACACTGCAGGTGATGTCACTCCATTCTACAATTATTTGTTTAAGTCTAGGAGTCAGCTGCTGAAAGCAATGGCGGAGTGTTACTATGCGTCTCCATACGGCGGCCATTGAGGTTTCCCGGTGTCCACGGCAGCTCTGCTCCGGACACCAGTCCACCACCTCTTCCAGATGTTTTTGCAGACAATCCAGCTCCTCTTGCAATGCCTACACCAGAGACCCATAAACATGGGTCATAAACATTGCCTTTTTTCTTTCTTCCATTGTTTCAATGTGCGAGAGCCTTTGGTCTGATACGCACCACAACTTTAGCTAACTGTTCACTACAGTCAGCCAGAGAGTTGACCCTCTGAGAGACCACCTGTGCAAGGCTCCCCTCTGTGTTCCTTACACTCAGACTGATGTCTTCATTAAATTTAGTATAATTTCTGTAATTTTCAGCACAGCTGAGACACAGAGTACAGCCATATGAACAAAGATGCAGCCCACATTTTCTGTGTGATTATGCGAATAAATATACTACCTTGTAAGATTCTCCAAATGTAGAAAGCCCTTTGCCTTAAGTGTGGAAATCCTCACCAGGAACTGGCTCAGAATGGCCTCTTTGAGTTGCTCTACCTCCACAAGGGACAAGTAAGGATGCAGGGTCTCTTCCCCTTTCAGCTGGTCAATGTAAGTCTGGATGTTGTCCTCCAGGGAGGCCAACACCTGCTGGGTCACCTCCAACTTTTCACAACAGACTCCAGCTGAGCCAGGAAGGGGTAGCAGAAAGACCTCAGAGTCCCTCAGGAATTTTCGTGTTTGTTTTACAGTAGAGATGTAGTTCTTCAGTGAAATCCTTGCACCAGAGATATTGTCCTACAATATAAACATGGGTTAGCAATGCACAATATTTCAAAGGTAATAACAAAGGTCATTAGATGTGGTTTGATTGAGGACAAAAAGGCAAAGTTGTAAAAGTAAGTTATGTTCTAAAAAAGGCATGTACTGTGACAAACTACAATGATAGTATGGTACAATGACAAACTAGATATACCCATTGGGCTCAATACTCAAGTCACATAGACCAAAATAAAGTTCTTAAGTAGCTACAAACTGCTCTCTATCTTGAAAAATACTTGCCATTTGTGAGTCACATTCATGTAGAACTTCCTTCTTCAAGTGTTCAAGATCTAAAGTGTTGGTTCCTTCCTTGTGTCCTTTGTTCTGCTCTAAAACCTCCAAGGCTCTCATTCTTGACTCAACAGTTTTTTTCAGAAACATTATCCTCTGGTATTCCTTATCAATGGATCTCTCGTTTGGCTCCATCAGTGGGGGTTTTTGGAGCTCCAGGAGAGCCTCTCTGAGCGAGGCTCGTGTGGCTTTTCTCTCTGTGACCAGATCCACTTCTTTCAGTAGACTCCACTCAAAAAGGCTGATATCGTTGAGGGTTTTCTTCTCCAAGATTTTGAAGCTTTCCTCAAGTTGTTGAAGTCTCTGTTGCTCTGAGCTCAGTTGTGAAGGGTATAGGTCAGCCAGGATCACCTGGAGTTCAGATCCAGCCTCGTCACATAGCTTTTTTATCAGCGGGAACTGGAAAATAAGCTTTTGACAGATCTTATACTTCTCTGCCACCTCCCTGCTCTCTTCATTGGTCTGGTTGACCTGTTCCTCAATAGCCTCTTTAATGTCTTCGGCACGTTGCCTCAGGTTGAGGTACCTTTCATGATTTCTGGCCTTCATTTGCAGACTAGTCATTAGGTTGTGAATTGCAGCAGTGCCTGAGTATAGTTCGATTGTCTTTTCTGGTGGAATCCGGGATTGGAGAATGTCAATCTGTGACTTCTGTTCCAAAAGCAATTGATTGAAAGGTTCCAAAACTTGCAGGGATTCTATTGTGATAGGGAACCTGAATTTTCCCAAGTCTACTTGCATTTCCCTCAGGTTTTTTTCAATAGTGGCTAGCTGTTGCTTGTTTGACTCCAAAGATTGCATATGTTCTTCTAGTTCATTTTTGTTAGACTTTTCATAGCTGCTGATCATGTCAATATCTTTTTGTAGGTCTTTAATCTTGTCAAAAAGCTGGCAATTCTCAGTGATGCTAAGCTCAGAGCAAATGTCTTTACTCTTATTTAAAAGGGCATTGCAGAGAGCAGACTGTGTTTTAGCTTCAACAAGCGTTTCTTGGATCTCACTGTAATCAATCTCAGCAGGACACATGCATTCCCCACCTATGCTTTTGGCTGTGACTCTTTGCAGATGAGTCCCAACCCAGGTGTCTAGATCTGCAATCTGTTCAAATTGCTTTTCCCTGATCTGCAGACCGGATTCTGTGTCCTTCATGGCTTTGGATAACTTCTCAGTGATTGACTTTGAACATTCTTTTAGATAGTCCAGCAAAGAATGAACCACAGGTATCTCCTCGGCTGGGTCCAGCTGTGGTAAGTAACCTGCTACCTCTTTTACCTGTATTTTTAGTTGACTGTGTTTGATTGTGACCTCAGACTGCAGCCTTTTCAGATCCCTGAGTTGCTGGTGAACCGCCTCAGGGTGCAGAGGTACCGTCTTTCGCCTGCCATCAAGATCACTCTCAATCTGCTTGGCCCAAGTGAGCCCATCCCTCGCCACTGTCATCACTTGCTCCATTATAGGATTACTGCTTTTCTGAATTTGAGAGGACATCCACTCTTCTGATAGACAAACTTGGTCTTTGACATTCAGCAGACCTTTGTTTATCTCTGCGGTTTCTTTTGGCCATAAACTTAGGAGTAGTGACTCCGACCTTTCTTTCAAATGGAGATATTTCACGTTAGCAGCTTTAACCTCGGCATGTGCCATCAAAAACTGCTGCGCCTTCTTGTGATCCCACTGGCATACTTGGCTACTCGGATATTTGGCTTCAAGTTCTTCACCGATTGATTCTAAATGTCCCCGCAGATATGACAACTCCAGCAAAAGGCTGCTGGCCTTTTGGGACTGAATATCAGTATGATGCAAGGCCTTCTCTAGAACTGTCTCCAGGTCTCTCCATTCATGATGTAGAGTCTGAAGCTGAGTTTTTGCAGTTGCTTGATTAGAGCAACTAAGAAGGGGATACAGCTTTGTGTGGATGCCAAGTAACTTCCCAAGGACACTCCTGTTTTCTTCTATATCTCTCTTAATGGAGTTCAGCTGGTCGGCCTTCTTGTGGCTACTCTCTGCCAGGGAACTGAAAGAAAACGAGAGAGTTCAAAAGACAGTTTGAACAAACACACTGTCTGGAATAGTTTACGTATGAATGGAAACCACTTGATGAACTCACTTTCTTACAACATCCAGTTCAGTTGCCAGTCTTTCTAATGTAGTCTTGGTTTCTTGAGTAATTTGACAGAAGTTATGCACCAGCTGCAGATGGGCTTCTTTGCTCTCGACAACAGCAGCTGCATCCTGAGCAACAGCTCTCCACTGGTCCTCCACGAACTCTAAAGTGTCTGAGTTCTCAGCAGGTACATCTCTCTGCTGGCACAGCAGAGATACTTGATCCTGGGCCATGTCTTGACATTCCTGTACACAGAAAGGGGAATAAAGGGTTTATCACTTAAGTTTAACCTATGGTAATTCATGTAGCCTATTTGAAGTCTTACCTGAGCCTCCTTAACCTGCTGCATCATAACTGTTGGCTGGAGCTCTGGGGAGTGACTCTTGCAGCTTAGGAGTTTTAACACTAACCTACACCGGCGATCATCAAGGTCACTGCTGGAGGTCATTAGTTCTGCTAGAGGATTCTCACACGCTTCAACCTTTTAATAATGGAGGACATTTTAATTAGATCAATGATGAAACTTTCATGTGTCAGTATCTTTGGTCTTTTAAATAAAGTGTGGTGGTAAATACCAATTAGCTCGAAATGAGATCTATATGAGTAATATTTAAGAGCACATCATCTTTCAAGAATAAAACAAAAAGAGGGAAGAATAAAATATGCGTACCTCCTTTAGAAGTCCTGCGTCTGTGACCATCTTTATCTCTGAGAAGATGTCCGTCAATGGAGAATTTTCTAGTGCATCAACATTTAAATTCTCAGAGATCGCTTCATTTGGCTCGGAGTTACTTGTTGGAGTGTCTGTGTGGGTAATATTTTGTGGCCCAAATCTGACCACCTTTCCAATGTCATTTTGAGCTGTACAACTTACTGGATTATCAACTTGTTCCGCTGTTTGAGTATCAGATACAGTATCCAAATCAGAGTGTAAAGGAGGTTCAGCAAATTCTGAAACTTCTGCCTCTGTCATTTTAATTAATGATATGATGGGCTGAATATCACTGGATGATTCATGTGGTGACGCCATCTCTTGTCCGACACCTATTTGGAGTTCTTCCTGTCCAAGGGATTCAGCACATAGTTGTGACTGATCTTTATCTTGGATTAATTCAACATAGTCTTTGTTGTTTCCACTCTCTAGTGGCTGAACTGGCTCAAAAGCAACAGAAATAGCTTTAATTGCTTCACTTTGAACCTCGTCGTCATGTCTTTTGCGGCTTACTTCTTGCTTTTCCACTGGTGACATTTCTGTTGGGGGTTTGTCTTTGTCCCCCTCATGAGTCTTGTTTTTTGAAGCCATTTCAACTTCAGTACTTGAAGACGTTCGGGCCTGGACCTCTTGGGTGCTTCCTCCAGTGTCTGTCTCTGCTTGACATGACTTTTCTTCTGAATCAACATTGGGGAGCTGAGCAGAATGACTTTCAATCACAATTTGTTGGATTTTTGGTAACTCCTCAAGTGCTGTCTTAGGTAGACTCTTGTCTGACGTGTCTTTGTTTTCTGCCAGTCTTTCACACTGAATATTACTTTGAACAATTTCATTTGTTGGTCCTGTTTCTAGTGTGTTTTCCTGTTCCTCTTGACATGCTGTTACATCTACCTTTAAAACATGCACTTCAGGTCCAATGTGAATTGTCAAGGCAGTATCTTGCATTCTATTTGCAGATATGGCGGCTGTTTGTTCCACGGTTTCAATATATGTTTCCTGGCTGGTTTCCGAAGGTTCCACCTGACTGTCAGTCTGGCATTTCTTTTCCATGGCCGGGTCAAATAATATGATTTCTATCAATTCAGTTTTATTTGGCTGAAGTTTTGTTAAAACCACAGAGCTGGATTGACCAGACTCACTTTGGATCACTTGCTGTTCAGCACTGCTCATAACAGAGAGCTGCCCATCCTCTACCTGACTCTGTATATTTACCTCTAACATGTCTACACCAGCCCTTCCTTGGATACTTTCTAATAATACAGACGGGTTTTCCAAGCTTGTGGTGGCATCATCATTACTAATCTGTACCTGTACATTATTATCTTTCACTTCTTCAGGTATTTCCCTTGTTTCCAACAGTTCCAACTCAATAACAGTTTGCATTGCAGTCATGGTTTGATCGATTAAGATCATTTCTGTAAACGCCTCACCAGTACGTGCAAAGGGAGGAAGTATAGTGCCATCATTTTCAGCTGCATTTGCATGCAACTCAGAAGTGTTCTCATCTGACTTGGTCTCTGTTTTAACATCAGCGGTAGCTATATCCTTGTTCTTCACTTCTAATCCAACAGTGTCTTCTGGCAGGCTCTTGATAGCGTCGTGCATGTCATCTGTTGAAGCCTTTAAACCCTTTACCTTTCTTTTTGGCGGCGAGAGCTTTCTATCTTCCAAAACAGCCGCATCCGGTTTACTCTTTACCAGCAGTTCAACTGAAGACTTCACCTCACTTTCAGGGCCTTGTCTTGAATCTCCAGTCTTGGTCTCAAAACCTTCACTGACATCAGTAACTGGCTCTTTGGAAACATCATGATTTTTGGACTTTCTCCTAGTTGGCAATTTGGGAGTTTCTGATGAAACCTTCCCACTTTTTTGTTTTCTTTTTGGTGGTGAGATCTTTCCTACAACATTATCTTTGGTTTTGCTTGCTTTTACTAGTGTGTCGACTTGTTCACCCTCCTCAGGCTGAAAACATGTATCTTTATCAACCACTGAATTTGAATCATCAAAATGTTTTGCTTGTCTTTCAATTGGCAAGTCACTGATATTGTTCTCAGATGGCTCTACGGAATCAGAAGACTTCTGTTCAGGCTCTGCCTCATTTTTCAGTTTACTTTCCTCAAACACAGTAGTCTCAGCATTTCCTGTATTAGAGCAAGGTCTGTGACTATCAGATTTTTCTTCCATCTTTTTAGGAAGTCCTGGAAAAGCTGTTGATCTCTTTGAATTTCTTTTGGATGGTGAGATTTTTCTTTCATCTTCAGGAGAAGCCTCAAGTGTTGTTGTTACTGCATGTGCTTCTGAAGTGTTTTTTCCACTTTCATAGTCTTGATTTACTTTGTCATCATCTGTATCACCAACAGCATAGACTGGCAAAGGAGTAACGGCTTCTTCCCTTTTGACGCTAGACTCAAATGACGTTTGTGTCGGCACTATCATTTCTTTGGATGGAAGTTTGGGTGAAAGTTTCCGATCCGTTGACTTTCTCGTGAGTGGTGATATCTTTCCTTCCTCCGCAATACCTTTAGGGATTTCTGTGACAACTTGTGAAACCGAGAACGTTTTTCTTGAGTCCAGTTCCATCTCATCTTTCTTTGAAGGTATACCATGTTCTATTATAGCCGCCTCAATGATTCCTGTGACCAGTTGAGCTACTGCAGAAGCTTCCTCACTTTCATAGTCTTTTGTTGCTTTGTGGATGTTTGAATCGTTGCAGACACTAAGTTCTTGGTCTTCTACAAGCTTTTCTTCTTTTGGTTCTAGGTAAAATTTGTCTTCTGTCAAAATATGCTCCTCTCTTTTAGGCAGCTCTGGAGAAATCTTTGACTTTCTTTTGGATGGTGAGATCTTTCCTTCTTCCGCAATGCCTTCAGGGATTCCTCTGATAACTTGTGAAGCTGAGGAAGTTTTTGTACATCCCAGTTCTGTCTGATCCTCCTTCGAAGGTAAAGCAATGTCTTTCATAGCTGCCTCAATTATCCCTGTGACAAATTGGGCTACAACAGAAGCTTCCCCACTTTCAGAGTCTTTTCCTGCTTTGTTGAGGTTTGAATCGTCACAAACATTAGGTTTTTTGACATCTACAAGTTTTTCCTGTTTTGGTTCCAGATAGAAATCTTTGTTCGTCAAAATGTGCTCCTCTCTTTTAGGCAGCTCTGGAGAAATCTTTGAACTCTTTAAAATTGTTTTGGGTGGTGGGATCTTTTCTTCCTCCCCAATAATAACTTCAGGGATTCCTGTGAAAACTTTTGAAGTTGAATAGGTGTTTGTACTTTCCAGTTCTATCTGAACGTTGTTTGAAGGTAAACCAATGTCTTTCATAGCTGCTTCAATGATTCCTGTGACAAGTTGGGCTACGACAGAAGCTTCCCCACTTTTAGAGTCTTCGGTTGCTTTCTGAAGGTTTGAATCGTCACAAACGCCAAGTTCTTCAACTCCTACAAGTTTTTTCTCTTTCGGTTTCAGATAGAATTCTTCTTTTGTCACAATTTGCTCTTTTGTTTTAGGCTGCCCTTGAGAAACCTTAGAACTCTTTGACTTTCTTTTGGGTGGTGAGATCTTTCCTGCCTTGGCAATATCAACCTCGGGGGTGCCTGTGACAGCTTGTGAAGCTGAGGACGTTTTAGTATGTTCCAGTTCTATCTGATCCTTCTTTGAAGGTAAAGCAATGTCTTTCATAGCTGCCTCAATAATTCCTGTGACGAGTTGAGCTACTGCAGAAGCTTCCCCACTTTCAGAGTCTTTTCTTGCTTTGTCGAGGTTTGAATCATTACAGACACCAAGTTCTCTGTCTTCTAGAAGCGTTGACTTTCTATTGGATGTGATCTTTGCTTCCACAAAAGCTGCATCGGATATGTTTGTACTTTCTTCTGTAGGTGAAGGTTCCTTACTTTTCAAGCATTGGCTTTTTTCTGTAGAACTGACAGAAACTAACTCTAGAGTTGTGGCACCATGAAGCTTTTCTGTTCCTTCTTTAGCCTGTGGTACATCATTGGTATAAGGAGTCGCTGCAGATGTTGTCTTTCTTTCATCCATCACCATAGCTTCATCTTGCCCCCTCACTGAAGTCTTTTTAGATTCATGTTCAGTTTTCTTGGTTTCCACATGAACTATTTCCCCTGTCGAAAGACGATCCAGGGATACTTGCTTGGTCTTTGACTTCTTTCTTGTTGGAATTTCTTTGTTTTTTCCTGAATCAGTATCATCAGTTTGCTCACTGGACCTCGATGAAACTGACAAGTCATCCTGATCCAGTCCTGATGTGTCAGTTGAGGGAATGTCTTGTTGGAATCCATCTTGAGACTTTTTCCTAATGGACTTTTTGTTCTTCCGTGGAGGTGCCACCAAAGATGTCTTTTTCTCTTCAGAATGGACATCAATATCCATAGGCTGATCATCCGTTTTTTGGTCACTCCTTTTCATAAGTTCCTATGACAAAAATATATCTATTGAACCTGAGATTCTATTAAAATTATCCAATAACTACGTTTTTGTGTGTGAATATTTTAGATACGTACCTTTAAGTTGTGACAGAGAGACATCTGGAGTGTCCCTGCTTGTCTGAGTGTTTCTGAACTGTCTTTTGAAAGTTTGTCAAACACATCCTGCTTTAAACAGTCACTCAGAAATTGATGATGAGAAAGTGCCTCCTGAAGAATAGCCTGCATCTTTTCCCCTTCATCTGCTGCCTCCTGATACCAGGATAAAGAATATGTCTTTAATGATTTCCATTAGGTTACTGAGCAAGTTCTAATTGAACACGGGGTTCTCATTTAAGCATTAATGCTAACAGCTGTTCACTACAATCATTACCGGAATAAAACATACATAGAAAGATCCAAACCTGCACAGTTGCAATGGATTCCGAAGGCTTGTTGTGGTTGTGGGTCCATTCCTGCAGTGCTTGGATTGAATTCGTCAAACAGCGAGCAGCATTTGTTGAGCAACTTTGTTGATGCTCCCTCAGCCTGGTCTGCAAACTGAAGGAGTCATAAAGAAAACATTCATGGACCCAAATGTCACCAGTACGTGTCACTAGGGAAGATGTCGCAATTAAGTGGAACCTGCTTAAATTGGTCCTGTTTATAGTCATTAAATGAAAGGCCTACTGAAACCCACTACCACCGGCCACGCAGTCTGATAGTTTATATATCAATGATGAAATCTTAACATTGCAACACATGCCAATACGGCCGGGTTAACTTACAAAGTGCAATTTTAAATTTCCCGGGAAACTTCCGCTTGAAAACGTCTATGTATGATGACGTATGCGCGTGACGTCACGACGGCAACGGGAGTATTCGGACCCAATGTGTCACCATACAAACTGCTCTGTTTTCATCGAAAAATTCCACAGTATTCTGGACATCTGTGTTGGTGAATCTTTTGCAATTTCTTTAATGGACAATGGAGACTGCAAAGAAGAAAGTTGTAGGTGCGATCGGTGTATTATCGGCGGACTACAGCAACACAACCAGGAGGTTGTGTTGTGTTTGAGCTGGATAGCAGACGCGCTACCGTGAGTACAGCTTTGGCTTCCAAACATTTGATCGCTTACCCGTACGTGCGTGTCGCTATGTGCATGTCACGTGCGTAACTTTGGGGAAATATATTTTTCTTGCCGACTCTGATGGCGGCTGGGGTGTCGTCGAAAGCTACAACGCCCGCCGCCGCTCCGTAGCTAAGTTAGCTTCAATTGTTAAGCTTCGCCAAGCTGGAAATTATTAACCGTGTAGTTACATGTCCATGGTTTAATAGTATTGTTGATCTTCTGTCTATCCTTCTAGTCAGGGTATTTTTTAATTTTGTTTCTATCTGCATTTGAGCCTGATGCTATCACGTTAGCTCAGTAGCTAAAGAGCTTCGCCGATGTATTGTCGTGGAGATAAAAGTCACTGTGAATATCCATTTTGCGTTCTCGACTCATTTTCAAGAGGATATAGTATCCAAGGTGGTTTAAAATGCAAATCCGTGATCCACAATACACAAAGGAGAGAGTGTGGAATCCAATGAACCCTTGTACTTAAGTTACGGTCAGAGCGAAAAAAGATACGTCCTGCACTGCACTCTAGTCCTTCACTTTCACGTTCCTCATCCACGAATCTTTCATCCTCGCTCAAATTAATGGGGTAATCGTCGCTTTCTCGGTCCGAATCTCTCTCGCTCCATTGTAAACAACGGGGAATTGTGAGGAATCCTTCCTCCTGTGACGTCACGCTACTTCCGGTACAGGCAAGGCTTTTTTTTATCAGCGACCAAAAGTTGCAAACTTTATCGTCGTTGTTCTGTAGGTCGTTCCAGAACTTGGGAGCAGCAGCGGCGAAAGCTCTGTCACCTCTAAGCTTCAGCCTTGTGTCAGGGATTGTTAGTAGCAGCTGATCGGCTGATCTTAGGGATCGGGTGGGGCAGTAAGGCTGAAGGAGGTCGGAGAGATATGTTGGCACGAGGTTGTTTAGACATTTAAAAACAAATAAAAGGAGTTTAAAGTTGATTTGGTGACGCACAGGGAGCCAGTGAAGGGACGCTAACATAGGGGTGATGTGCTCACGTCTGCGGGTCTGTGTTAGCAGACGAGCAGCAGAGTTCTGCACGAGCTGCAGGCGGGCGAGGGAGGCCTGGCTAATGCCTACATACATATAATGAACATTATCATATCATTTATTCAGGAAGTATAAATAACCATAAATGAAGATAGAATATGATCTACCACAACACGTAAGCGTGCTTGTTCTATTTTTAAACAAACATAACAATCTGAAGTTGTCTTTATTTTTAACTTATCATGCCATGATTTTACCAATCAGGCCCACTTGAGAATAAATGTTCCTCCATGCAGCCCCTGAGTTAAAATGATTTTGATACCCCTGCTCCAGATGGGCATTTTTTATATTTTTTGACGCTCACTTAACACTCCAAATTTTTTTCCTGTTTAAATCGTTTATCTGAGTGTTCTAGCCTTCCTCTCTGAGCTGAAATTAGATATTTTTATTTGTGGGGCTCCTCATTACATGTACATAGAAATGCCATAGATTTTGCCCGTATTTGTCTGATCGTTGACGATGTGCAAAATCTACTGAATCCAACAGAAAATGATTTTAACTATAAAAATATTATTCAAAGACAGCAATAGATTTAGTATAGACTATCAAATAAAAACAGACAAATTTGGAAAATAAATCAATTCACAAATTAAGGAAAAGTCTATCATCCAAAACTCTCCTTATGTTTCTGGTGAAAATCCCAAGAAAATGTCGAGGCAATAGGTACGTTCGGTTTTGGTTACCTCAAAAAGGAAAAATAAACGGGTTCCACTGAACATTAGATCATCATATGATAAGACAGACAATACCTGATTTATGTCAACAAAACTATTCTCCACACTACCTGTCATGTTGTTGGCGCAGAGAGTCGACGCTGGTGGTTATTTCTATTGGCAGCTCATTGGCAGAACGGACTTCCTCCTGCAGCTGATCAACTTTCCCGTGGATTTCCTCGAGCGACTTTTTACAATTCTGCCACAGGGATAGGGCATTATTTTAGAAAGGGCTGAAGCGTATGTGTATAGAGTAAAAGTGAAATAGAACCTGCAGGCTGTGCCAGTGCTGTTGGATCTGTTCAACATTGTCCTGCGGTTCACTGTATCCCAGCGCCTGGTCCAAAGATCGCAGCTCCCACTGCAGAGCAGTTGCTTTCTCTGTCAGCGCCTTCGTCTTTTGGGCTGCCTGGCATTCCAGGTCCCGCAAGCGGGCCTCGCAGGCCGCCAGGTGGTCCTTCACATCATGCTCAGAGGTGGCACAGAGCTCGTGCAGGTGGCTAACCTCCAGGGTGAGAGCATCCCGACCACCGGGGGTGCAGACGCTGAGGAGATCATCTCTGGCGGCATCCAGCTCCTTCATCTCTCTCTGCTCCCTATCCACAGTCTGGAGTAACGCCTGGGAGATAGAACATCATACTAATTAAACAAAGACAATCAGCAGACATTGTTTACCGTATTTTCCGGACCATAGGGCGCACCGGATTATAAGGCACACTCCTGATGAATGGTCTATTTTTGATCTTTTTTCATATACAGTCGTGCTCCTAAGTTTACATAACCTGGGAGAATTTATGATTTCTTGGCCATTCTTCAGAGAATATGAATGATAACACAAAAACCTTTCTTCCACTCATGCTTAATGGTTGTGTGAAGCTATTTTTTGGCAAACAACTCTTTTTAAATCAAAATGACAAAAGAAAGTACCCAAATGACCCTGATCAAAAGTTTACATACCCTAGTGACTTTGATCTGATAGCCTGCACCAAAGTTGACACAAACAAGTTTGAATGGCTAATCAAGGTTCCAATCCTCACCTGTGACATGTTTGTTTGTAATGAATGTGTGTTTATAAAAGGTCAGCAAGTTTCTGGGCTTCTGACAGACCATTGCATCTTTCATCCAGTGCTGCACACATGTTTCTGGATTCTGAGTCATGGGGAAGGCAAAATAATTGTCAAAGGATCTGCGAGAAAAGGTAATTGAACTGCATAAAACAGGAAAGAGGTATAAAAAGATATCCAAGGAATTGAGAATGCCAATCAGCAGTGTTCAAACGCTGATTAAGAAGTGGAAAATGAGGGATTCAGGTAGACCAACAAAGATTTCAGTCACAACTACCAGGAAAATGGTTCGAGATGCAAAAAAAAATCCACAAATAACTTCAGCTGAAAAACAGGACTCTCTGAAAAATTGTGGTGTGGCTGTTTCAAGATGCACAATAAGGAGGCACTTGAAGAAAAATGGGCTGCATGGTCGAGTCGCCAGAAGAAAGCCATTTCTGCGCAAATGTCACAAAGTATCCCGCTTACATTACGCCAAACAGCACAGAGACAAGCCTCAAAACTTCTGGAACAAAGTCATTTGGAGTGATGGCTTTCTTCTGGCGACTCGACCATGCATGGGGTATGTAAACTTTTGATTAGGGTCATTTGGGTACTTTCTTTTGCCATTTTGATTTAAAAAGAGTAAACACAGTTGTTTGCCAATAAATAGTTTCACACAACCATTAAGCATGAGTGGAAGAAAGGTTTTTGTGTTATCATTCATATTCTCTGGAGAATGGCCAAGAAATCATAAATTCTCCCAGGGTATGTAAACTGTATAAGGCGCACCGGTTAATAGCGCGCATTGAAGGAGTCATATTATTATAATTTTTCTCTAAATTGAAAACACTTCCTTGTGGTCTACATAACATGCAATGGTGATTCTTTGGTCAAAATGTTGCATAGATGATGTTTTACAGATCATCTTCAAGCCGCTTTCTGACAGTCGCTTCCGTAAGCGCCGTTTTGTGGGCGGTCTTATTTACGTGGGTCACCTTCGGCAGCGTCTTCTCCCCGTCATCTTTGTTGTAGCGGTGTAGCGTGCAAGGGCGGGAGTGGAAGAAGTGTCAAAAGATGGAGCTAACTGTTTTAATGACATTCAGACTTTACTTCAATCAATAACGGAGCAGCATCTCCTCATCTGGAAACAACAACAAGGCCGGAAATGTGTCCCGTGAAAAACCGTCTGACTCTCTAATAACTAAAGTTCCTTGGGTGAATAATGTAAACTCACTACACCGGTATGTTTTAGCGCTTTCATGGCGAATTTACTGACAGATATAAGTAAGAACTTAACACTACTTTATATTAGAAATGGCAACAGCGGAGGATGAATGTCACATACCAAGAAGATAGAGAAAAAGAAGAAGCTTATTGACTACGGCGTCGGCACGGACCACAAAGACGGATTCGCTCAATTTTTCAGGAATTATGCAGATCCCAAATAAACTAGAAGGTAAGAAAAGTTGCTTTTGCTTAATAATGCGAAACAAAACGCCAGATAATATGTCTTACCTTATACACACACCATAATAATACTCCTATGTTTAATGCGCCGACAATCCTTCAAGTGGTGTGGCTTCATAGCTTACCAAAGTCGTACTAAAACATTTAGATAGATTTTTGAGCGCCGCGTGTAATGTTCTATATTTTCAATGGAACATATAAAAAGTTGGTGTTGTTTACTTGAGTCATATTGCAGTCTACACGTATCTCTTATCTTTGACTGCCATCTACTGGTCACGCTTATCATTACACCATGTACCAAATAAAATAGCTTCAAGGTCGGTAAGCAAAACCAGAGTTATTCCGTACATTAGGCGCACCGGGTTATTAGGCGCAGCCTCGAGTTTTGAGGGGAAAAAATGATTTTAAGTGTGCCTTGTAGTCTGGAAAAGACGGTACCTGAAATTAAATAATGTTTGTCAGAATAATTGTATGTAAGTTATCACACAATTTGTTTTCCCATTAGTTCAGGCAGCCCTGCGAGAAGACAAAAGCTGTCTTTGTCCTTATCAAGCAAAAGGCCTGCCGCTTGTAAACCTCCACTGTGTGCGATGGGATGCGACGTGGAGGTGTCGGTCTCCATGATCTATTGGACAGCCACAGGAAGACCTTGTCATGACCCGAGATCTACAAAGCAGAGAGGGAGCAGACCTGACCTCGCTCTAGGCACCTTTTCTTTGAACTGCTTATGACCGAGTGCAACAGCTATTTATGACCACCTGCCCTTAGGAGAAGCTGCGTAATGTAATGCTATGGCGTGGAACTCCCTCGTCAGAGCGTGGGACGACACTGTACAAGGGTACAGGTCTACGCGCTCTCCTCATGAGCTAAATTGAATCCTGGCTCTGTTTGATTTCTTTGCTTCTTGTCTTGTCTAATAGATGTCATCGGTGTTTGAACCTGACAATGTTCTTCCTAAAAGTGATCACACTTGTTTTGTGCGCGTACCTTCAGTGTGTTGATGGCACTGTGAAGACCTTTTCTGTCATCTGGAGGCGCTTTCAGGGCTTTCACCTGCTCTCTCAGCCAGTCCTGTGCCGCTTCATGCTGTTCCAAAAGCTGAGTGCATTGCCTCTCTGCCATGATTCCTCGCTCCAGGTTTGCCAGCGCCTCCTGATTACATACATCCCAGACACATAGCAAACCTTTTCAGTCTCATAAGAGGTATGTTCAGGGTATTATTTGGAATGTGAAACAAAGGATATGACGACAAAGCAGGCATGCATACAAGAAATTGTTATACGTTCTTCCTGGACCAGGGGTGTCAGACGTACAGCCGGCGGGCCAGAACCGGTGTTCAGCCAGCAGGATGAGCGTAAATGTTAAATAATTTCAAAATAAAATGTATTTCTCAATTAGACTCGTTTGTCATCGGCCCTTGGCACACCGCAAGAACTAAATAAACCAAAAAGTATTTTACGATGAGTGCTACTATCTAAACAAATGTTTTTGGTTGGTGTCCACATTTTTTTAAATAATATATATACATATACATACATACATACATACATACATACATACATACATACATACATACATATATATATATATATATATACATACATATATAGTATATATACACGTGAGGGCTTTGATACTTTTCTAAATAAGGGGCACCACAAAAAAATGGCATTTTGGGCTTTATTTTAACAAAACAATCTTACGGTACATTAAACATGTTTCTTATTGTAATCGAAGAAAAATGTTGGCCTTAAATAAAATAGTGACCATACTACACAACTTTTAGTAGTAAGTAAGCAAACAAAGGCTCCTAATTTGGCTGCTGACGTATGCAGTAACATATTGTCTCATTTCTCATTCTATTATTTTGTCAAAACTATGAAGGACAAGCGGTACAAAATGAATTATTAATCTACTTGTTTATTTACTGTTAATATCTGCTTAATTTCTGTTTTAACATGTTCTATCTACACTTCTGTTCAAATGTATTAAACACTTATTCATCTGTTGTTTGGATACTTTACATTAGTTTTGGGTGATACTACAAATTTGGGTAGTGATCTGATACCAAGTAGTTACAGGATCATACATTGGTTATATTCAAAGTCCTTAATGTGTCCAGGGACGTATTTCCTGAGTTTATAAACATAATATGAATTTTTTTTAAAGAAAAATAGATTGTGTGATGGTATAAAATAAAATGTAATCATAGTGGTATCGACTGGATACTCTCTCACAGCGAAAGTGAATGGAAATAACTTTGGTCTTAAAGAGAGAGCGACCTGCTAAACTTCTCATTCAATATACATTTTTCTTTGTCCATTTCTGCTCTCTATTCATTCCTGTGACACAACATCAGCTAGAATGCTTTTCCAACGCATTGGTGTGGACTGAGGGTCACAGTTTGCAAAAATAAAAACAGTGTTGTTAAAGGAAACTTTTGTCAACTTTGACAGCCCTATTAAATACTGTATATTCATATATTTGTCGGATACAATTGTACTTCTTAAACCAAAACAGACTTGTCGTCATTTATAGCAATGTTTTTCATATTTATTTACAGGTAACCCTTTTCTAAAAAATAAGTTTGGCACCCTGTCCTAGACCATTGTGTTTCAACTCACTGTTAACTGTTTGAGAAGAATTGGGATGGATTCTTCAATGCTACCCCAGGTTGAATCAGCCCATTCGGGGTCCTGGGTGGTCTCACACAGTTCTGCAGCCTGAAAAAGACAAATGAATTGTATTGATGTTTAAATGTAGAGTTGCTTCCACTCTTCTGTTAAGGCTTTCTGCGTCGATGAGAATTTTTAGCCCGGTGTGGTACCTTGGTGCGTAAACCAGAGAGGAGGGGGCCCAGGGCTGCACTCCTGTCCAGCAGGCTCCGGGCTTGTTCCATCGCCTGCCTCCGCTCTCCCAAGCCTGGCCAGGAGAAGTCGCGAGGCAAACTGGAAATCTGTGTTTGTAGCTCCTCAAAACGAGACCGCACTTGTCCTTGTTGGTACCGACAGGACACCTGGTTGCCCACGACCGTCTGTAGTAGCCTGATGTACAACAAACAAAAACTTCACAAGTCATTGTTTGCTGAGGAGCAGGAGATGGAGCAAGTGCTCTTTGGGTTCCTGATCTTAATTCAAACCACAACCCAGATAAAATACCCTCAACTTCAAAAGCGTATTTTGCGGTGGGGGACTATTTGATCATGCATCCGAGTAGCTTCAGATAATGACAGGGTCTTTGTGTACCTGCTCCTCTCATCCGCTGCCTGCATGATGGTCCTCCACTGCTCCTCCACCTTTTTGAGCTTTGTTTGGACCTCCAGCCTACTGTCCTCCTCCAAGTCCTCGTGTTCATACAGATTCTGCACACGCCTCTGCAGCTCCATCACACGAGTCTCTCCACTGGACTTGGAGTTCAAGATGGTCTGAGGACAAACGCTTACAACATTGGATGTGCTGTATCTGAGGTGTATTTCAAAGGTAATCTATAAGACTGACAACAAAAAACTCACCTGTGCCGTATTCAGACGGTCCTCTATCTGGACCTGGCTGCCTAAAGTGTCTGTCCCGGTGGTCTCAAGCTGTGCCTGCAACTCCTCCAACCAGGTGTCAGTGCTAGCTGCCTGGCTAAAGAAGGCTTGCAGCTCCCTCGAGAGCGAGTACAGAACCTCTGCTTTCTTCAGCGAGTTCTCAGCATCGTGGAGCAGCGTCCTCCACTGCTCCTCCAAGTCTCTGACTGCTTGTTGAGACTCCCGCTTGACAGCATCCTCGACGTCCTCGTGGTCACAGAGGCTGTGGCTTTGTCTTTTCAGCTCGGCCAGCTCAGAGTCTCTGTTGGGTTTGGAGCTCAGGATGGCCTGGATACAAACAACAGATACCTTCAAAGAGGATCATCTACTAACCTTTGTGGAATTAAGAGGCAGTATCCAAAACATAATTGTTTAAAGGCCTACTGAAAGCCACTACTACCGACCACGCAGTCTGATAGTTTATATATCAATGATGAAATCTTAACATTGCAACACATGCCAATACGGCCGGGTTAACTTATAAAGTGCAATTTTAAATTTCCCGGGAAACTTCCGGTTGAAAATGATGACGTTTGCGCGTGACGTCGATGGTTGAAGCGGAAGTATTGGGACACATTGTATCACAATACAAACAGCTCTGTTTTCATCGCAAAATTCCACAGTATTCTGGACATCTGTGTTGGTGAATCTTTTGCAATTTGTTTAATGAACAATGGAGACTGCAAAGAAGAAAGCTGTAGGTGGGATCGGTGTATTAGCGGCTGGCTGCAGCAACAACACCAGGAGGACTTTGACTTGGATAGCAGACGTGCTTTCCGACGCTAGCCGCCGACCGCATCGATGATCGGGTGAAGTCCTTCGTCGCGCCGTCGATCGCTGGAACGCAGGTGAGCACGGGTGTTGATGAGCAGATGAGGGCTGGCGTAGGTGGAGAGCTAATTTTTTTATCATAGCTCTGACGAGGTCCCGTAGCTAAGTTAGCTTCAATGGCGTCGTTAGCAACAGCATTGCTAGGCTTCGACAGGCGGCACAGCATTAACCGTGTAGTTACAGGTCCAGTGTTTGGTTCGGTGTCTCCTGATAGTAGTATTGTTGATCTTCTGTCTATCCTTCCAGTCAGGGGCTTATTTCTTTTGTTTCTATCTGCATTTAAGCACGATGCTATCACGTTAGCTCCGTAGCTAAAGTGCTTCACCGATGTATTGTCGTGGAGATAAAAGTCACTGTGAATGTCCATTTCGCGTTCTCGACTCTCATTTTCAAGAGGATATAGTATCCGAGGTGGTTTAAAATACAAATCCGTGATCCACAATAGAAAAAAGGAGAGAGTGTGGAATCCACTGAGCCAGCTTGTACCTAAGTTACGGTCAGAGCGAAAAAAGATACGTCCTGCACTGCACTCTAGTCATTCACTTTCACGTTCCTCATCCACAAATCTTTCATCCTCGCTCAAATTAATGGGGTAATCGTCGCTTTCTCGGTCTGAATCGCTCTCGCTGCTGGTGTAAACAATGGGGAAATGTGAGGAGCCCTTCAACCTGCGACGTCACGCTACTTCCGGTACAGGCAAGTCTTTTTTTATCAGCGACCAAAAATTGTGAACTTTATCGTCGATGTTCTCTACTAAATCCTTTCAGCAAAAATATGGCAATATCGCGAAATGATCAAGTATGACACATAGGATGGATCTGCTATCCCCGTTTAAATTTTGAAAAATTATTTCAGTAGGCCTTTAAAACATGATGTGTGTATATATGTCAGTGTGTAGTTTGGTGCTGATCAAAGTGTTTTTGGCCTTGCTACTGAGGGTGGCCGTAGTTATTTCTTTACTGACCTGTGCAGTGGTTATGGTCACTTCATGATCTTTATGACAATTGAGGCTCAGTTGCTGTTCTTTCAGCCAGGTTTGGACTTCTTCCCTGGCCTCTTTGTGCTTCCTCAGTTGGCACTTCAGAGCACTCTGCTTCTCCAACACATTCAGCGTCGCTTTGGCACTCTCGAGGACGGCGGTCCACTGGTCCTGTGTGTCCCGTGCGATCCGCTCAAGATCCGCTTTTTGGTGCTGCTCGAGTTCCTCGGCACATAAACTCTGGTAGCGTCTCTTCATCTCTTGAAGTTTAATATCCCCCTCGGACTTGCAGCCCATGATGGTCTGGGGAGACAATATGTGGTCCAAGATGACCATCATGTAGAATTTGACCATTGTTCTTTACACAACATAAACCTCTGATGTGTTGCCTCACCAGTGCGGCATGTAGTCTTCCCTGTTCTGTTGATTGACTGGTTAGAGAATCCAGCTGTTGCTGGAGGTCTGAGAGCCAGTGGTTGGTTTCCTGATGGAGGCTTTTGAATTCTGTCAGCTAAAACAGAACAATTGCATGTTGAGGTCCAGAACGACATTCAGGAAAGTCATCACAAATTCAGAATGATCTCACGAGCCAATGATAAAGCTTTGTCACCTCCAAAACTCTCCTCTCCATCTCTTGGTTCATTTGAGCTCCTATATCCTCTCTCAGCTTTCTGGCGACCTGCAAAACCTCCCTCCACTGCTCCTCCGTGTCTTGGACCGTCTGCTGGACTTGACACTTTCTGCCCTCCTCTACGTCCTGACGGTCACAAAGACTCTGGCCCCGCCTCCTCAGGTTGTTCACCTGGCAGTCGCCGTCAGGTTTGGACTGCAGAACATCCTGGAAACCAAGTGAAAGTAAATGGATCCTGTCTTGTGAAACAAGTGTTTGATCAATTCCTATCATAAAGATTATGAAGTAGGTGTGGTCATGAGGCGCCATGGATTTCATTATATGGTAACCAGTGTTTCCCCCAGAATATTTGTTAGTTCGCGTGACGGACGGGGAAGGGGCTGGGTGGGTGTATGGAACAGTGTAATTTGGTCTGTCGCCACCATCACGTCTCCATCTCATCGCTGCCTGGGGGGGCAATAGACTACAGACTGTGGTGAAGTAGGCCGGCTTCATCGCGTGAAGAAGCCTACAATTTTTGGTTGTGTTTTCCGCTCCGTATTCTGAATGGCAATATACGATATGTATCTCGATATTTTTTCCGTAAAGTAAAAACAAAACACAAAACAGTCCTAGTTACCTGAGATACTAAGTATGTCATTATTTTGACTTAGGAAATATTGACTTACTAAGACAAAATAATGACAGTGTTTCCCACACATTCATTTATTTGTGGCGGCCCGCCACGAAAGAATTACGTTCGCCACAAATAAAAAAATTAAAATGAAAAATAAAAAAATTATTAAAAACAATTTTTTTTTTTTTTTTTTGTCCTGTCCAGCTTCTCAGGCAAATCATATAGTTGATGTAGATGCCCATATAGGCTGTTCAGATTTACTTTACAAAAGAGAAGTGTAGGATACTTCTCTTGTTGCCTTATTTGTATTTGACCACTACTGTTTTTTGTTTATTTGTTACTGACTGTGGCAGGACACCTATGCCTCTGTTTCACTTTATGTTGCTGGTAAATAATATGGTTGTAGTAGTAGGCTAAAGTTAAATTATTTAGTATGCACTAATTAAAGGGGCAGAGCTTTAAGAGACATTTTAGCTTTTATATTTTATAAGATATATTTTTTGTAAGAACCACAATTAATAGATATATTTCAGTGAATAACTTATTGTTCAAATCTGTATATAAATATGTACATAAAGTGTTGTAATAATATTGTAAAATGGATGAATGGATGGACGTTTAAAACAAAACTGTTATTATTAATTAGTAAGTATACATTTTTTGAGCCTTTTTAGAGAAAATCATATTGTAGTAAATTATGCAAATTACTCGATGGTGTCATATTGACCACGCCCATATACACGCCCATAGCCACGCCCCCACCGCCACAGGTATCTTGGCAGTTTATGGGAAACACTGAATGACTAAGTCAAATTAATGACTTACTGTAAATAAGCGTTTGCAATAAGCTTTAAAAGTGGGGCCACATGCTGACATATGCTCAACTCATCATGCTTTATTCATTACAGCATTTGGGAAGCCTATAGTTGATTTTTATTATGTGTAAATGTTATATTTTTATCAACATGTGATAGCAGGGACCCTGCCATTCAAAACTAGGCTGCTACATTACTAATAATTGATGTAACTATAGCTGAAAAAATAGTAAAATAGCAATAGGAGAGACTATTCTTCCCTGAACACCATGGAGTTCATGTAGGCTTAATGATATCAGAGACAGAAACTCTTCATTTAACATAATGTCCTTTTTTGCTGCTTCAACACAGAAAAAGGTAAAGTGAAATAACTTAGTTGTTAACTGTAGGTCAATAATGCTTGTCTTTCTCTCAGACAGACAGGGCTTTGCTGTCCGTAACACACACACGCACGAAAAAAAAACAAAAAAAACATTTTTTTTCTTTTTTCTTCAAGACTTTAGTTTAGGCGGTGGCTCTTTGTTGTTAAGGCGGGCGCCTTAACAACAAAGCGCTGCAAGAAACCCTGGTAACATTCTGGAAGTTTCCATCCAGCTGCTTTTTAGTAGACCAACCATCTACCAGTTTACGTTGAAACAAACCTGGATTGTGCGACATCTCTCTTCAGGTGGAGCGTGGACGCTGACGGATTGCAGCTTCTTCTCCTGCTCTCTCACCCATGACTGCGTGGTTTTACTCTGAGTCTCAAAGTCGTCAGCGAAACCTCGCAATTCGGCCTCTTTGCACGTCTGCAGGACGGACCTCCACTGCTGCTCCAGGTCTAACACCAACTGCGTCACCTCGGGCCTTCTGCTCGCATCCAGGTTCTCCTCTTCCTTCTTCAAGTCCAAAACTTTTGATTGGCCCTCATGTTCGGAAGCCATAACAGCCTACAAGTTTGGAGGGTTATTTTAACAAGGAGTCAAAACAATAAAAGACTAAGAGCCTGATCTACTTGGATTCAAATACCACGCGTGTGATCTACTAAGACTGCGTGTGCAACTGAAAAGTGAGGCAGACCTCCTTATTCAAATGAATTTTTTGCATGTACTATGCGGCTTACACCATGTACATACTCATTTACTGCACATTCATGTAATCACGCTCTTACCTGTGACAACAACCAGCAGACGTGTACCACTTTTGTGGGCATTTTAGAAGCAGTCCTGCGGGGTATCTACAATTAAACCTCTTTATTTTAGTTTTTAGAGCGCTGAAGTTGCGCTCTTGGGAGTGGCTGGCACTAAATGCTGTCAGAAAAATTGTATGTAAATTATCAAAAAACTTTCCGTTCTCTGAGTTCCCAATGAACAGACAAGAGGCTGTCTTTGTTACACCAAGCAAAGGCTTGGAAAATTCCATTGTGTACGATGGGAGGAGACGGGAGGGGGGTTATCTATTGTGATCCAAGACTCCCCCAAGCTGAATCCAGGACCAGCCCAAGCCTGAGGCATCTTTTTCTTTTGTGTTAATGTGACCGAAAACAATGACTGTTTACATACTCCCAATCCCTTTAGAAACAGATGTTATTATGTAAACAGGGAAAGTCCAAATAAAAAGAGGTGGCGTACAATCTTTCGCCAGAGCGTGGGTGACACTGTAAGAGGTTACAGGTTGACATGTTTCTCCTCAATTGAGCAAAATTGAATTCTGTCTTCTGTTTGATTCTTTGCTTCTTGTCTTGTTTAATAAATGTCACCAGTGTTTGAACCTGACAAATGCGAGCGTGCGCTCCACAGTCGAGACACAAAAAAAATGTTTTTCCACTTAGAGTACATGTTATTAATATATCATCTATATAAAAAAAACACCAAAATGCATCAATTTAATTTGTTCTAATCAGCCCCTTAAGTCATCCAGCAGCTATAAAATTATATTGCTGAATAGACATTTATCTCATTTTTGACGGTCCCTATGTGTTGACAAGCATACGTAGCCATGTGTGTAACTGTCAGTTTGCATGTATATTTCAGACGTGCTAAGTAAAGAAGCAAAATAGTGCTCTCATTCGAGTTTAGGTCATGATAAATCACCCTGTGTGCAAAATAACATATCTACGTCTTCTCCCAGTTTTGAGGGTGTTCCTGATGATCAGTATACACTACCGTTCAAAAGTTTGGGGTCACCCAAACAATTTTGTGGAATAGCCTCAATTTCTAAGAACAAGAATAGACTGTCGCGTTTCAGATGAAAGTTATCTTTTTCTGGCCATTTTGAGCGTTTAACTGACCCCACAAATGTGATGCCACAAATGTGATGCTCCAGAAACTCAATCTGCTCAAAGGAAGGTCAGTTTTGTAGCTTCAGTAACGAGCTAAACTGTTTTCAGATGTGTGAACATGATTGCACAAGGGTTTTCTAATCATCAATTAGCCTTCTGAGCCAATGAGCAAACACATTGTACCATTAGAACACTGGAGTGATAGTTGCTGGAAATGAGCCTCTATACACCTATGTAGATATTGCACCAAAAACCAGACATTTGCAACTAGAATAGTAATTTACTACATTAGCAATGTATAGAGTGTACTTCTTTAAAGTTAAGACTAGTTTAAAGTTATCTTCATTGAAAAATAAGGACATTTTAATGTGACCCCAAACTTTTGAACGGTAGTGTATATTTTGCTTATTCGTGAAGATAGACACACTTAATGGATTGCGGTCAACTATTCTGCTCACTAAAGAGACACAATCTTCTGCGCACACGTTTTGTAGATCAGCTTTGTGTGCTATCAAGTTTGCGTGTGCTTTAGTACACGCAAACCTTGAGTAGATCAGGCCCTATGTGCGTATGAAACGAATATGTCAACACACCTGTGTAACTTGCAGTCTTTCCTGGAGCAGCATGTGACTTCCAAGCGACAGCAGCTTGTGCCTCTGCTCCCTGATCCAAGACTGGGTGGCCTTGATGCGACTTCGGAGTGCAGCAACGTCCTTGTCGGCAGAGGCTGCAGTCTCCATCTCCTCAGCAGCCTTCGTTACCGTCTGCCACTGCTCTTCTCTTAGTCTTATTGTGTCCTGGATCTCCTTTCGAAAGCCTTCATCCAAGTCCACACTGTTGCACAGACTCTCGCCCTGCTCCTTAAGGTTCTGGAGCTTAGACCCCAAGTCTGTTTTAATGAGCAGAATGTCCTGAAACCAACACACAACATGCAAGACATGGAGATGTTCTTGTCATTATGTAATTGCATAATTAACATTACTTTGATGTTTGCCACATTTAGGACAAGGCTCACTTAAGGAGTCAACAACACACCAAGATGGTCATCGAGGATTTCAACTCACATGCTGCTTTTCATCCGTGCAACCTCCAGGAGACTGAATGTCCTCAGCAGAGTCGCTGATCCAGGACTGCAAGCTGTCACTCTGGACTCTGAAAGCATCCATTTCTTGGTGTAGGCGAGCTTGCTTCTCAGACTTGTTTAAAGTATCTTCAGCAGCCTGGAGGACAGCTTGCCATTCGTCCTCCACGTCTTGAAGCGACTCCTGGACTTGCTGTTTCTTGCTCTGCTCCAACTGCTCCTGCTCGCAAAGACTCTGGCTCAGGCATCGCAGCTGGTTCACCTTGGAGTCTCCCTCTGGTTTTGTGCTCAGAAGAGCCTGATGGCCCAAAGGAGAATTGTTCTGTTAAAGGCCTACTGAAAGCCACTACTACCGACCACGCAGTCTGATAGTTTATATATCAATGATGAAATCTTAACATTGCAACACATGCCAATACGGCTGGGTTAACTTATAAAGTGCAATTTTAAATTTCCCGCTAAACTTCCGGTTGAAAACGTCTATGTATGATGACGTATGCGCGTGACGTCAATGGTTGAAACGGAAGTATTCGGACACCATTGAATACAATACAAAAAACTCTGTTTTCATCTCAAAATTCCACAGTATTCTGGACATCTGTGTTGGTGAATCTTTTGCAATTTGTTTAATAAACAATGGAGACTGCAAAGAAGAAAGTTGTAGGTGGGATCGGTGTATTAGCGGCTGGCTGCAGCAACACAACCAGGAGGACTTTGACAGCAGACGCGCTATCCGACGCTAGCCGCCGACCGCACGGATGAGCGGGTTAAGTCCTTCGTCGCTCCGTCGATCGCTGGAACACAGGTGAGCACGGGTGTTGATGAGCAGATGAGGGCTGGCTGGCGTAGGTGGATAGCTAATGTTTTTAGCATAGCTCTGTGAGGTCCCGTTGCTAAGTCAGCTTAAATGGCGTCGTTAGCAACAGCATTGTTAAGCTTTGCCAGGCTGGAAAGCATTAACCGTGTATTTACAGGTCCATGGTTTAATAGTATTGTTGATTTTCTGTCTATCCTTCCAGTCAGGGGTTTATTTCTTTTGTTTCTATCTGCAGTTAAGCCCGATGCTATCACGTTAGCTCCGTAGCTAAAGTGCTTCGCCGATGTATTGTCGTGGAGATAAAAGTCACTGTGAATGTCCATTTCGCGTTCTCGACTCTCATTTTCAAGAGGATAAAGTATCCGAGGTGGTTTAAAATACAAATCCGTGATCCACAATAGAAAAAGGAGAGAGTGTGGAATCCAATGAGCCAGCTTGTACCTAAGTTACGGTCAGAGCGAAAAAAAATGCGTCCTGCACTGCACTCTAGTCCTTCACTCTCACGTTCCTCATCCACGTATCTTTCATCCTGGCTCAAATTAATGGGGTAATCGTCGCTTTCTCGGTCCGAATCGCTCTCGCTGCTGGTGTAAACAATGTGCAGATGTGAGGCGCTCCACAACCTGTGACGTCACGCTACTTCCGGTACAGGCAAGGCTTTTTTTATCAGCGACCAAAAGTTGCGAACTTTATCGTCGATGTTCTCTACTAAGTCCTTTCAGCAAAAATATGGCATTATCGCGAAATGATCAAGTATGACACATAGAATGGATATGCTATCCCCGTTTAAATAAATAAAAATCATTTCAGTAGGCCTTTAAGCTTACTTGTAATTACACTGAACAAAAACATAAACGCAACACTTTTGTTTTTGCTTCCATTTTTCATGAGTTGAAATCAAAAGTCTGAAACTTTGACTATATACACAAAAGACCTATTCCTATATGCCGATCCACTGCATCCCAAACATGCTCAATGGGTGACAAGTCCGGTGAGTATGCTGGCCATGAAAGAACCGGGATGTCTTCAAGCTTCTGGGAATTGTGTAGAGATCCTTGCAACATGAGGTCGTGCATTGTCATACTGCAACATGAGGTGATGGTCTCGGGTGAATGCCACAACGATGGGCCTCAGGATCTCGTCACGGTATCTCTGTGCTGTGCATTCAAAATGCCATCAATAAAATGCACTTGCCTTTGTTGTCCATAATATACGCCTGCCCGTACCATAATCCCACCCCCACCATGGGCCACTCCCTTCACAACGCTGACATCAGCAAACCGCTCTTCCACAACGACACCACAAACACGGTCTGCCATCTGCCCTGAACAGTGAAAACCGGGATTCATCCGTGCCAGACGCCATCGGAAGTCAGCATTTGCCCACTCAAATCGGTTACGACGACAAACCGCAGTTAGGTCGAGACCCCAATGAGGACGACGAGCATGCAGATGAGCTTCCCTGAAATGGTTTCTCACAGTTTGTGCAGAAATTCTTTGGTTATGCAAACAAATTGTTGCAGCAGCGGTCCGGGTGGCTGGTCTCAGATGATTACGGAGGTGCACCTGCTGGATGTGGAGGTCTTGGGCCGGTGTGGTTACACGTGGTCTGCGGTTGTGAGGCCGGTTGAATGTACTGCCAAATTCTCTAAAACGCCTTTGGAGACGGCTTATGGTAGCGAAATGAACATTCAATTCATGGGCAACAGCTCTGGTATCATGAATCAATTTAAGTGGACCCCGACTTAAACAAATTGAAAAACTTATTCGGGTGTTACCATTTAGTGGTCAATTGTACGGAATATGTACTTCACTGTGCAACCTACTAATAAAAGTCTCAAAAATCAATCAATGGTGGACATTCCTGTAGTCAGCATAACGACTACATGCTCCTTCAAAACTTGAAATATGTGGCATTGTGCTGTGTGATAAAACTGCACATTTCAGAGTGGCCTTTTATTGTGGGCAGCCTAAGGCACACCTGTGAAATAATCAAGCTGTTTAATCAGCATCTTGATATGCCACACCTGTGAGGTGGGATGGATTATCTTGGCAAAGAAGACATGCTCACTAACACAGATTTAGACAGATTTGTGAACAATATTTGAGAGGAATAGGTCTTTTGTGTATGTAGTAAACATTTTAGATCTTTGAATTTCAACTCATGAAAAATGGGAGCGAAAACAAAAGTATATTTGTTCAGTGTAAGACATCAAGCGCAAACACTAATTACAGGCATGTGATTTGACCACAATGAAAAAGACTGAAAAAACTTCCGGGGGTCTGGGGGACGAAGGCCCCCAGCCAGGTCCAGCTCCTGGTTTTTCACCAATTTAACATGCTAAAATTAACAAAGACAGCACCATTTGAAGAAAATATTTTAGTGTTTAAAGACATGAAAACATCATTAATAGAACATACATAACCCAATTATCCTAATGAATCACTGTATATGGTTCAGTCCCAACAGTATTTAGTCACTAATATTTACATCTTGTGTTCATTTCACATCCACAGGTGTCACACTGATCAGTGTTATTATCTACAGTTTATTTACAGTATTACCACATTACTTCAGTTCATGTAATGTAAACATTTCATTCTTTTCGCCAAAATAGGATATACATTTATGAAAATAATTAAACATGTTTAGTATTGTTTACTCATATTTGAAAATAGGAAATAATAATGTGAGGACACTGACATATTGCATGAAACAAGTGTGAAAATATTTACCTTCAAGATTGTTACACCACTGACAATAGTTTCAACAGACTACATAAGAACTTAATATTACAAAACAGTATTATATGCAAATTTATTTCAAATAAATTGTTAACTGGAATCAATAATGCGACTCTTTGAATTTCTGTAATTTCATAATATATTTTCACGTGGCTTTTTATTTTTAGAAAAACCCATTTATATTTCGCTAAGCAATAATTGGTTAATATTTCAAACAAACATGCGTATTTCGCAAGCAAATATTTTTTAGCTTACCTCATTATTAACAACTCTGTCTGCAACTGAAGTGGGTTGTTTGGGTGGATCTTTCCTCTCGATGTAAACAAAAGATGAAGTCCGTAAGGTTTGCTCACTTTCGGTTGACATCCAAAAGTACCAGCTAGTGAAAAGTTTGTTTTCCTTGCTTCAAGTTGTTTCATATGTTTTTGGCGTTTCGCATGTACTTCCAAAGCCTTGAAACCTCGTGATCCATAGTCAATATTATCATGACACCACGCGCACAAAACCTTTCTGGGACGATCGATTTTCCGAATAAAATCACCGAACAAAGTCGTAACTTTCTTCTTCCCAACAGTACCAGTGATTTCCCTTTCCATCCAGTCCCATCGAAACTTATTTTTGACATGTTTATCAATTTCTTTTACTCATAAAGCGTCCTTTCTCTCGAGAACCGACATCGTTTACATATGGAAAATGGCCGTAATAACCATTGTGAATGATGACGTTATTAACGTCATCATTCATAACAGATGTCCTGATTGGTCACAAGGAACATATCGACCAATCAACTACGGCGTAATATAAACTACGTCTCGAATCTTGATTTAGGGTCGGAAAAAAAACGGAAAAACGGGAGATAATTTTTTTTTTTCCCGAGATTAAAAAAGACGGAATTCCAACTTTAGACGGAAAAATCACATGCCTGTAATTAGTTCAACAATATTTCCTCTGACCTTTGCTTGGTGGCTCATCTCCTTGCACTGCTTGTCTCCATCTGCTAAGGTAAAAGGCTGTAGGAGGTCTTTAAACCAGCCTTTGGTTCTCTCAGCCTGGCTCATAAACTGCTCCAGTTCCCCCTCCAAGATGTCGTGGGCCTCCGCCTGTGTCTGCAGTCTGGCTTCCAGCTTTCGGTAGCGCCGTATTAGGTCGTCGCTGTCCTTCACGAGCGGGTCAGCTTTAACGCCCTGGCGGCTCACTGAAGCAAGGAGCTCAATGACGGCGTCCGCTCTTTGTCTGCCAAACGGGAGCAGACAAAATATGACACTTTTCACATGAGGGCTTTGAACGCTCAACATTCCATTCAAACTCGATCGTTGGAAACACTTGACTTGCAGGTCTAAAAAGATCAAAAGTGAGATCATAGACAGAAAGGCAATGATGTTATGACATCGCCTCAGAGCACTGACTGAGCGCCCAATCGGAATGCTCAGGTGCCGTTGCTGTGGTGATTACAACCAGAGGTGGGTGGTAACGCTTTACTCCGTTACATTTACTAAAGTAACTTTTTGGATAATGTGTACTTGTCAGAGTAGTTTTAATGCAACATACTTGTACTTAAGTGTTTCTGTGAAGAACAAATATTAATTGTACCGTAATTTCTGGACTATAAGCCGCATGGCGAAGTTGGTAGAGTGGCCGTGCCAGCAATCGGAGTGTTGCTGGTTACTGGGGTTCAATCCCCACCTTCTACCATCCTAGTCACGTCCGTTGTGTCCTTGGGCAAGACACTTCACCCTCCCTCGTTCTGGTCCCTGCGGCTTATACAACGGTGCGGCTTATTTGCGGCCTGTTTTTCTCCGACACCGACGAAGAGGATTTCGGTGGTTTTAGTACGCAGGAGGAAGACGATGACACAATGATTAAAGACTGACTTTTCATATACCGGTAGGCTGGTTATTTTGATAACGTACAGGCGAGCACTTTGTATTACTTTGCACCGTTGTATTATTTGTACTCTGCACGAATGCTGTTCGCCATGTCAAAGATGTGAAAGTTTGATTGAATGATTGAAAGATTTATTGTTAATAAATGGGACGCTTTGCGTTCCCAAACAGTCATCTCTGTCCCGACAATCCCCTCCGTGGTAGCAGGAACCCCTATGTACTACGGTAATTACACATCAAAACCCTGCGGCTTATAGTCGGGTGCGGCTTATATATGGAGCAATCTGTATTTTCCCCTAAATTTAGATGGTGCGGCTTATAGTCAGGTGCGGCTTATAGTCCGGAAATTACGGTACTTTGTTTGATTGAGTTTATTTCAGATCACAACATGTATTTATATCACGTGTACTGTTTTCATATTGATTACTGCTTGCAAAGGTGAATTGTTTGGCCGGTCGGAGAGCCTTCTTCCAGCGGACACTGTCACATGACTCCGTTTCACCAATCCAATGTAAGCACTAAGTGACATGTGTCTCCATTTCACCAATCAAACGGAGCCTGGCAGTCACATGATGGTATATGACAGGGGTCACCAACGCGGTGCCCGTGGGCACCAGGTAGCCCGTAAGGACCAGATGAGTCGCCCGCTGGCCTGTTCTAAAAATAGCTGAAATAGCAGCACTTACCAGTGAGCTGCCTCTATTTTTTAAATTGTATTTATTTACTAGCAAGCTGGTCTCGCTTTGCCCGACATTTTTAATTCTAAGAGAGACAAAACTCAAATAGAATTTGAAAATCCAAGAAAATATTTTAAAGACTTGGTCTTCACTTGTTTAAATAAAATCATACATTTTTTTTACTTTGCTTCTTATAACTTTCAGAAAGACAATTTTAGAGAAAAAATACAACCTTAAAAATTATTTTAGGATTTTTAAACACATATATCTTTATACCTTTTAAATTCCTTCCTCTTCTTTCCTGACAATTTAAATCAATGTTCAAGTTTTTTTATTTTTTATTGTAAAGAATAATAAATACATTTTAATTTAATTCTTCATTTTAGCTTCTGTTTTTTCGACGAAGAATATTTGTGAAATATTTCTTCAAACTTATTATGATTAAAATTCAAAAAAATTATTCTGGCAAATCTAGAAAATCTGTAGAATCAAATTTAAATCTTATTTCAAAGTCTTTTGAATTTCTTTTAACATTTTTGTTCTGGAAAATCTAGAAGAAATAATGATTTGTCTTTGTTAGAAATATAGCTTGGTCCAATTTGTTATATATTCTAACAAAGTGTAGATTGGATTTTAACCTATTTAAAACATGTCATCAAAATTCAAAAATTAATCTTAATCAGGAAGAATTACTAATGATGTTCCATAAATTATTTTTTAAATGTTTTCAAAAAGCTTCGAATTAGCTAGTTTTTCTCTTTTTTTTTTCGGTTGAATTTTGAATTTTAAAGAGTCGAAATTGAAGATAAACTATGTTTCAAAATTTAATTGTCATTTTTTTCGTGTTTTCTCCTCTTTTAAACCGACCAATTAAGTGTAAATATCATTAATTATTAATAATAATATAGTTAAAGGTAAATTGAGCAAATTGGCTATTTCTGGCAATTTATTTAAGTGTGTATCAAACTGGTAGCCCTTCGCATTAATCAGTACCCAAGAAGTAGCTCTTGGTTTCAAAAAGGTTGGTGACCCCTGGTATATGACTTGTAGAACCAAGAAGATTAAGGTTTATTCAAGGCACTGCCATCTGTATCAGTGGAACCGTGCACATTTCAGTCGTGATGGACAGATGGAGCCTCATGAGGCATTGAACCACTTGAGCCAATTGGTTCGGGAATTTCTCAAAGCGTAATGCGTGCTTCTGCACAAGAAACCACCTGCTGGCCAAATGTGTAATTACAGCATACTTGCCAACCCTCCCGAATTTTCCGGGAGACTCCCGAATTTCAGTGACTCTCCCGAAAATCTCCCGATTTCCAGCCGTACAACTATATTGGGGGCGTGCCTTAAAGGCACTGCCTTTAGCGTCGTCTCTCACCTGAAAAGGAGACTATTATATATGTCTGCGTTATCCATAGGTTTATCTATAACCCATGAAGTAGGCAGGCACGGAGCTATTTCTCAGCGTGTGTTTATTCCAGCCGGCACGTTAATACTGTAGCGGCTGGCTACGGGGTGTTAGCCAATGACTTTGGCTGGGGGGCGGGACTTCCGGGAGAGATAGGGAAGTTAATAGGAAGTGGGTGTTCGAGTTTTGCCGGGAAAAGGGATAGACACACATTGGAGCTGTTGTGTGGTTGAATTTAGGGATGTCCGATAATGGCTTTTTGCCGATATCCGATATTGTCCAACTCTTTAATTACAGATACCGATATCAACCGATACCGATACCAACCGATATACACAGTCGTGGAATTAACACATTATTATGCCTAATTTGGACAACCAGGTATGGTGAAGATAAGGTACTTTTAAAAAAAAATTTATAAAATAAATTAAGATAAATGAATTAAAAACATTTACTTGAATAAAAAAGAAAGTAAAACAATATAAAAACAGTTACATTGAAACTAGTAATGAATGAAAATTAGTAAAATTAAATGTTAAAGGTTAGTACTATTAGTGGACCAGCAGCACGCACAATCATGTGTGCTTACGGACTGTATCCCTTGCAGACTGTATTGATATATATTGATGTATAATGTAGGAACCAGAATATTAATAACAGAAAGAGACAACCCTTTTGTGTGAATGAGTGTAAATGGGGGAGGGAGGTTTTTTTGGGTTGGTGCACTAATTGTAAGTGTATCTTGTGTTTTTTATGTTGAGTTAATAAAAAAAATAAAAAAAACAATTTTTAAAACGATACTGATAATAAAAAAAATGATACCGATAATTTCCGATATTACATTTTAACGCTTTTATCGGCCAATAATATCGGCAGGCCGATATTATCGGACATCTCTAGTTGAATTACATCTTGTGCAATAAAGACAAGGCAAACAAAGAAGTCGTATGAGCCTACATTCCTGGGATTATTACAATACACTGACACGGATTCAGAGATCACTCGCCAGTACTCAAATGGCAGAACAAAAGCTACTCAAATAAGGAAGGGTAAGTGTTGTTGTTTTTTTAAGTAAGCAGCAAGTACAGTACAGTTAGTAGAACAACTGTGTTTTCATTACTGTTTAATGTTCTATATATATATATATATATATATATATATACACTACCGTTCAAAAGTTTGGGGTCACCCAAACAATTTTGTGGAATAGCCTTCATTTCTAAGAACAAGAATAGACTGTCGAGTTTCAGATGAAAATTCTCTTTTTCTGGCCATTTTGAGCGTTTAATTGACCCCACAAATGTGATGCTCCAGAAACTCAATCTGCTCAAAGGAAGGTCAGTTTTGTAGCTTCTGTAACGAGCTAAACTGTTTTCAGATGTGTGAACATGATTGCACAAGGGTTTTCTAATCATCAATTAGCCTTCTGAGCCAATGAGCAAACACATTGTACCATTAGAACACTAGAGTGATAGTTGCTGGAAATGGGCCTCTATACACCTATGTAGATATTGCACCAAAAACCAGACATTTGCAGCTAGAATAGTCGTTTACCACATTAGCAATGCATAGAGTGTATTTCTTTAAAGTTAAGACTAGTTTAAAGTTATCTTCATTGAAAAGTACAGTGCTTTTCCTTCAAAAATAAGGACATTTCAATGTGACCCCAAACTTTTGAACGGTAGTGTATATATATATGTATACATATATATATATATATATATATATATATATATATATGTATACATATATATATATATATATATATATATATATGAAATTCTTTAATTTCAGTGAATTCTAGCTATAAATATACTCCTCCCCCTTAACCCTAACCCAAAAAATGCGACTTATACTCCAGTGCGACTTATGTTTTTTTCCTTCTTTATAATGCATTTTCGGCCGGTGCGACTTATACTCCGGAGCGACTTATACTCCGAAAAATACGGTACTTATTAATTTTTTTACGTGTCATATTACCTTTAAAGGCCTACTGAAAGCCACTACTACCGACCACGCAGTCTGATAGTTTATATATCAATGATGAAATCTTAACATTGCAACACATGCAATTAACTTATAAAGTGACATTTAAAATTTCCCGGGAAATATCCGGCTGAAACGTCGCGGTATGATGACGTATGCACGTGACGTAGTCAGTTTAATGGAAGTTATGGTACCCCGTAGAATCCTATACAAAAAGCTTTGTTTTCATTTCATAATTCCACAGTATTCTGGACATCTTTTGCAATTTGTTTAATGAACAATGAAGGCTGCAAAGAAGACAGTTGTAGGTGGGATCGGTGTATTAGCAGCGGACTACAGCAACACAACCAGGAGGACTTTGTTGGAGAGCAGACGCGCTAGCCGGCGAGCTCACCTTGACTTCCTACGTCTCCGGGCCGCCAAACGCATCGGTTGAAGTCCTTCGTCCTTCCGCCGATCGCTGGAACGCAGGTGAGCACGGGTGTTGATGAGCAGATGAGGGCTGGCTGCCGTAGGTGGAGAGCTAATGTTTTTAGCATAGCTCTGTGCGGTCCGGTTGCTAAGTTAGCTTCAATGGCGTCGTTAGCACAGCATTGTTAATCTTCGCCAGCCTGGAAAGCATTAACCGTGTATTTACATGTCCACGTTTTAATAGTATTGTTGATTTTCTATCTATCCTTCCAGTCAGGGGTTTATTTTTTTGTTTCTATATGCAGTTAAAGCACGATGCTATCACGTTAGCTCGTAGCTAAAGCGTTTCGCCGATGTATTGTCGTGGAGATAAAAGGCACTGAATGTCCATTTCGCGTTCTCGACTCTCATTTTCAAGAGGATATAGTATCCGAGGTGGTTTAAAATACAAATCCGTGATCCACAATAGAAAAAGGAGAGAGTGTGGAATCCAATGAGTCAGCTTGTACCTAAGTTACGGTCAGAGCGAAAAAAAAAATGTGTATCACTGCATTCTAGTCCGTCACTCTAACGTTCCTCGTCCAGGAATCTTTCATCCTCGCTCAAATTAATGGGGTAATGGTCCGAATCGCTCTAGCTGCGATGAAAACAATAGGAAAATATGAGGGAGTGAACAACTGACAATGTCACGCTACTTCCGGTAGGGGCAAGGTTTTTTTTTATCAGAGACCAAAAGTTGCGAACTTTATCGACGTTGTTCTATACTAAATCCTTTCAGCAAAAATATGGCAATATCGCAAAATGATCAAGTATGACACATAGAATGGATCTGCTATTCCCGTTTAAATAAAAAAATGTCATTTCAGTAGGCCTTTAAGTAGCAGTAACCTTACTTAGTTACCATTTTCAGCTACTCTACCCACCTCTGATCACAACCACCTGGCCCTAATAATCCTAACAGTAATTTTTTTAGTGGCATTTCTTGCTTCATTTCAGATCATTTCTAGTTGAATTGTAAAGTGTGTGCTTATGAACAGTGATGATGATGATGATGATATAAAGTCTCTTTGATCACCTTTCATCCTGGAGGTCCTTGAGGAGATGTTTGGCTTTGACAGGGGTTGTACTTTGATTCTCTTTGTCCTGCAGCCACTCGAGGAGGCTATCATGATGTGTCTGCAGACTACAACATGAAGGAAGAAGAATCCGGATGGATGTACATCACTTCCAGCATGTGAGGTGAGAAAACATTAGCTGTGACCATTTACCCGCATAAGTCTGCATGGAGACACTCTATCTGTTTCTGCCTAATCAAACAGTGTCTGGTGAACCTGAGCACCTCCTCGCGCTCATCTTTCAGCCAGTTGCCGAGCTCGGTCAGCCGTTGAGCATCAATCTGTTGGCGGCCGATGTCCAGATGATCCTTCAGCTGGTCCAGACGTTGCTCTGCAGCGTTGGTCTTCAAGAAGCCCTGAGAGACAAAAGAGAAACCGTGAAGATCTTTTTGTCGTGCATGTCCATCACAGAAGAGACAGCTGGTAAGAAACTGTGGTCGTCCACTTACTGTCAGTCTCTGCAAAGACGTTTCTACATCCAACCTACTCTCTGGGTCCTCGAAGCACTCATAGACAGCCAGCTGCAGGTCCTGGTACCAGTCCTCAAATGACTGCCTCTCATCTGGAGAAGATGGCAATTCAACACAAGAATCGAGCATCATCATCTTTGCCGGCAGACTTCTCGTGAACATTGAGCAGGAAAAGTAGAACGCAGCAAAAACTGACCTTCAATGACCTTGAGGAAGCCTTTTTCCCGCTCCTCTCTCTTCAGGTGGATTATGTCCTTGGCGCGGGCGATGGCAGCGGTCAGTCCTTCGCAGTCCGCCGAAAGAGTCTCCAGCACCTGTGGACTCGCCACACTGGAGACCAGAGCAATCTCCTTCAGCACGGACTCAGCCTGCCTCTCCTGGTCCTCTAGACCTGCCTCTAGATCCTGGAGCACAACAGTTCTTCTTTCATTCATTTTGGAAATGTTTGAATTGCAGTAAAGTGGAAGTAATCTTCCTGGAATTTATTTGTTCAACATAAAGTGTTTACAGTATATTACTATTAGAGATGTCCGATAATATCGGCCTGCCGATATTAACGGCCGATAAATGCTTTAAAATGTAATATCGGAAATTATCGGTATCGGTTTCAACCTCCCGATTTTCCCGGGAGACCCCCGAATTTCAGTGCCCCTGGTAGTAATTTTTTTTGTTGTTGTTTTTTTGTTGTTGTTGTTGTCATAAAGAAATACAATCATGTGTGCTTGCGGACTGTATCCCTGCAGACTGTATTGCTTGATATTGATATATAATGTATATATTGTGTTTTTTATGTTGATTTAATAAAAAAAATATATATATATTTATTTTTTTTTATTTTTTTTTTATTTCTTGTGCGGCCGCGTACCGCGGCCCGGTGGTTGGGGACCACTGCTCTACAACCTGTCGTCACGTCCGCTTTTCCTCGATACAAACAGCGTGCTGGCCCGGTCACATAATATATGCGGCTTCTACACACACATGAGTGAATGCAAGACATACTTGATCAACAGACATACAGGTCACACTGAGGGTGGCCGTATAAACAACTTTAACACTGTTACAAATATGCGCCACACTGTGAACCCACACCAAACAAGAATGACAAACACATTTCGGGAGAACATCCGCACCGTAACACAACATAAACACAACAGAACAAATACCCAGAACCCCTTGCAGCACTAACTCTTCCGGGACGCTACAATATACACCCCCCGCTACCACCCCATCTCTAGTACAGTTTTTGCAGCTGTTGTTTTGAGGCATGTTTAAAAAAAATAACAAAATAATGCACTTTGTGAAAGTCAAAGTATAGTATTTCCCATAGTTGTAGTGGGTGTTAGGATTATCTTAGGGAGAGCATGTCCCAAATTCCAAGCTGCTGTTTTGAGGCATGTTAAAGGCCTACTGAAAGCCACTACTACCGACCACGCAGTCTGATAGTTTATATATCAATGATGAAATCTTAACATTGCAACACATGCCAATACGGCCGGGTTAACTTATAAAGTGCAATTTTAAATTTCCCGCTAAACTTCCGGTTGAAAACGTCTATGTATGATGACGTATGCGCGTGACGTCTATCGTTGAAACGGAAGTATTGGTACACCATTGTATCCAATACAAAAAGCTCGGTTTTCATCGCAAAATTCCACAGTATTCTGGACATCTGTGTTGGTAATTCTTTTGCAATTTGTTTAATGAACAATGAAGACTGCAAATAAGAAAGCTTTAGGTGGGATCGGTGTATTAGCGGCGGGCTGCAACAACACAACCAGGAGGACTTTGACTTGGATAGCAGACGCGCTATCCGACGCTAGCCGCCGACCGCATCGATGATTGGGTGAAGTCCTTCGTCGCTCCGTCGATTGCTGGAACGCAGGTGAGCACGGGTGTTGATGAGCAGATGAGGGCTGGCTGGCGTAGGTGGATAGCTAATGTTTTTAGCATAGCTCTGTGAGGTCCCGTTGCTAAGTTAGCTTCAATGGCGTCGTTAGCAACTGCATTGTTAAGCTTCGCCAGGCTGGAAAGCATTAACCGTGTAGTTACATGTCCATGGTTTAATAGTATTGTTGATTTTCTGTCTATCCTTCCAGTCAGGGGTTTATTTATTTTGTTTCTATCTGCAGTTAAGCCCGATGCTATCACGTTAGCTCCGTAGCTAAAGTGCTTCGCCGATGTATTGTCGTGGAGATAAAAGTCACTGTGAATGTCCATTTCGCGTTCTCCACTCTCATTTTCAAGAGGATATAGTATCCCAGGTGGTTTAAAATACAAATCCGTGATCCACAATAGAAAAAGGAGAGAGTGTGGAATCCAATGAACCCTTGTACCTAAGTTACGGTCAGAGCAAAAAAAGATGCGTCCTGCACTGCACTCTAGTCCTTCACTCTCACGTTCCTCATCCACGAATCTTTCATCCTGGCTCAAATTAATGGGGTACTTGTCGCTTTCTCGGTCCGAATCGCTCTCGCTGCTGGTGTAAACAATGGGGAAATGTGAGGAGCTCTTCAACCTGCGACGTCACGCTACTTCCGGTACAGGCAAGGCTTTTTTTATCAGCGACCAAAAGTTGCAACTTTATCGTCGATGTTCTCTACTAAATCCTTTCAGCAAAAATATGGCAATATCGCAAAATGATCAAGTATGACACATGGAATGGATCTGCTATCCCTGTTTAAATAAAAAAAAATCATTTCAGTAGGCCTTTAAGAAAAATAATGCACTTTGTGACTTTTTTCCATAACTGGAGTTGAAGTTGTTCTCTTATTTTGGAAAACCTTGTTTTTGATTGAGTGATTGAAACTTGTATTAGTAGATTGCACAGTACAGTACATATTCCGTACAATTGACCACTAAATGGTAACACCCGAATACATTTTTCAACTTGTTTAAGTCGGGGTCCACGTTAATCAATCCATGGTAAAGTTACATTGTTTAATGCATCCAGCGGGGCATCACAACAACATTAGGCATAATAATGTGTTAATTCCACGACTGTATATATCGAAATCGGTAATTAAGAGTTGGACAATATCGGAATATCGGCAAAAAAGCCATTATCGGACATCTCTAATTACTATATATCTGAGCTGCGCACCTGCATCTGGGTCTCTGCTTTTGGTTCTGAGGCATGGAGCTCACTGATAGAACAGTGAATGTTCCCAAGGGCTGACAGGCACTCTGCAATTTTCTCCGCAAAATGTGTCTTCACCATCATCAGCTCCTCAAAGACGTCGGTGCAGTCTGCAAACAGCTCCTTCACCTGTTCCATCCTCTTCCTCAGCTGTGTTTCCATCACCTGCGGGCAATGCAAGAGATCTCATAGCATTGGGTAGAATATTACTCAGGGCTCATTGATCTAAAGCAGGGGTCACCAACCTTTTTGAAACCAAGAGCTACTTCTTGGGTACTGATTAATGCGAAGGGCTACCAGTTTGATACACACTTAATTGCCAGAAATAGCAAATTTGCTCAATTTACCTTTAATTCTATGTTATTATTAATAATTAATGATATTTACACTTAATTGAACGGTTTAAAAGAGGAGAAAACACAAGAAAAAATGACAATTAAATTTTGAAACATAGTTTATCTTCAATTTCGACTCTTTAAAATTCAAAATTCAACCGAAAAAAAGAATAGAAAAACTAGCTAATTCGAATCTTTTTGAAGAAAAAAAATAAAAATGTATGCAACATCATTAGTAATTTTTCCTGATTAAGATTAATTTTAGAATTTTTATGACATGTTTTAAATAGGTTAAAATCCAATCTACACTTTGTTAGAATATATAACAAATTGGACCAAGCTATATTTCTAACAAAGACAAATCATTATTTCTTCTAGATTTTCCAGAACAAAAATTTTAAAAGAAATTCAAAAGACTTTGAAATAAGATTTAAATTTGATTCTACAGATTTTCTAGACATGCCAGAATAATTTTTTTGAATTTTAATCATAATAACTTTGAAGAAATATTTCACAAGTATTTTTCATCGAAAAAACAGAAGCTAAAATGAAGAATTAAATTAAAATGTATTTATTATTCTTTACAATAAAAACAATACATTTACTTGAACATTGATTTAAATTGTCAGGAAAGAAGAGGAAGGAATTTAAAAGGTAAAAAGGTATATGTGTTTAAAAATCCTAAAATCATTTTTAAGGTTGTATTTTTTCTCTAAAATTGTCTTTCTGAAAGTTATAAGAAGCAAAGTAAAACAAATTAATGAATTTATTTAAACAAGTGAAGACCAAGTCTTTAAAATATTTTCTTGGATTTTCAAATTCTATTTGAGTTTTGTCTCTCTTAGAATTAAAAATGTCGGGCAAAGCGAGACCAGCTTGCTAGTAAATAAATAAAATTAAAAAAAATAGAGGCAGCTCACTGGTAAGTGCTGCTATTTGAGCTATTTTTTGAACAGGCCAGCGGGCTACTCATCTGGTCCTTACGGGCTACCTGGTGCCCGTGGGCACCGCGTTGGTGTCCCATGATCTAACGCCCTGCCCTTTGAAAAAACACATTTAGTTGCACAGTCTTTGTGTTTGAAGGTTTTTCTACTCACTTGCAATTCAAGTGGTGCATCCTGACTCTGAAGCATTTCCTGGATCTCCTCAGACTTCTTGTGGAAATTATCAATGTTTTCCTCATGGGCCTGGACCTCTTCCTGCATTGTAACATCATTTACATCGTTGATTTTCTTTCCAAAGACTTGCTAGGGTCTGCAGCGGTTGACGCTCACCTTCATTGCCACAACTTGCTCCTGTTTGTGGAAGGGGTGGCTTTCCGCAAAGAGTGCCAGTTTGGTGGCCACCCAGCCATCAATTTCTCCCCCCAACATCAATTGCTTTTCCCACAGTTCCAGGCCCACCTTAAGGTTGTCCATGTATGAGTCTGTTTTCTCGGTCATCTGCATGGGAAACATGACACATCACCATGTAACATGTTCAGTCACACATTGTATTTCTCTGTCGAATCAGATCCGGTTGTAATCTGTTTCAATCACGGTGTTCCCTTATCATGATTCAGTTACTGTTGTTCACTTCTTGCGGCATCACAGATTTTAAAATTGTAAATGGGCACTTTTAGAAACATGTATTTTAACTAGGGATGACGTTTGATAAGAAATTATCGAGTTCGAGCCTATTATAGAATCCTCTTATCGAACCGATTCCTTATCGATTCTCTTATCGAGTCCAGATAGGTTGTTGTATATGGGAAAAAAAACACAATATTTGGTTTAACAAAAGCTCACTTTTATTATATAAGAAAAAAATAAAATCTAATAAATAAATAAATATTGACTGTTACCCCCCTAAAAAAATAAAATAAAATAAATAAATATTGACTGTTGTTACCCAAAGTATATTAAGTGGGATTTTTCAGAAAAACAAATATATACAGTAACACAAAAACAACCTGTCTCTGTGATCACTATAGGTGTATAAATAATAATATAGTGTTAAATAAAATCAGTCCCTTGGGCACAAAACTGAAAATAATACAGCTCTCCAAAAAGTGCACTTCTGCTGCTATTTGACATAACTGTTTGTTATGATGCTTTGACATTTTTGCACTTTATTTCTTTATTGAAAGAAAATTCTATGAAGAGAAAAGTTGTTTGCAAATGTGGTTACAATGCTAAAAAAGTGAAAAGTTAAAGCTAAAAAAAAGAAATACACTTTATTGAGTTAAAATCTTTCTTTATAGGGGGAAAGATGTGATGTTATGAGCTAGGGAAAATAACAACCACACTACCCAGCATGCAACGGGAGTGACGAGCATGCGCGGTAGCCCCGAAAAGTGTTGTTGCATGTCACCACCCGGCAGCTAAGAATGAGGTTATGAGCACGCTGTGGAAGTAAACGTCAAGAACTCAGCCAACATTATTTATAAATAGACAGACAACACATATACAGTGTGATTTTGTTTTGTTTACAAGGAAAGAAAAACAAAAGTTAAAAAAGGGAGATGTGTTGTATATATATATATATATGTATGTGCTGCGGTTGCTTTAAGAACGTTGCGACAGCTGCCGTAAACGAGGTGCGTTGCTAGCCTGGTTGCTATGTTTTCGGTTGGTCGTAAAAGTGTTGGTCATGTGTTTTACCCTGCTGAAATCTCTCAGTAAAGTTATTCATTGAATTATACCTTTTGTTTTGAACTTTATTACACCTTGGAGCGCTTTTTCCGGTCCATTGTTTTCCTGCTTTCGCTATCTGCGCCTAATGACTAGGGATGATGTTTGATAAGAAATTATCGAGTTCGAGCCTATTATCGAATCCTCTTATCGAACCGATTCCTTATCGATTCTCTTATCGAATCCAGATAGGTTGTTGTATACGGAAAAAAAAACACAATATTTGGTTTAACAAAAGCTCACTTTTATTATATAAGAAAAAAAATTTAATCTAATAAATAAATAAATATTGACTGTTACCCCCCTAAAAAAATAAAATAAAATTAATAAATATTGACTGTTGTTACCCAAAGTATATTAAGTGGGATTTTTCAGAAAAACAAATATATACAGTAACACAAAAACAACCTGTCTCTGTGATCACTGTAGGTGTATAAATAATAATATAGTGTTAAATAAAATCAGTCCCTTGGGCACAAAACTGAAAATAATACAGCTCTCCAAAAAGTGCACTTCTGCTGCTATTTGACATAACTGTTTGTTATGATGCTTTGACATTTTTGCACTTTATTTCTTTATTGAAAGAAAATTCTATGAAGAGAAAAGTTGTTTGCAAATGTGGTTACAATGCTAAAAAATGAAAAGTTAAAGCTAAAAAAAGAAATACACCACCTTTGTGGACATTATAAAAAACGTCCATGCACCATAAAAGATTCAAAATTACACCCATTTATCCATGTTTGGCACATTTTAGCTGCTTGATATTTCTGATTGATTATAAAACTTTAAGGAGGTTGTCAGAGAAGTAAACACTTTCAAATACAAACCCCGTTTCCATATGAGTTGGGATATTGCAGGTGGTGTTATGTGTGACCATGTCTGTTAACATTTTGTGTTGGTTGGAATTATTTTTTGCCCTATAACTCGGGAAGGTTTTTTGGATTTCCTATTGAAGGTCCAGGGTGTACCCCGCCTTCCGCCCGTGTGCAGCTGAGATAGGCTCCAGCAACCCCCGCGACCCCGAAAAGGACAAGCGATAGAAAATGGATGGATGGATGGGTCTTTGACCTGAATTACTCACGTTGTCCACCAGATGACGATTTAATAGCAGCATCAACATTGTCAGACAGTTAGAATGAATTTCTTTTTTTTTTTTTTTTGTCCTGTCCAGCTTCTTAGGCAAATCATATAGTTGATGTAGATGTCCATATCGGCTGTTCAGATTTATTTTACAAAAGAGAAATGTAGGATGCTTCTCTTGTTGCCTTATTTGTATTTGACTTTATTAAATGTATTTATATTATCATTTGGTGCATCCGGGCCGGAGTAGGAGTTAGAATGAATTTCAATCTCCCTGTGGGTAAGATTTCTTACTGAACTCATAACATCTCGGCATACTTGCCAACCTTGAGACCTCCAAAAATGGGGGGTTGGGGGTAGGGGGTGGGGAGGGCTTGGTCGGGGGTGGGGGGCGTGGTTATTTACAGCTAGAATTCACCAACTCGAGTATTTCATATATATTTCATATATATATATATATATATATATATATATATATATATATATATATATATATATATATATATATATATGAAATACTTGACTTTCAGTGAATTTTAGCTATATATATATATATATATATATATATATATATATATATATATATATTTATTTTATTATACATAATAAATAAAATAAATACTTGAATTTCAGTGTTTTGGTGGCTATCCACTAGATGGCAGCATTGTCCCTGTTTAACTTCTCCGTTCATGATGAGTATATCATTTCGGCCACCGTGTTCAATGGAGAAGTCTGTTTTACAAAATGTACAGGCAACATACACCTTCCCCTTCGATCTGTCCTGGATGAACTGAAATTCTTGTTTCCATTCGTTTTGGAACTTGCAAGCGTATTTCTTCATCTTGCTCGTCGACGGCGTCGCCATGTCCGCCAAGGTCCGCATTGAGCTGGAGGGGGCGTGGCCTCCAGCTCTGGCTGAATACCGGGAGTTTGTCGGGAGAAAATCTCTGCCGGTAGGTTGTCGGGAGAGGCGCTGAATACCGGGATTCTCCCGCTAAAAACGGGAGGGTTGGCAAGTATGCATCTCGGGTCCAGATTAAAGATGTCGGCGGGACACACTAGGCCCGCGGGCCGTAGTTTGGATACCCCTGCGCTTCATAATGGATTACATTTATATAGTGATTTTCTAGAGACAAATTGCTTTACAGTGAAAACTAAGAACCCATCATTCATTCAATCCACATTAACACGTTAATGGTGGTAAACTATATTTGCAGCCACAGCAGTAGACTGACAGAAACGTGGCTGCTAATTTGTTCCTACGGCCGCTCCGACCACCACTAAACAGTCATTCACATTCAAACACCAGTGTGAGCGGCACTGGGAGGAAGGTGAGTGTGTTTGAAGTGTCTGGCCCAGGCCCTAGACCTCAACGGCAATGACTAGGATGGCGGAAGCTAGATTCGAACCAGAAACTCTCAAGTTGCTGGACGGCCGCCCTACCATCTGAGCCACGCCGCCCCATAAAGGAGGAAAAGAAAATAAGAATGTTGTCATCAGTGGGTACCAAAATGCCTGTGACAACAACGCACCATAACGTTGTTCCTCACTCTGAAGCGAGGGATGTGATGGTCAACTGTATAATGATAAATAAATTCCAGGCGGTTAGAAATACCGTCTTATTATTTAATTACCGAAACCCCGTCATTTATTAATGCATTTTAGGCAACACGAAGTCAGGCGCATGCGCACTAGCGTAGTTTGGCTTGATAATCACGGCGGACGAACTACACGGACTTTGCTGCGGAGATTTCCTCTCGGAGTTAAAAAGAGCCAAGCGCTTGGTTTAACGTCATTTTCCCTCGCTTCCCGGCGTGCGTTTAAGAGCGCACTGCTGTTAGATGGAGACAGGTGTGAACAATATTGGAGACAGACGCACTTGTCCCCCACACTAAAAGTATACAGCGAAGGAGAAAAACTATTTGATGTTGCTTTAATTTTCTCAATACAGCGTCCATCAGCTGCTGTGCCTGAGAGTTAATGAGGTGAGGTAACATGCAGCAGGCGATGTGTCGTAAACGTTGTCACAACTTGTTTATAAAGTCTTTAGTTTGTTTACTGGGATGTTCACTCCTTTATTTAACTGCAAATTGTATCAGTGTTCCAATAACATCAATACTAGCTCAAATGCTTTGTCATCTCATTGAATTGAACGAAGGCTGTGAAGATTGTGTATTCGATGTGAGAGGTGTCACTCCTCTATTTGTTGTTGGCCAAACTGTTGTACTGAACCACAAGGGGGCGTTGGAGAAGAACAAAGCTTTATTAGACTTCATCTTCATTAGCCAAACTGCTTTGTGTTTTATTTTGATATCATAAAGTGAACGCCATGGTTTTTTTTACATTACTTGTGTTTTTTTCATGTCACAAAGGTGTTACTTCAAAAACCATTCATGTGACACATCATTTTGTTAATGTTTTGTTGTGTATAGTTAATTCCTATATGACATATTTCTGCTCAAACTCTTAATGGATGTGTCCCAATACAGCATCTACATGTACATATGAATGTACATAACTTAAAAAATAAAAAAATAATTAAAAAAAATACCTCTCTCTATCAAAATGTAAAAATAGAGATAAAAGCATCATGAAATGACAAACGGCTGACAAGTTTATATTAATTTTTTATTTTTTTTAAAGTTTATATATACATTATATATGTATGCATGCATACATGCTTTGGAGCCCCTGCCTCGAAAGAAAATAATGTTTGCCTTGGTGCCTTTCTAACTTGTCTTGGTGCCCTAAAATATGAGCCCTCTTTTAAGGCAACATTTGCCTTGACCTTAAAAAGTTAAAATTCGAGGCCTGTATAGTGATGACACAACCATGCAGCTAATTATTCAGTCATCATTCGTGACTACTTGTGTCAAATGTCATATTTTACAATTACCGTATTTTTCGGACCATAAATCGCAGTTTTTTTCATAGTTTGGCCGGGGGTGCGACTTATACTCAGGAGCGACTTATGTGTGAAATTATTAACTCATTACCGTTAAATATCAAATAATATTATTTAGCTCATTCACGTAAGAGACTAGACGTATAAGATTTCATGGGATTTAGCGATTAGGAGTGACAGATTGTTTGGTAAACGAATAGCATGTTCTATATGTTATAGTTATTTGAATGACTCTTACCATAATATGTTACGTTAACATACCAGGCACGTTCTCAGTTGGTTATTTATGCCTCATATAACGTACACTTATTCAGCCTGTTGCTCACTATTCTTTATTTATTTGAAATTGCCTTTCAAATGTCTATTCTTGGTGTTGTGTTTTATCAAATACATTTCCCTAAAAAAATGCGACTTATACTCCAATGCGACTTATATATGTTTTTTTTCTTCTTTATTATGCATTTTCAGCAGGTGTGACTTATACTCTGGTGCGACTTATACTCCGAAAAATACGGTACACAGCAGTGTAGAAAGTGTATTAGAGCGTAGTAAGTGCTTATGAATGTGTGTTGAAGGTTAATAAGGGCATGTGTAGAGTTTAAAGAGACCTAAAATGCATACAATGTTCATAAAATAAAAAGCTTCCCTAGTGTAGGAATACCATGTAACATGGTTTGGACCATAACTGCCACGAAAATCGAGGTCACACTTTACATACAAAATCGTATTCTATTTTGTTCCGGATCCAAAACAAATTGCACTCACATCCAGCCAGTTGTCCATCAGTATGTCAGCCTCAGTCTCAAATGGAGCCTCTCTGCAGTCCGGGAACTTCTTCAGTGTGGACTGCAGCTGCTTAGAAACTCCCCTGAACTCATCCATCGGCTCACCGAGGCCACTTAGCTCCTTCTTAATGTCCTGGACCTGGACAAGTGCACTCATGAGTACCTAAGGCCCACTCTGACTGATTTAACTGAACTAAAGTGCAGGACACATGCACTTGTTTATTCATCACCAACAGAGAAGAAGTGAAGTGAGCTCACCTTGGTTATGATCCTTTGAAGGTTGTCTTTGCCCAGGTAGGAGGCTTGCTCACTGATGGTCTGCTCCGCTCTCTGCATGGTGTTACTTAGCCCACTGCGACAGCTTTGGAACTTCTTCAGCAGCTCCATCAGGATGCTGCACTGCTGCTTCCTGATGGTCACGTACATATTTGTCACAGCATCAGACCAAGTTCAACTTGCATGAATAGAACATACCTGTCAGTCAAAGATGTTTCAGTCTGCTTGTATAGAGTGTCTAGCTCCTCAAGGGGATTTTGACCTTCTCCTTGACACTCAGGAAGGTCCCTGAGAATTTGGAGCTCTGAGTTCAGAGTCTGCAGCTGGTCATCCAAATCAGACAGAGCCCGAAGTCTGAGAAGAAACAGAATATTTGAAAGGACAAAAATAAAAACTATGCAGTACAGCAAAAACACAACACACACCTCTGTTGCACGGCTGGCATGGACGCCTCAGTTAGGCCTCGTGTTTCGATGGTGTCCTGGAGCTTTCTCACTTCTCCCAACAGGGTCCTCTTCCTCAATCCCAAAGATTTGCTCTGGTTTCCCTTCTTGTGGCTCTGCTGCTGACTTACAAGTCCGCTATCAGCTTCTCCCAGCTTCTTCAACAAGACATTTACCATGTCTAGACAGGAGGCAGGAGAACCATCCTTTGTGACCGTCAGCCGAGCCCCCTGCAACAGCAGATCTAGCTGCGGCGCCTTGTCTTTCAGACTGCCCACACTCTGTTTAATAACAGCGAGCTTGGCGCGACAGTCTTGCAGAGCCACAGTGTCACTGCAGGGGGCTCCCTGGACTCCGGCGATGTCCTCCTCTAAGGTGCGAAGTGACACGAGGAAGCGGTCAAGAGCCCGAGCAGCCGCCTCACTCTTGCGAACTTGTTGCCGAAGCTGATCCAGGCTGTTTCTGTGGGCTTCTACCTCACGGGAGAGAGGTAGACAGTCTCTGGGATCAAGGTTGCTGGATTCAGGCTCCAGACGTGAAAGCTGATCCAGTTCACTCTGGATATTTTCATCCAGTTCCTAATGTAGTAGAAGTAGATAGATTAAAATCTGCTACAGAGGTTTTAAAGAATTCAACATATCATCAGAGTGGAAAGAGGACCTTGATGTCTTTCAGGATGTTAGTGTTGGCCAGTGTGAAGGCAGTGATGTCTTTGGGTTGTCTAAGGTAACGGTCCAAGCGGTCGCTGAAATCCACCATGTGGTTCTCTGTTGAGTCAATTTGTCGAAGAGCAGCACCCAGTGAGCTGCCTCTCCTCTGAAGGTTGGACTGTTGAGCCCGCCACTGATCCTCAAGCTCTGATTTCTCCTGCTCCAGACCAGCATCTTCACTCAAGTAGGAGCACTGGTTTGCAAACTCAGACCACAGAGATGTCGTCTCCTGCCTCAAGAACTAAAGAAGAAACCGCTCCTGGTCACTGGCCGATATAAACTTGTCCAAAGTAAATGTTAAATGCTGAATACCTGAATTTCCTGAAGGCGAGTGTGAAGACCTTTTAGAGTCCCAGAGTCTGAGGGGACATCGCTGATGCTCTGTTCATTTTTAGACAGCTGGACTTGCAGAGACTTCTTGCAATTATCATATCTGGAAATTGTTCAAACAAAGACTAAATGAATGAACCCAAACACAAGTTTAACCAGGAAACTTTCCATTCAGTCTACCTCTCTAAAGCTTCCTTTTTGATGACTTCTTCCACAACTGGGGGCTGCTTTTTAACCGGTTTTTGTTCTACACTTGCTGTCATGATTTTCATCTGTGACGCCTACAAACAAAACACATGGAGGGTTTTGTGGTAGAGAAATTCACACAAAAAACAATAGTTATCTAGACTGTACATGCTTCAGTGGACGTAATGGATTGATACCTCAGTTGAAATTGATGGATTAACACTTTCAGTTTCTTTTTGTGGGGTCTGATCATCATTGAATACAACAGGAATCCTGAGAAACATAAAATGACTTCTGTGAAACTGAAGCAAATGCCCAGTGAGAAATACACTCGGTGCATTTTTTAAACTCCCTCTTTATCAGGACTTAGCAACTCTGGTCTTCTGTCACGTCTCACCTTGAATCAGGCAGTAGGGCTTCTTGGTCTCCACTGAATTGGCGCTGGATTGCAGCCAAGCTACTCTCACACTCCCTCAACTGAGTGTGGGCTAGACGATGAGCGTCCTCTGGACTGAGCATGTCACACAACTCTTTTAAGGTCTCCAAATGGTTGCCTGCTTGGAGTCTGCACTCAGCTGAGAAGCAAGACTAGTGGATGTGGAAAGAAAAATGAACATAAACAAACGGTTCTCAATTGTTTTCTGAGCGTTGTGAAAGATACACAGATACATGTAGGGATGGGTACCCAATTCAGTACTTTTATAGATATCGACCCAGTTCCGTCGGTACTCCCGGGTACAATTCTCGTAAAATCCAACATTACCGTATTTTGAAGCCTTTGTGGCACGGGACGTTCCTTTCGGTTGCAGATACGGCACCGGCACTCGGAAGGCAAACAGGTGTATTCATAGGTGACTCACCCTGACTGCCTCTAGGTCAGGGGTGTCCAAACTTTTTCCACTTAGGGCCACACACTAAAAAATCAAAGGACGCGGGGGCCATTTTGATATTTTTTCATTTTTAAAACCAATACAAGGTTTTCAGTCTTAAAACGGGTTTAAAACAATTTATATATAATTTTTTTTATTAAACGCTTGAATCTCTAATTCAACTTCAGGTGAAAATATATATACACACACATATATATACATATATATACTGTATGTATATATATATATATATATATATATATATATATATATATATATATATATATATATATATATATATATATATATGTACAATTTTTTTATTTTTTTACATTTCATGAGATTTTTGTCAAAACCCTATTTTTGGGGGCAAAAATACAAAATATACATTATTTTTACCAAAAAGATTTTCAAAGTGGAATATTTGATGTGAAGTAATTGGATCCCTAACTAGGTCAATAATTAATAATTATTTTTATAATAATAATTATTAATAATTTTTTAATTTTTTTTTAGCAAAGACAGGTGTTTTTTATTTCCACTAAATTCTTACGGATCCAAAAGTGCCCCACTCATGTTTACATTCAACGCTTAAATATCTCTATCAGCTTCAGATAATATATAGTGTAATTAGCTTAGTATGTTTATAATAACAATTTATATAATAATTTAAAAAATATATTTTTTATTTTTTTCATGTTTTGTATGTTCTTAAAGCGGTCAATTATTCATAGCAACATTGATTTTGATTCATTATTATTTTGTGAGAAATTGTAAAACAAATTATGTTATTAGAGTCAACATTGCAAGTTTTTCTTTTTAGGCTTAACGGTATTTCTCCTCTCATGATGTTGCTCAGTTTTCCATATTGGCACCAGCCCAATCTGATTAGCCACTAGGTCTTTAATCAATGCGTGTTACCAACCATGACATATGGAGCTGAAACCTGGGCATTGTCAAATAAAACGGAAAAGAAAATAGCAGCAGCACAACACAACATGGAAAGAAATATGCTCGGAATCACATATAAAGACAGAAAAACAAATGAATGGGTGAGAAAACAAACACAAGTCCAAGACATTATGAGAACTATCAAATTCAGTAAGTGGAAGTGGGCTGGACATATCAGTAGAACAGATAATAGATGGACTTCCCTAATGACATCATGGAGACCCATGGATGGGAGCAGAAATAGAGGAAGACCAAGAGTGAGATGGCGAGATGAGATAGACAAATATTGGGGAACAGTGCAGTGGCAGGGAGCAGCTAGAGATCGTTCACTATGGCAGAAACATGCTGAGGCTTTCGTCCAGCAGTGGACTGACAATGGCTGATGATGATGATGCAAGTTTTTCTCGTTGCGTTTCACCTATTTGCTCTTTTATTCCACTTTTTAATGTTTTTTAAACATTTCTTTAGTATTTTTAGAATGATGTGCCGCGGGCCGGTAAACATTAGCTGCGGGCCGCAAATGGCCCCCGGGCCACACTTTGGACACCCCTGCTCTAGATGAAGTTGCAACTTTCCATGTACTGTAAACCAAGCAAGCATGCTTCGCAAAACAAACGCTCAAAAGTAAGGCTTTTCAAAATACTAATTAGCATTAGTGATTTTACGTGGCATATCCAACATTTGGTATCGAAAAACTAAAACTAGGATGCGTGTTACAATCTAACAGCTGTTGTGTAAAAAGTACTATACTTAAAGTACAAACACTTTGTAGGCTCATAAAAAGACAATACCAGCATATTCAACTTGATGGCAAATACTACTTCCTGACGACTGCAACACACCTAGGAAAAATTGAATTGAATGCATTCTTGCTAATGTAACTCAGAAGTGTAAGTAAACAAGATACAACTGGAAGAGCACAAGGAGAGTGCAGACATCTACTAGGTCCTTCAAAAAAACCAACACCTTGAATCTAGACCGTCATCCGGATCATCCACAAAATGTAAGCACTTGTTGCTTATCACATGTCTGAAATTTCTTGAAAGTTTAATGAAAATGGGCTTGTAACTTTTTGAGCTGTATATAGCGGAATGAAAGAAACGGAGCGAAGCCTCTTATCAGCCATCTACTCTCTTTGTGTCTGTGGGTGGAGGCGGGACGCTAGTATGAACACACACATAGTAGTTGAGGCTCCTAACAATGTATGGCAACGTAGTAGAAATTATATTGATATTGAGTTATGTTGTTAACTAACGAGCTAACTTACTAACTAATCAACCCAAGGGCAGGGGGCGTAAAAAATTTAATAAAATCAGTCCTGGCGTCATGGGCCGCGCCCGCCCACTGAGTCAGCCATGCCCGCCCGGGGCTGGAAGCTGTTTATTTTATTTGGGGTTGGTTTATTTACATTGGAGCTTTAATCAAAACACAGGCACTTCGACTAAGACCATAACAAAATTAACTGACATGATTGTTTACGTATGAAAACGAAACAAAATTGTTGTCAGAAACTAAATCTAATCATTCTTGTTGATGGGTGGAACAAGTTCGCAATACAACTCTTTAACGGCACGCTCAGAAAGAGCGGTGTGGCGATTAGTTAGGAAAGACGGCCAGTCAGTTGCTTTTCTTTGAGGGATGAAGTCACCGCCAAACCAAAACCAAAATGAGTGGCTTTAACATGTTGCACATTGTAATATGTGTACAACTGGGATAGAGTGAAGAGGACGCATTTATTTTTACTGCTATGATGCCATCAGCAGGCAAGTCAATGATCGTGACAACTACACAACGATCTGCATTGCTGGGGATTCGTCTGTCCACAACTGATTACTACATGTAAGACAAACACTTTTATTTGTGGTTATTGTAATTTTGTGGGTTTGAACCTCAAAACTTTACACACAAAGATGCAGGGGGAGGGCCCTCCGCATCATGACCCCACTCACCCTGCACACAAACTCTTTCAACCCCTCCCCTCAGGAAATGGGCTGCGGATCTTAAGGAGTAAAACCACCAGGCTAAGAGACAGCTTCTTCCCTGAAGCTGTCAGACTGCTGAATGTGCTCCATAGTCTCCCTTTCCTCTGCTTTTCTCCTCCCTCTCCTTCCCACACTGACTGCACATAAACATATTAATCAAAACGTGCAATTTAAACACATCTACTTCATTCTACACAGCGTTCTTAGCCGGCTAATCTCAGTCCTACCTTTTGTTAAGTGCCTTATGTTTATTGCCTATTTATTACTGTTTTTCTTTAGTAGTTGACCTCAGTCCAAAGCTCCTTGAATCCTTGAAATTATTTAAGCCTTCTTTGTGTTCGATAAATGAAAGAGTTGGCCATTTCTATAATACGATTGGAAAGGACTGTCATTGATCCGATGTTAATGTGTTTAGAATCTACATACAATAGTAACTGTTCTCTGTTCATGCACATAATGACTATTAATAAAGTGTTTGGATGTATTCATTTAATTAATGTTTTATTGGTTGCAAAAGAGTGATTCAACATAATACTTTGATATTGACACAGCTCATCTGTGCATAATTTATTAGATTACACTTACGTCAGTGTTTCCCACACATTCATTTATTTGTGGCGGCCCGCAACGAAAGAATTAACACCGCCACAATTTTTTTTTTGTTTTTTTTGTCCTGTCCAGCTTCTCAGGCAAATCATATAGTTGATGTAGATGCCCATATCGGCTGTTCAGATTTACTTTACAAAAGAGAAGTGTAGGATCAAGATTTTTGGAGCTCTTTGTTCAGTGGATCAGATGTTTGATGAAGCTTTGTGTCTATCTACCACCACTACTGTTTTCTGTTTATTTGTTACTGACTGTGGCAGGACACCTCTGCCTCTGTTTCACTTTATGTTACTGGTAAATAATATGGTTTTAGTAGTAGGCTAAAGTTAAGTTATTTAGTATGCACTAATTAAAGGGGCAGAGCTTTAAGAGACATTTTAGCTTTTATATTTTTATAAGATATATTTTTTGTAATAACCACAATTAATAAATATATTTCAGTGAATAACTAATTGTTCAAATCTGTATATAAATATGTACATAAAGTGTTGTAATTATATTGTAAAATGGATGGATGGATGGATGGATGGATGTTTAAAACAAAACTGTTATTATTAATTAGTAAGTATACATTTTTTTGAGCCTTTTTAGAGAAAATCATCATTGTAGTAAATTATGCAAATGAGTCAATGATGTCATGGTGACCACGCCCATAGCCACGCCCATAGTCACACCCCCACTGCCACAGGTATCTTGGCAGTTTATGGGAAACACTGTACGTGTATGAGAATTAGTCGAAGTACACTTTTAATATCTGAAATCAACCCCCAACAACAACTTTGTGTTTGCCAAAAAGTGATTCAAAGTGATATTTTGATATTGACACATCTGATCTGTGTCTCTCCTAAGGGTATTCTAGTAATTTAAGCACAGGTGACATGTGTCAATACCCAAATATTACTTTGAATCCCTTTTTGGCAACCAGGAATACATTGATTTAATGAATATATCCAAATACTTTAATATTTGATTATGTGCATGAACAAAAAAACAGTTATTATTGTATGTAGTTTCTAAACAAGGAAGAGGTTTTAGCACAACATCAGATCAATACCAGTCCTTTACAATCTCATTATCGAAATGGCCAACAAATTGTCCAAAACAGTAAAGGCTGAAATAATTTAAAACAAAGCCTTACAATAACCACGTATCTAAGTTGTTGTCTTACATGTACAGTTGTGGACAGACAAAGCCCCAGCAGTGCATCTTTAACAAGCGTGCATGCTCCCGCGGCGGGAATTCAATTTTTGGCAGGGGTCCCCCTGAAAAAATGTAATGCCCCCCTTTAAATATTTTCGCTGTCACATTTCACTTTGTTACGTGCAAATACACAAGTGGATCGACGATATTGTCCCCAAGTGTATTCAGGGTAAAATCGTCTTAAACCATCCACCAACGTCATCAGTTACTTGTCAACAGAGTGCAAGCCATGTGCACATTTTTACTCTGACGTGTAGCAGCAAAGCACAAAGAACAGGAAAAGAGAGACAAAGTGGTGTACTCTCCCTCTATCGTTGAGTTTTCCCTACGACTCCAAGAGGGGTGCGAATTTGCTGACTCCCGAGCTAAAATTACGGGCTTTTTCGCTCGATAGCGCAGGGTTTAAAGGGCCCGATCAAGTGCCCCGGCCCAGCTCTGATTTGTTCGCACTGAACTAACCTTTTGGACGAGGTGACAAATGGGCAGCACAGGTATAATCAGGTCACTGTTAAATGTTAAGTAATTAAAATGTGTACCGTGGTACCGGAATCGATTTCCAGGTGCTGGGAATTGGTACCGAATTGGTTCAAATGTGAAAGGTATCCATCTCTACTTGCTTTGCAAGTTAGAACATACTTTACTTCTACTCAATGCATGGTTTTGAATGAAGCAAATCATAAAATGCTACTTAGAGCTGTACAATAATTGCATTCTGAAGCAAGTTCCTACCTCCCACTGAGACCTGACAGACTGAGTGAAGGTTTCCATGTCTTTGAGCTGGGAAGGTGTACAGAAGGCTTCCATGCCCTTTGCTGCTCTTAGGAATTCCTCCAGTAACTCTGGATCCAGGGTTTTCAGAGTCTAAAAATGGGTTGTATATTTGTTCAACCGGAAAGGAAAGCATTGTTTATTCTGTTATGCTGTGAAAGACTGATGCTCATCGAGCTGTATAAAAAAAAAAAAACATAACTACTTACCTCTGTCGCTGATGCCTGTCCATCTGGTATGCATTTATCTTTGAAGATAGTGATGGCCTCCAGGATGTGCCCCTGGAGGCAGTGCTTAGCCTCCTCAAAACCGTTTCTAGCCAAAGCCTGGGCCTTAGCATAGGCCTCAGAATAGGCTTGGGGAGGTGCTTGAGCAAGGACAGGTGGTGTCAAGCAGAGGTCTGGTGATTCTGCCTGGGAGTGAGGCAAAACACACACCTGGGAATGGATGATTGAATGGGTTGGCTTTTGTGTGGATTGAGGAGCAGATTTAATTGGAGGTTGTGGCTGCAGATGAGACATGGGTTCAGGTGATTTTTGGACCTTTAGTTGTAATTGTGTAGCTGGTTTGATTGGTGACTGAATCTTGAGTTGTGGTGACTGGAGTTCAGGTGAAGGTTGTGGCATTGATCCAACACTGCTTTGTGTTGGTGATACATATTTAGCCTGATGAGCCAGCTGGGATTCAGGTATATACTCAGGTAGTGATTGGGCTATCTGGGGTTCAGGTTTACATTGCGGCATTGATTTAGCGTTGGTTTGAGTGGTAGGCTGGACAATGGCTTGATGAACCAGCTGCAGTTCAGGTTTATATAAGGGCAGAAACTGAGGTTTGGGTTGGAGGGATGGCTGAACTTTAGATTGTTGTGCGAGCTGTGGTTCGGGCATACATTGCGACAGTGATTGAGTCTGGGGTTGGCTTGGTGTTGGAACTATTGATCTGAATTGTGGAGGAAACTGAGGATTAAGCTGGGCAAGGGGAAACTGTGGCTGCATATGTGCTTGTGTCTGAATGTGAGGTTGGGATTGGGCCTGTAGACGAGGTTGAAGGTGAGGATGTGGAGGATACACTACATTAGTTTGTTGTAGTTGTGGTATTTGAGCGCGGACATTAACACGGTCAGGTGATGGATATTGCTGAGCCTGGGGATAAGAAGAGTGGGATTGTAAATGCTGTACCTGCATCCACATTGGTTGCTCACTCTGGCCATGTTGTGTCTGCATTAGAGTCACATCATACACTGGCATCTGTGACAGTTGTTGATTTTGGGGCCTTATTTGGGACAAGGTTTGAGTCTGGGGTTGAGGTTGCGAGTGTATCTGCATCTGAGACTGATTATATGATTGTATCATGTTAGAATACCCTGTGGGACCCATTTGAGGTCTTTGTGGATGACCACCTTGAGGCCCTTGCGGTGCTTGTGAAGCCTGAAACTGTGGAGCTTGACCTGTTTGCTGAGTGAAAGGTTGAGGAATGTGATGCATTTGCCGGACAATGTCACTATTTTGTGGCTCCTGCCTCGCAGCCCACTGCTGAGCATTGGAGTAATTTTGAAGGTAAACCACTGGCTGCACTGGAGTTTGTGGGTGTGTCATCGACTTTGAGGAAGAGCTGCTAACATTGGTCCAAGTGGCTAGGTGGCCCGGGGCAATATGGCTTTGGTGTTGGACTGCTGACTGAGAGTGTGCATGATATTGAGTCAAAGGATGTCCCTGAGGCTGAAATATTGGTTGACCTTGAGGATATTGTTGAGTCAAAGGTTGTGTAAGACTTGGCTGAATTTTCAAAAGGGGAAGTGTTTGAAACTGTTCTGTAGATTGAACATGAGTAAGCGTGAAAGACTCGGGTTGGATCTCGTCCACAGTCTCTGTTTTTGCATGTGATTGGGTCCCGGCGTAAACACAGCTTTGAGACTGGGCTTTGGACAGAGGATGGGTTTGAACCACTGTCATGGGCTCTGGCTTAGCTTGAGGTTTAATCATTGGCTTAGCAAATTTTTGAGGTTGTGTCATTTCCTGAAATTGTGTTTGCTCATGAGCCGTAGACCCAAAACTGATTTGGGGTTTAGTCTTTGCATGGACAGGGGCCTGAATTTGGGTCTTGGGCGGAACATTTTGTTGAATCTTGGCCATGGTTTGAGGTTTGACTTGGGACTGGGTCACAGGCTGTGTTTTTGACAAGGGGTGGGTTTGAGCACGAGCCATGGATGCAAGACTGGTTTGAGGCTGAGCTGCATAGATTTGAGTCTGAGTCTCTAGAGGAGAATGTCTTTGAGGTTGAAGCATTGTTTGGTTTTCAGGCTGAGTTAACTGAGGGTGTCTTTGCATCTGGAATATTGTCTCTTGAGAGACTTGTGCATGAGTGATTACGTGGGTCGGACTTTGTGCCTGCGCTGGTGGCTTAGGGGACGGCGGCCTGACGGGGGACCAGGACTGTGGATGACTACGAAGCTGAATATGGGAAGGCACAGGTGGTAGAATGTTGTCCTGCAGAGGAGCCTGAATAGGAGATAAAGGGCTAACTTGAGCCCAGGTTAGCCCTTGAGCTATAACTTGGCTGTGTGCTAGAGGCTGGGGCTGAACCTGTGACTGAGCCATCATTTCTGCTGAGGGCTGACTTTTGACGTTTGCTTGCTGAAGTGGCAGATCTACTGCCTTTGACTTATTCCTTGTGCCTTCTTCTGGCTGCGCTACTACAATCGGCATTTGTTGTTTCTGCTGCTGTTCTTTTAGTTTTTTCCTTCTGGTTGACTGACCAGCAGACTTGTCTTGGGTCTCAGGCTGTGTCCTGGAGGTTACTGTATGGTGATGAACAACTTCAGTGGATCCTATCATGTCTTTATTCTTCTGTGGCTGTGTAGGCTGAACTATTTTTTGGGCAGAATCTTTGTTTGGACTTTGAATATCGTGTTCTCCTGTTTTTTTAAGCCATGGTCGGTTCTTCAAGCCCCGGGCCTTTTTGCATTGAAGTTCTTGTGATTTAAGAGGTTTCTTTACTGGTGACGTCAGCTCATGCACTGCAGTTGTCTGCGTGAGTTTTCTTTCAATCTCTACATGCATTAGCTGGTCCTCTTTATAACCTTCCATCTCCTCCAGTTGCTGCTCCCCATCTTTTTGAATCTGTGTCTCTTTCTTTGTGTTCTCTTTTTCTTTTAGTACCTCTGCTTGGGCTTGGTAATACTTTGGGTCTTGTGCTTCTGCTCTGTTAAGCTGTTGCTGCTGTATCCATGTGTTCTCTGCAGTCTGCTCTTGTTCCGTCATCACTGCCCAGGCCTGAGTTTGGCCTTCTGCTTGTGTCGGGCTAGTCTGCATCTCTTCTTGTGCAGAACTATAAGACACTGGGGGTAAACCTATTGTATCTTCTCTGTATTCCTGCACCACTATCTTTGGCACAAACACTTCTTGAGATGGATGAAATTCTGACAAGGTAGTGCACTCCTGTGTTGGTGGACCAGTGCCCAGCTGTCTTAGATGATGAGGCTTGGTTTTGGCCTGAATAAAGACTTTGGATGGAGGCCCTCCTGTGGGGCTCCTGCTTCTGTCCCTTCGAGTCCCCAGGCTACTTAGCAGTCCTACCACCTCCTGAAATTCAAGGCATACAAATTAACAAACATGAAAACAACAAATGATTGTAAGATAGCCAATGACTGGGAACCCTGGACTCCTAAAGACACAACCTGTTGACTCACAATTTCTTTTTAGCATTGAATGTCTAACTACCTTGCAGTCTTTTAACTTCCGAGAAGCTCAAAATGAAATACGCAAACATCAAAAAGACTACTTACTTGTGAGTGAGCCACAGTTGCTCGCACACGGCCCTGTATGGTGGAAGCTTGGAGACATTGGATGGGAGAGTTCTTCTGATGTGTCTTTATCAAGACCTGAAGGTCCTGCTCCTCTGTCACCACCTGACCTTCCAGCTGGAGCCCACGTGATATCGCGACCTTAAAGAAAAGAACGGCACCGCATGACTATTACAGTTGGTATTTTTGCAGGTATTAGCAAATCCAATTTAATGATTTTTAATGCCTTTTTAATGCAACTAGAAGTACATTTAATGCCCATGTCCTAATGCAGGTATTTATTATATACTAATATATATATATTCAAAAGCTTACAGTTGTCTGTAGAGACAGAATTGTAAGATTTGACAATGATAATGTTGAATAATTGGAAAGTTTACATTAACTGTTACTCTCCAGTGGATTAGAATTTGCTCACAAAACTGTTTAATCTGAGAATTATTTGTATTTATTTATTTTTCTGTAGTGGTACCAGCAGCTGCCAGAAGTTGCTTTGTTGGCCACAGCAAAGAAATGTGGCACCGTTAACTGCTGCCAGTCTTTAATAGCAGACTTGTGATGAGCTAATTTAACTTTAACTTTAACTTAATAGGATGCATGATTTCATCGCATTAATCCCCACTGAGCAAAGTTTGGAGGTCTTTTTGCAAACGCTTCAGAATACCTCTCTGGGTTCACAATTGACAAGATTCAAACAAGTTTTGAAAAGTAAGCTAGCCTGCCTCATTTGGTGATATTTGCATTTCCCTTTGTCCCAACACATATTCCTTTTTGCCAGAGCATGAGCACATTCACAAGATGTAACATTCCAAGCATCCATTGTTCGGACTTCCTGCACTGGCCGTAGACAATAGCCAATCAAAGGTTCCGCCTGTCAATCATCACATTGTACTAAATGTTTATAAACAAATAATGTTTTTTCAATCAATTGTATAGGCCTATGTAAGGGATGCCAACCAGTGTGGCTGGGCCATGTGTACGTTGGTAAACCTCACTCAGGCTTTTAGCTCAGTAGCTGGCACACTGCACTCTCATTCTAAGCGCCTAGCCCTACAAAAATGTAATGACTCTGGACATCGAGTTTAATGCTTTTTAAGGCCATTCAAGACCTTAAATTTCTCAAAATCCATTTAATGACTTAATGCTTTTCAATGATCCGCGGAAACCCTGTGCAGTATCTACAGACCAGGTGATTTTTGCTGCACAGTGGACGTAGCCTCCTCCTCAGAGATTCATCTCACCTTAGCTCTTGGATCTTGGCCTCTTTGCTGCCGTAGCTCTGAGGCCTTCAGCAGCTGGTATAGATCCCTGGTCTCAGTCTCCCAGTGCAGAAGCTCAGCGAGGCGACTGTCAAGACCTGAAACACTGTGCTGCAAATCGGCACACACCTTCTCTGCTTCGCACAGAGTTTGTTTTGCCTGTTTTAAACATGGACAGTAACATGCATCGCCTCATTAGCATCTCTGATGATAGTAATATAGAAAATAATTGTTAGGTCTGTAAATGTACTTCAAGCATGGCCATCTTTAGTTTCTTTAATTCATCTGATGGTCCTTCTGAAGATGAATCAAGAGATTCCAGATCCACTTCCTTTATCTTCCTCAGCATGAACTGAAGGATAAAACACAAGCAGTTCTTCAGAATAAATTGTTCCTTACTGGCTACCGGATAAATAATGGTTGTTAAATATATATTTATGTTTTAATATTATTGTCTTAAAGGCCTACTGAAAGCCACTACTACCGACCACGCAGTCTGATAGTTTATATATCAATGATGAAATCTTAACATTGCAACACATGCCAATACGGCCGGGTTAACTTATAAAGTGCAATTTTAAATTTCCCGGCAAACTTCCGGCTGAAAACATTTCGATATGATGATGTTTGCGCGTGACGTCAACGGTTGAAGCGGAATTATTCGGAGACCATTGAATCCAATACAAAAAGCTCTGTTTTCATCTCAAAATTCCACAGTATTCTGGACATCTGTGTTGGTGAATCTTTTGCAATTTGTTTAATGAACAATGGAGACTGCAAAGAAGAAAGTTGTAGGTGGGATCGGTGTATTAGCGGCGGACTACAGCAACACAACCAGGAGGACTTTGAGATGGATAGCAGACACCGTCTCCGGGCCGCCGACCGCATCGGTGATCAGGTGAAGTCCTTCGTCGTACCGTCGATCGCTGGAACGCAGGTGAGCACGGGTCGTGATGAGAAGATGAGAGCTGGCGTAGGTGCAGAGCTAATGTTTTTAGCATAGCTCTGTCGAGGTTCCGTAGCTAAGTTAGCTTCAATGGCGTCGTTACCAACAGCATTGCTAAGCTTCGCCAAGCTGGAAAGCATTAACCGTGTAGTTACATGTCCAGAGTTTGGTAGTATTGTTGATCTTCTGTCCATCCTTCCAGTCAGGGACTTATTTGTTTTGTTTCTATATGCAGTTAAGCCCGATGCTATCACGTTAGCTCCGTAGCTAAAGAGCTTCACCGATGTATTGTCGTGGAGATAAAAGTCACTGTGAATGTCCATTTCGCGTTCTCGACTCTCATTTTCAAGAGGATATAGTATCCCAGGTGGTTTAAAATACAAATCCGTGATCCACAATAGAAAAAGGAGAGAGTGTGGAATCCAATGAGCCCTTGTACCTAAGTTACGGTCAGAGCGAAAAAATATACGTTCTGCACTGCACTCTAGTCCTTCACTTTCACGTTCCTCATCCACAAATCTTTCATCCTGGCTCAAACTAATGGGGTAATCGTCGCTTTCTCGGTCCGAATCTCACTCGCTGCTGGTGTAAACAATAGGAAAATGTGAGCAGCCCTTCCTCCGGTGTCGTCACGCTACTTCCGGTACAGGCAAGGCTTTTTTTTAATCAGCGACCAAAAGTTGCAAACTTTATCGTTGTCGTTGTATACTAAATCCTTTCAGCAAAAATATGGCAATATCGCGAAATGATCAAGTATGACACATAGAATGGATCTGCTATCCCCGTTTGAATTTAAAAAAATCATTTCAGTAGGCCTTTAACCATGGTGACCATCCTGAAAATGGACAGTGGTTTCCATGTAGGCTACACCACTTTGTCAATGCCTCATCTCACCTGTATTCTTTTTCTATAGATGCGTAACGGACCCGCCATTGTCTCTACAGGCTCTTTGAGAAGAAGACTCGCCTCCTCGACCAGAGCCTGAAGGTCTTGAGGTCTGGTCTCAATATCAACATTGCACTTGTCTGTGCTGTCCTGGAAAAAACACACCAAAATGATCTTCACTTGAGGAGAACCAACTAAGCGGAAGAGTTTTACTGGTAAATGTTTGTGTCATGCAACATGTGACAACAATGAGGTCACAAGTTCAAGGCGTGTATGTTAGGCTCCGATGAAGACGTTACTCGCAGGAATAATTATGATGAGCAAAGCCTTGTTCCAAACAAAGTCAAATCGAATGACCTACACACCTTTACATTAAATACTGCCTTTCAATACAAACCTACCAAAGTGTTTCTTTGGTTGAATTTTTCCCATATCATCTTGAGTTTTTGCAGCTCCCCCGCCAGGCTCTTGCTGCTCTGTGGGTCAGTCGACTCCATCAAAAAGTTTGCCACCTCGCTCAGGTGAGCTAGTCGGGACCCCCACTCAGCCAAGGACTCGGATGTCACCTTCGGTCAAGTGTAAAAGAGACGAAAAAGTTGACAGAAAGTCCATTCCCATCAGTTCGGACTGCCCCGCAATTTAAAAACCTTTGGCTGGGGACCGTAACTCTGTCCGGCTAAGCTCTGCTCGAGCCACGCCTCCATGGAGCTGATCCCATCACTATAAGAGTCCCAGGCGGTCAGCACCCGTTCCAAGGCGCTTTTGGCCGACGTCACCTCCACCAGAGCTGCTGCCGTGTCCTCCTCTATCTGCGTCACTTGTTGACAAACTTGGGGGTAGTCGGCAGCTGCAACGCATGAAACCATTAGTCCTGCCTTTGTTAGCTCGACAATCATAACTGAGGAATGTAGGAACAGGAGACATACCGAGGGCAGACTTGCTTGAGTATTTCTCAGCAACCTGCTTCAACTTACGAAGGGCTGCTTCCAACGTAGAAGGTATCTCTCGATTGTTTACTAGGTCCTGTTTCAAACATATTCAAAGCACAATCATTTCCTATTCGACAGTTTCCGTACAGCGGTAGCATCCTGTAGCTACGTAACCACGACAATATAGAGGATGGCCAACCCAACGGTCAGCGTTTAAGAATTGCAAATGTAAAAATGTCTGATGTGAACAAGGAAGACAACTCACATTCCATTCCTGCAGCAGCACTCTGATTGCCTCTGGAGAGAGATAAGGCCTCTTCCATAAACGGACTTTGGTCCAGATCTGCCCCAGCAAATCCAAAACAGTGTGACGGTGCTCAAGGTACTCCAGCTTGATCCCATGGTACTTAGCGCTCACTCTTACACCGGTGAATCTGCATACACCCATGTTATCTCACAAAAGCAGTGTTTGGATACCAATATGATTTCACTCAACAGCAATACAAAAACCATAAAATCTATTTTTTAACCATTTCCTTCTCGTACATATTTTTATTTTTAACGTCAGGCGGCAGTGTTTGACAGCTGAGCTGCAATCATTTTATTTGGGTCAAACAACATTTTTTTTTATTTATTTTTTTACAAAGTTTAACCTTAAATTGTGACAAATACATGTATTTATTATTTACTACCAGGGCTGTTTTAATAACGGCACTCATTTTTTTAAAAGGCCTACTGAAAGCCACTACTACCGACCACGCAGTCTGATAGTTTATATATCAATTATAAAATCTTAACATTGCAACACATGCCAATACGGCCGGGTTAACTTATAAAGTGCAATTTTAAATTTCCCGCTAAACTTCCGGTTGAAAATGTCTATGTATGATGACGTATGCGCGTGACGTCAATAATTAAACGGAAGTATTCGGACGCCATTGAATCCAATACAAAAAAGCTCTATTTTCATCTCAAAATTCCACAGTATTCTGGACATCTGTGTTGGTGAATCTTTTGCAATTTGTTTAATGAACAATGGAGACTGCAAAGAAGAAAGCTGTAGGTGGGATCGGTGTATTAGCGGCTGGCTGCAGCAACACAACCAGGAGGACTTTGACTTGGATAGCAGACGCGCTATCCGACGCTAGCCGCCGACCGCATGGATGATTGTTAAGTCCTTCGTCCTTCCGTCGATCGCTGGAACGCAGGTGAGCACGGGTGTTGATGAGCAGATGAGGGCTGGCTGGCGTAGGTGGAGCGCTAATGTTTTTATCATAGCTCTGTGAGGTCCCGTTGCTAAGTTAGCTTCAATGGCGTCGTTAGCAACAGCATTGTTAAGCTTCGCCAAGCTGGAAAGCATTAACCGTGTAGTTACATGTCCATGGTTTAATGGTATTGTTGATTTTCTGTCCATCCTTCCAGTCAGGGGTTCATTTATTTTGTTTCTATCTGCATTTAAGCACGATGCTATCACGTTAGCTCCGTAGCTAAAGTGTTTCGCCGATGTATTGTCGTGGAGATAAAAGTCACTGTGAATGTCCATTTTGCGTTCTCGACTCTCATTTTCAAGAGGATATAGTATCCGAGGTGGTTTAAAATACAAATCCGTGATCCACAATAGAGAAAGGAGAAAGTGTGGAATCCAATGAGCCAGCTTGTACCTAAGTTACGGTCAGAGCGAAAAAACATGCGTCCTGCACTGCACTCTAGTCCTTCACTCTCACGTTCTTCATCCACGAATCTTTCATCCTGGCTCAAATTAATGGGGTAATCGTCGCTTTCTCGGTCCGAATCGCTCTCGCTGCTGGTGTAAACAATGGGGAAATGTGAGGAGCCTTTCAACCTGTGACGTCACGCTACTTCCGGTACAGGCAAGGCTTTTTTTATCAGCGACCAAAAGTTGCGAACTTTATCGTCGATGTTCTCTACTAAATCCTTTCAGCAAAAATATGGCAATATCGCGAAATGATCAAGTATGACACATAGAATGGATCTGCTATCCCCTTTTAAATAAAAAAAAATTCATTTCAGTAGGCCTTTAACGGGTGATTAACACACACGCATCCTTTTTGACCCTTGGGCCGTGCCGTAGCGGGGGAAACTTGGCTGAAGCTCACTCATTACTGATGAGCCACAAGCGAGCACAAATGGACAAAGAAAAGTGTACATTATGGAAATATCAGCTTCAAAGCCATGGCAAGTTGTTCTACTGACAAGAAAATAAATTTTTTGCCGTGAGAAGAGACGACATCCCTGCAATAAACGCCTGCTGCACGCATCATTCAGAGGTGGGTGGAGCTTCACTTCCGTGTTCAGATTACGGTTAAGGTGCAGAAAGTCGAAAGGGGGACTTTTCTATTGCAAACAGTCTATCCAACATCAAAACATGAAGACACTTTCTCAAACCAATCAGAAACTTCCGGCTTCAAAATAAAAGCGCTACGCTATGCATCCGGTTTAACTACCGTATTTTCCGCACTATAAGGCGCACCTAAAAACCTCCAATTTTCTCCAAAGCTGACAGTGCGCCTTATAATCCAGTGCGCCTTATATATGGACCAATATTGAGCCACAACAGGTCTCGCAACTACGGGATATATAACGTAACCCCAGCCTCTACTGTAGCATTATTCTATGCGCCTTATAATGCGGTGCGCCTTATATATGAACAAAGTTTTAAAATAGGCCATTTATTGAAGGTGCGCCTTATAATCTGGTGCGCTTTATAGTGCGGAAAATACGGTCCATTAACAAAATATAAATGTCTTACATTACAATCATGCTTTGTCAAAGATGTTTTGTAATTTTATTCTGAACTATTTGCACCGAAAGAAATGCTAGTATGTCAGCTGAGGAATATGGGAGGTGGGGGTGGGGGGGTGAGGGGGGAGTTCTGGCTGGCTGAAATATTGAGTAAGTTCTTTTATAACATGTCCTGGCTGAGTCTTCAATTACAGAATGATTAGCAGGCTCAATATTACATTTCAATAATAAACAGAGAAGGTTAAGACAGGTTATTGACTTGTACAATATGTAATGTACAGAATATCAGAAGCATTTATTCAGGTAGAAAGATCACAGATTACATTACCAAACATATTTGACAATCAAAGCATGATCGTAACAATCCACAATTTGTGTGAAACTGCTATCTAAATATGGTGTAGCTCCTTCTCTGAATGCAAGTGCTCCTACAGCAGGAATACAAATTCTGTATTTCTACAAAATAAAAATTGTAGCAAGACGGCATTATTTGTATTGTCATTAAAAGCTTGTTTGTCCTTTTTGTGTTGGGCTGTTTAAAAGAGCATAATGATTAAAAAACAAAAAAACAAAAAAAAACAAATTCAATTAAAGGAAATTAATTGTCCATTCATAGAGTTAAAACTTGAAAAGTATCTGTCTAGGGTGAAATTATTAATGATGTAAAATTATATCTATCCACAATTAGTCGCAATTTATTTGGAGTTAACTATAAACAAAATGCGATTGATCACAATTAAATATTTTAATGGTTTGACAGCCCTATTTATTACGGTTCTATTGAACCACTGTTTGTAACATTTGCTCGCCCCTGGTTATTATGGTTGTTAATTTTGAGCACGCTGCAAAATGCATCTTTAGCATTGTTTTATTCTAACTAAAGGTAAACAATCCTCACCTTCTCTTCAGCTCCTCCATCTTTTCAGTGGGGACCAACATGTTTCCGTACACATCCTGGTTCAGGAAGGCCTGGAAAGTCTTCAATTGTTGGGGCATTTCCTCTTGGCAGACCTGCAACAATATATCTCAGTTAGGGCTGCAACTAACGATTAATTTGATATTCGATTAATCTGTCGATTATTACTTCGATTAATCGATTAATAATCGGATAAAAGAGACAAACTACATTTCTATCCTTTCCGGTATTTTATTGAAAAAAAACAGCATACTGGCACCATACTTATTTTGATTATTGTTTCTCAGCTGTTTGTAAATGTTGCAGTTTATAAATAAAGGTTTATAAAAAAAAAATATATATATATATATATATATATTTTTTTTAATAAATAAAAAAATAGCCTATGCGCATGCGCATAGCATAGATCCAACGAATCGATGACTAAATTAATCGCCAACTATATTTATAATCGATTTTAATTGATTTAATCGATTAGTTGTTGCACCCCAAATCTCAGTCACCCTCTCAGCAGTTTGGTCTAGGTCAGGGATGTCCGAACTACAGCCCGCGAGTCATCATGAGTTCCAATTAATCTTAAATATCAGGCGGCCTCTGAATGCTACACATTTGTTACCATCTTGTTGACAATGTGAGTAAATTAGATCAACGACCCCTGTAAGTACTGTGAAATAGCACAACATTTACTGATAGGACACAATCCAAACAACCTTCCGTAGTCAAGGTGCAAAAAAATAAATAAAATACAACTAACATAAAGGTCAACAGTGTTTCCCATAAACTGCCAAGATACCTGTGGCGGTGGGGACGTGGCTATGGGCGTGGTCACCATGACATCATCGAGTAATTTGCATAATTTACTACAATGATATGATTTTCTCTAAAAAGGCTCAAAAAATGTATACTTACTAATTAATAATAACAGTTTTGTTTTAAACGTCCATCCATCCATCCATCCATCCATTTTACAATATAATTACAACACTTTATGTACATATTTATATACAGATTTGAACAATAAGTTATGAAATATGTTTATTAATTGTGGTTCTTACAAAAAATATATCTTATAAAAATATAAAAGCTAAAATGTCTCTTAAAGCTCTGCCCCTTTAATTAGTGCATACTAAATAATTTAACTTTAGCCTACTACTACAACCATATTATTTACCAGCAACATAAAGTGAAACAGAGGCAGAGGTGTCCTGCCGCAGTCAGTAACAAATAAACAGAAAACAGTAGTGGTCAAATACAAATAAGGCAACAAGAGAAGTATCCTACACTTCTCTTTTGTAAAGTAAATCTGAACAGCCTATATGGGCATCTACATCAACTATATGATTTGCCTGAGAAGCTGGACCGGACAAAAAAAAAAAAAAAGCCGAAAAATCTATTTGTGGCGGACGTAATTCTTTCGTGGCGGGCCGCCACAAATAAATGAATGTGTGGGATAACACAACTTGCTCAGTGAACATTGTGGATATAATGAAAAAAGTCCAAACGCCATAAAAAAAAAATCTAAATTACACCCATTAAAATCCATTCGAGTGCATGATGGGAACAATGTTACACTCTCTCCACACGTATCCATGTTTGATATGCTTGATATTTCCGATTGATTACAAAACTTCAAGAGGGTCGTCACGGAAGTCAACAATATAGGAGTCAACCTTTCACGTATTCTTTATATCCATTTTTATTAATTAGATATCCATCATAATAATATGTAGACACACATATATACAGTCATGGTCAAAAGTTGACATACACTTGTAAAGAACATAATGTCATGGCTGTCTTGAGTTTCCAATAATTTCTACAAATCTTATTTTTGTGTGATAGAGTGATTGGAGCACATACTTGTTGGTGACAAAAAACATTCATGAAGTTTGGTTCTTTTATGAATTTATTATGGGTCTACTGAACATGTGACCAAATCTGCTGGGTCAAAAGTATACATACAGCAATGTTAATATTTGTTGGTTTTCTGACATGGACTTGTTTCTTCAGCATTGTCCACACGTTTAAGTCAGGACTTTGGGAAGGCCATTCTAAAACCTTCATTCTAGCCTGATGTAGCCATTACTTTATTACTTTTGACGTGTGTTTGGGGTCATTGTCCTGTTGGAACACCCAACTGCGCCCAAGACCCAACCTCCGGGCTGATGATTTTAGGTTGTCTTGAAGAGGTAATCCAATTTTAGCTGAACTGCACCAATTTTGTCAAGAGGAGTGGTCAAAGTTTCAAGCAGAAGCTTGTGGGTGGCTACCAAAAGTGCCTTATTGCAGTGAAACTTGCCAAGGGACATGTAACCAAATATTAACATTGCTGTATGTATACTTTTGACCCAGCACATTTGCTCACATTTTCAGTAGACCCATAGTAAATTCATAAAAGAACCAAACTTCATGAATGTTTTTTTGTGACCAACAAGTATGTGCTCCAATCACTCTATCACAAAAAAATAAGAGTTGTAGAAATGATTGGAAACTCAAGACAGCCATGACATTATGTTCTTTACAAGTGTATGTAAACTTTTGACCACGACTGTACATACATACATACATACATACATATACAGTCGTGCTCATAAGCTTACATACCCTGGGATAATTTATGATTTCTTGGCCATTCTTCAGAGAATATGAATGATAACACAAAAACCTTTCTTCCACTCATGCTTAATGGTTGTGTGAAGCTATTTATTGGCAAACAACTGTGTTAAATCTTTTTAAATCAACATGACAAAAGAAAGTACCCAAATGACCCTTCGGGTGACTCGACCATGCAGCCCATTTTTCTTCAAGTGCCTCCTTATTGTACATCTTGAAAGAGCTACACCACAATTTTTCAGAGAGTACTGTATTTCAGCTGAAGTTATTTGTGGATTTTTCTTTGCATCTCGATCAATTTTCCTGGCAGTTGTGGCTGAAATCTTTGCTGGTCTACCTTAATCCCTAATTTTCCACTTCTTAATCAGCGTTTGAACACTGCTGATTGGCATTCTCAATTCCTTGGATATCTTTTTATACCCCTTTCCTGTTTTATGCAGTTCAATTACCTTTTCTCACAGACCCTTTGACAATTATTTTGCCTTCCCCATGACTCAGAATCCAGAAACATGTGTGCAGCACTGGATGAAAGATGCAATGGTCTGTCAGAAGCCCAGAAACTCACTGACCTTTTATACACACACATTAATTACAAACAAACAGGTCACAGGTGAGGATTGGAACCTTGATTAGCCATTCAAACCTGTTTGTGTCAACTTTTGTGCAGGCTATCAGATCAAAGTCACTGGGGTATGTAAAAATTTTGATCAGGGTCATTTGGGTACTTTCTTTTGTCATTTTGATTTAAAAAGAGTTAACACAGTTGCTTGCCAATAAATAGCTTCACACAACCATTAAGCATGAGTGGAAGAAAGGTTTTTGTGTTATCATTCATATTCTCTGAAGAATGGCCAAGAAATCATAAATTATCCCAGGGTATGTAAACTTATGAGCACAACTATATATAGTTACTTCACACGCAGTCGGCCACATTTTTTAGCCCAATGCGGCCCCCAAGTCAAAAAGTTTGGACAACCCTCGTCTAGGTAAATAAAAACAGGCACATCTGGAGTGCATTTGTGTCCCTCCAGGTCCAGTCAAATCTGTCAGGGAAAAAAGCATAACCCCTGCGGGTACCAGCCATTGGGAGAACCCAATGGGATCATGAGGGCAGCGGTGTAAAAATATCCCAAAATATTCACCTTGAGTTGCTCCTGTTTTTCCTTGGCTTCGTCCGCAGCCCGGCCATGGTCCAGGGGGTCACCCTCTTCCTCGGCCAGGACCGCCTCGGTTCTCAGAAGCCATCGTGCCACCAGGTCCAGAGGGGCTGGCAGCCTCACGTCTAACTCTATTTTGTACTCGCGTAGCTGTAGCAGGGTGGGTTGCCAGTGACGTCAAAACCATATAAAACCAACTGCGTGGGTAGATGGGTGCAGACCGAACCTTTTCTGTGAGGGCATCCCACGCCTCCCGAAGGGCTCGCTGCTCCTCGCTCAGCTTGGAGCTTCGTCTCATGGCGGTCAGCAGAGGCATGATGGGACGTCGCTGCTCATTGAAAGACACCAGAAAGGTCTGGAACACCTGAGACAGGCGCACAAGCAAATCAATCACTCGGCCACTTGACGTCCCGCAGTAGTGCAGTGTCTCCCACACATTCATTTATTTGTGGCGGCCCGCCACGAAAGAATTACGTCCGCCACAAATAAAAAAAATACAAATTTTTTTTTTTTTTTTTTGTCCTGTCCAGCTTCTCAGGCAAATCATATAGTTGATGTAGATGCCCATATAGGCTGTTCAGATTTACTTTACAAAAGAGAAGTGTAGGATACTTCGCTTGCTGCCTTATTTGTATTTGACCACTACTGTTTTCTGTTTATTTGTTACTGACTGTGGCAGGACACCTCTGCCTCTGTTTCACTTTATGTTGCTGGCAAATAATATGGTTGTAGTAGTAGGCTAAAGTTAAATTATTTAGTATGCACTAATTAAAGGGGCAGAGCTTTAAGAGACATTTTAGCTTTTATATTTTATAAGATATATTTTTTGTAAGAACCACAATTAATAAATATATTTCAGTGAATAACTTATTGTTCAAATCTGTATATAAATATGTACATAAAGTGTTGTAATTATACTGTAAAATGGATGGATGGATGGATGGATGGATGGATGGATGGATGGATGGATGGATGGATGGATGGATGGATGGATGGATGGACGTTTAAAACAAAACTGTTATTAATTAGTAAGTATACATTTTTTTAGCCTTTTTAGAGAAAATCATATCATTGTAGTAAATTATGCAAATTACTTGATGATGTCATGGTGACCACGCCCATAGCCAAGCCCCCACCGCCACAGGTATCTTGGCAGTTTATGGGAAACACTGTAGTGCCTTGAAAAAGGTGACCGCACACATACCTGGTAACGCTCCGAGTAGGTCTCGTCCTCGGTGGAGTTCCAGCCCTCCAGCAGCTCTTCGTAGGCCTGAAGCAGCCAACACGACACCTCCTGGGCCTTACGGTCTGGTGTCGCCTGGCAAGCAAAATACTTTTGGTTCAGCCTCAGTCTCGAATGTGGAAATACCAGGCAAAGTGACCATCTGTCATCACTTTGCAACCAATCAAGGACTTGAAGTGTGCTGATAGACCTTCAGCTGAGTTTCTCTTTAGTTCAGAATCTGTAAACTTAGACCTAGACCACCTCAGTTGACTTTTGTGTCGACATTAATTTGAAAGATTATGCAAAAAGCCTGGGAGGTACAGTAGATGCATTCACCAAATCCGAACAGGTCTACTGTACATCACGGATGAGCACTCATATTAGCAACCACGCAACCAGGGACAATAAAAGCTGCAGAGGGAAGTGAAGCATGACGGGATGTACCTGGCGCAGTGGTGAGGTGGAGATAGCAGGCGTGTAGTGCACGGGAAGGCTGATAGGAGAAGGAGCTTTAGGAGGAGTCAGATATTGCGTCTGTGAGGAGACAGAGTGAGGAAGGAAGGAAGGAAGGAAGGAAGGAAGGAAGGAATCCAGAGGAGGAGTCAACATTGTAGCAAAGCGAAAAACAGTCTTAATGTGATGCCGTCAGCGGAAAAAGTCAAAACAATGGCAAATAATGCAAATGCGTGCTTGAGGCTAACCATCCTACGCAAGATATGCATCCACACTGGTCACTTCATTAGGTACACCCTAATGCAGGGGTGTCAAAACTCGTTTCAGCTCAGGGGCCAACTTTGACATTCAATTTATACCCGGAACAACACAAAGAAGACAAGACAATATATGGCATTTTTTTTACCTGATAATGATCATTATCATCTAATCGGGGAACACAAGTCTTTCGCTTAACGATATACAGTAAATAGCCCATTAGTCGGGCTCCCAGTGAGAGCGGACATTGTACAGTAAGTGGTTGTTTTATTATGTTCGTAGTTTGTATTTCTTGTTTAGCACTTGCCTATACTGCTACATGATCTATGGTGTTTCACTGAAGTGTTTCAAAAACTTGTAGCTCATCGTCTGCATATTCAGGCTCAAAAATGTGAGGTTCTGCATCATCATTTGTCCCAAGGTAGCCTTTGTAGTCTCTCATTAAGTCAGCCATGATCAGTAGTTATTGTTGTATGAGAAAATAGCTAACTTGCTAGCTATATATATATATATATATATATATATATATATATATATATATATATATATATATATATATATATATATATATATATATATATATATATGTGTGTGTGTATATATACACACACATAAATATATACATATGTATATATACACATATATATATGTGTGTGTGTATATATATATATATATATATATATATATATATATATATATATATATACACACATACATACACACAGATATTCACATATACACACACACACATACATACATACTTATATATATATATTATATATGTGTGTGTGTGTATATATGTGAATATCTGTATACACACACACATACATACATATATATATATATATATATATCCATGTGTGTGTGTGTATGTGAATATCTGTGTATATATATATATATATATATATATATATATATATATATATATATATATATATATATATATATATATATATATATATATATATACATATATATATATATATATATATACATATATATATATATATATATATATATACATATATATATATATATACATATATATATATATATACATATATATATATATATATATATATATATATATATATATATATATATATATATATATATATATATATATATATATATATATATATATATATATATATATATATGTATATATACACTACCGTTCAAAAGTTTGGGGTCACATTGAAATGTCCTTATTTTTGAAGGAAAAGCACTGTACTTTTCAATGAAGATAACTTTAAACTAGTCTTAACTTTAAAGAAATACACTCTATACATTGCTAATGTGGTAAATGACTATTCTAGCTGCAAATGTCTGTTTTTTGGTGCAATATCTACATAGGTGTATAGAGGCCAATTTCCAGCAACTATCACTCCAGTGTTCTAATGGTACAATGTGTTTGCTCATTGGCTCAGAAGGCTAATTGATGATTCGAAAACCCTTGTGCAATCATGTTCACACATCTGAAAACAGTTTAGCTCGTTACAGAAGCTACAAAACCGACCTTCCTTTGAGCAGATTGAGTTTCTGGAGCATCACATTTGTGGGGTCAATTAAACGCTCAAAATGGCCAGAAAAAGAGAACTTTCATCTGAAACTCGACAGTCTATTCTTGTTCTTAGAAATGAAGGCTATTCCACAAAATTGTTTGGGTGACCCCAAACTTTTGAACGGTAGTGTATATATATATATATATATATATATATATATATATATATATATATATATATATATATATATATATATATATATATATATATATATATATATATATATATATATATATATATATGTATATATATATATATATGTGTATATATATCAAGCAAAATTATCTGTCCATGCAGCTAGTTAATTTCACTTGTTTTTTGTATTTTGTCTTAAAATCTATTATTTTTTTCTTATATTTTGACATCTCTTTTTTGCAGTGTAAATATAACATGTTACTATGATTGTGCCTGTTACTACATTACATATATATTCACAGCATGTACAGTATATAAAACACAGATTGAGGTTTGTGGATGTTTTTCAGAGCGCTTTATGGGTGGAATCGATTGAATCCACATTACCTGCATTCTTAGCCACCTATTGCTAGGTTTTATTTACGAATTACAGTGCTTAAAAAAGAAATACATGTGTGTTCTTTTGTCACATAAGGATTATGAATGACAGGCTAAATTCCCCTTTAAGCACAAATGCATTTGGCTTCTTTAGGTCAGGAGGCAGAAACAACAGCATGGACTTGCCGGGAGAAACCAAAACAAACAAAACCGGAATGTTCTGCCAAGCAAGTAGAGCGAGACTCATCACACGACTGGAAGTTTCCAATTAGAGCTGAACTTTTATGGAGGTTGCGTCTTGTAAACAAGTCGAAACATCGTGGGAGTGTACCATACACCTAAGGTAATAATACCTCTAGTCTAAGGCATTCACTGAGAGGTAAATACAGGGTAACCTTACAATCCAGTGGAAGAAAGGTCCTAGATTTTGGAATCAAACCACAATGATTTCGATTTCATATTGTTTCCAAATTGGAACAAATGGTATACCAGCGTCCCTAAAAAAACTGTTGGGACATTAGAAGTTCTACATAGGGATGCATTCAAATGTTGTAGACATCTTGATAATACCAACAACCATCATGGTGGCCTGTGAAGGCTCGCTAACCTGAGCGTCCTCCTCGGGGATGGGCAGGTCTCTGGAGTACTGCAGGAACTGGGCCACGTAGGTCATGATGGATTTCTCATCCGGCTCCCGAACGTCCACATCTGCAGGGACATCATCAAAGTCCTCCATTACGACGTCTTCTCTCGCAGAGACGAGTCAAAGGTGTCACTTAGGCGTTTCCTTTTAAGTTTGCTAAGCAAGCTTGTGTGGCTAACAGGCAGAGCGAAAGTGGAACAAGTGAGCGTTTTATAGACAAGTGTAGCTAACACGCTGCTGGCTGATCAGCTGACTAGTGGCCCGTCTTCGTGGTCCCAGCGTGCCTGCAAGCTGCATGGATGCAGTGGGAAGCGGGAGCCACACAAGCCCATCATTGACACGTTAAATGTGACATTCACAAAGACCTCTATATTATAGCGGTGTAACGGTACACAAAAATTTCGGTTCGGTACGTACCTCGGTTTAGAGGTCACGGTTCGGTTAATTTTCGATACAGTAAGAAAACAACAAAATATAAATGTTTTGGTTATTTATTTACCAAATTTGTAAACAATGGCTTTATCCTTTTAACATTGGGAACACTATAATAATTCTGCCCACGTTAATCAACATTAAACTGCCTCAAGTTGTTGCTCAGATTAAATACAATGACAAAACTTTTCTTCTACATATAAAAAGTGCAACATTAAACTCATCATGCTTAATTTATTACAGCATTTGGGAAGCCTTTAATTGATTTTTGTTATGTAAATGTTATATTTTTATCAACATGTGATAGCAGGGACCCTGCCATTCAAAACTAGGCTGCTGCATTTCTAATGATTCATGTAACTATAGCTGAAAAAATGGTACAATAGCAATAGGAGAGACTATTCATCCCTGAACACCATGGAGTTCATGTAGGCCAGGGGTGTCCAAAGTGTGGCCCGCAGGTCATTTTTTTAACGGCCCCACGGCACGTTTTAAAAATACGATTGAAAAAAATTAAAAACATGATAAGTGGTATAAAAGAGCAAACAGGTGAAATGTAACAAGAAAATGTTGCAATGTTTACTCTAATAACACAAAGCTGCCATGCAGGCGGTTTCTTTTTTTTTTAAATAATAATGAATCAAAATAAATGTCATTATGAATTATTGACCTATTCAAGGCTCCAATTACGTCACATCTGAGATATTTTTGGGGAAAATGTCGCATATTTTGTGTTTGCCATATAAAAAACTGAGCTGTTTTTAATAAAGAAGGGCCTAAAACGAACAAACGAAAAACATAAACAACAATAAAACGTATAATTGACGGATGGATCTGAAGTTGATCTCGAGATTATTGCGTTAAAAGTAAACGGTAAAAAAAAAAAAAATGGAATTTATTTTTTAACACTATAATTATTTGGATCCCCAATAATTTTAGTGTGATTTGTTTTTAAGTGTCATTGCTCAAAAAATAATAATGAATTAAAATCAATGTTGTTATGAGTTATTGACCTTTTTAAGGCTCCAATTATTATATAATCTCAAATATTCCACTTAAAAATTTTATTGTGTGAAAATATTGCATATTTTGTATTTTTTCCATTAAAAAAACAGGGTTTTCTTTGACAACAAGAGCATACAACTTAAATCTTTAAAGCGTTATATTGACAGATAGACCTAATGTTGATCTAGAGATTTAAAATTTTAATAATAATAAAAATAATAATACTGAATAATGACACATTTTTAATATTCTTTTGACCACAACCCTTTGGGGACCCAGGATCAAGCCTGAGTGGATGCCTAAATGTATATTTTTATACATATATTGTATTGTTTTTTTAAATAAAAAATATCAAAATGGCCCCCGCTTGCTTAGATTTTTCAGAATGCGGCCCTCAGTGGAAAAAGTTTGGACACCCCTGATGTAGGCTTAATGATGCACTTACATTATTATATCAACTATCAGAGACAGAAACTCTTCTTTTAACATAATGTCCTTTTTTGCTGCTTCAACACAGCTCAATCAACACAGAAAAAGGTCAAGTGAAATAACAGACAGACAGGGCTTTGCTGTCCGTAACACACACACACACACCGCAAAATGAGCTAACGTTACGCTAAAAGCGAATTAGCCTTCACCTCAAGCCAGGACTGCGAGCGAGCTGAACTGCCTTTTATATTTCTAGAAGGTCAACGGGCTCATAGTGATGTTACTAGTAGTTGACTGGGAGGTGTTTATCATCATTTGGGGAGAGTCCGCAGCCTGATGATTACCTGCTAAACGCTAAGCACTGACTACATGCTCTCTGAATACGCACTGCTGATTGGCTGTTACCGCTCTGTTTGTAACCAATCAGATGGTTGTGTGGGTGGGACAATGCTGGGTGCTGTGTAGAGGACTGACAGAGACAGAGGCAGAAGGAAGCGGAGGCGGCTACTTAATATGTTCGTGTGGAAACTCGTTCGGTACACCTCCGAACCGAACCGAAACCCCGTACCGAAACGGTTCAATACAAATACACGTACCGTTACACCAATACTATATTGACACGGACGTGCAGGAAGAAGCAGCTGTAGATGCCAGGGACAAAGATACGCTTCCTCACCATTGGGCTCCAGCAGCCGCGGGATCTTCAGCTCTCTCTCGGCCACGTGAAAGGCCTCCTCCAGGTTCTGCTTGTTGCTCCTGGTTCTGGCCTTGGACAGATCCACCAGGTCCGACCTGAGGGCGTACAAGATGGCCAGGAAGACAACGCCGCTCCGCCAGCTGCCCTTGAAGTCCTTGACGTTGACGGAACAGCCGGCCCTGCAAGAAATACTTCACTGGAAGATCACTTCACGTTGAGCTGAGCTTGACAAAATCGATATTCTTTATTTAACCGGGTAAAAAAAACTAAACGAGAGTGACCTGGCCAAGAGGGCAGCAAAACAAAGTTACAGGACTACATATAAGAACAACAAAAACAGCAACAGTCACACACCACAATTCAAAAAATAAATTAATTGCATATAGTACCATAAAAGTTCAAAAAATGTTTCAGTAAAACAAGTACAATGCCCGATAGAAACAGTTTCTCGATCATTTAAAATGGCCTGAAATTCCCCCAAAGGGATCAGCTCAGGCATCCTCAGATCCTTTAGCAAGTCATTCCGTGACCAAGGAGCAGCAAATCTGAAAGCTTTTTTTTTCCCCCCCAAAAAAATATACACGGCAAACAGCTCAATTTTTGTTTCATCTGACATCACATGAGATCTTCTGGAGGAAAGTTCTGTGGTCAGATGAAACAAAAATTGAGCTGTTTGGCCACAATACCCAGCAATATGCTTAGAGGAGAAAAAGTGAGGCCTTTAATCCCAGGAACACCAAACCCACCGTCAAGCATGGTGGTGGTAGTATTATGCTCTGGGCCTGTTTTGCTGCCAATGGAACTGGTGCTCTACAGAGAGTAAATGGGACAATGAAAAAGGAGGATTACCTCCAAATTCTTCAGGACAAGCTAAAATCATCAGCCCGGAGGTTGGGTCTTGGGCGCAGTTGGGTGTTCCAACAGGACAATGACCCCAAACACACATCAAAAGTGGTAAAGGAATGGCTAAATCAGGCTAGAATGAAGGTTTTAGAACGGCCTTCCCAAAGTCCTGACTTAAACGTGTGGACAATGCTGAAGAAACAAGTCCATGTCAGAAAACCAACAAATTTAGCTGAACTGCACCAATTTTGTCAAGAGGAGTGGTCAAAAATTCAAGCAGAAGCTTGTGGATGGCTACCAAAAGTGCCTTATTGCAGTGAAACTTGCCAAGGGACATGTAAGCAAATATTAACATTGCTGTATGTATACTTTTGACCCAGCACATTTGCTCACATTTTCAGTGGACCCATAATAAATAATAAATCGATCCGTTGTGGTGAAAAAGGAGCTGAGCCGGAAGGCAAAGCTCTCAATTTACCGGTCGATCTACGTTCCCATCCTCACCTATGGTCATGAGCTTTTGGTTATGACCGAAAGGACAAGATCACGGGTACAAGCGGCTGAAATGAGTTACCTCCGCCGGGTGGCGGGGCTCTCCCTTAGAGATAGGGTGAGAAGCTGTGCCACCCGGAGGAGCTCAAAGTAAAGCCGCTGCTCCTCCACATGGAGAGGAGCCAGATGAGGTGGTTCGGGCATCTGGTCAGGATGCCACCCGAACGCCTCCCTAGGGAGGTGTTTAGGGCACGTCCGACCGGTAGGAGGCCACGGGGAAGACTCAGGACACGTTGGGAAGACTATGTCTCCCGGCTGGCCTGGGAACGCCTCGGGATCCCCCGGGGGGAGTTGGACGAAGTGGCTGGGGAGAGGGAAGTCTGGGTTTCCCTGCTTAGGCTGCTGCCCCCGCGACCCGACCTCGGATAAGCGGAAGAAGATGGATGGATGGAATAAATTCATAAAAGAAGCAAACTTCATGAATGTTTTTTGTGACCAACAACTATGTGCTCCAATCACTCTATCACAACAAAATAAGAGTTGTAAAAAGTATTGGAAACTCAAGACAGCCATGACATTATGTTCTTTACAAGTGTATGTAGCGTATTTTTTGGATTATAAATCGCTCCGGAGTATAAGTCGCACCGGCCGAAAATGCATAATGAAGAAGGAAAAAAACATATAAGTCGCACTGGAGTATAAGTCGCATTTTTGGGGGAAATTTATTTGATAAAGGCCAACACCAAGAATAGACATTTGAAAGGCAATTTAAAATAAATAAAGAATAGTGAACAACAGGCTGAATAAGTGTACGTTATATGACGCATAAATAACGATAAGTGTATGATTTCCTTTTCGGTGCCATTTTTGTTCAGCCCTTCTCAGTTTTTATAAGTTACCGCCAATGTTGAAATGATCAATTTTCATAGGTACGGAAGTAGTAGCAGGTAGCATCTTTTTTTTCACAATGCACTTCTGCCATGACCCGCCCCCGCCAAATTTTTATTGGTTGACGTGTGTGTGTGTGTGACGATTGCTGATATACGCCTAGTCTCTTACGTGAATGAGCTAAATAATATTATTTGATATTTTACGGTAATGTGTTAATAATTTCACTAGGGATGATGTTTGATAAGAAATTATCGAGTTCGAGTCTATTATCGAATCCTCTTATCGAACCGATTCCTTATCGGTTCTCTTATCGAGTCCAGAAAGGTTGTTGTATATGGAAAAAAACACACAATATTTGGTTTAACAAAAGCTCACTTTTATTATATAAGAAAACAATTTAATCTAATAAATAAATAAATATTGACTGTTACCCCTCTAAAAAAAGTTTAATAAAATAAATAAATATTGACTGTTGTTACCCAAAGTATATTAAGTGGGATTTTTCAGAGAAACAAATATATACAGTAACACAAAAACAAGCTGTCTCTGTGATCACTATAGGTGTATAAATAATAATATAGTGTTAAATAAAATCAGTCCCTTGGGCACAAAACTGGAAATAATACAGCTCTCCAAAAAGTGCAATTCTGCTGCTATTTGACATAACTGTTTGTTATGATGCTTTGACATTTTTGCACTTTAAAGAAAGAAAGAAAATTCTATGAAGAGAAAAGTTGTTTGCAAATGTGGTTACAATGCTAAAAAAATGAAAAGTTAAAGCTAAAAAAAGAAATACACTTTATTGAGTTAACATTATTTCTTTATAGGGGGAAAGATGTTATGAGCTAGGGAATATAACAACTACACTACCCAGCATGCAACGGGAGTGACGAGCATGCGCGGTAGCCCCGAAAAGTGTTGTTGCATGTTGCCACGCTGTGAAAGTAAACGTCAAGAACTCAGCCAACACGCCTCGTCTGCATTATTTATAATTAGACAGACAACACATCTACAGTGTGAAAAACAAAAGTTAAAAAAAGGGAGATGTGTTGTATATATATGTATGTGCTGCGGTTGCTTTAAGAACGTTGCGCCAGCTGCCGTAAAGGAGGTGCGTTGCTAGCCTGGTTGCTATGTTTCCGGTGGGTCGTAAAAGTGTTCTTCATGAGTTTGTACCCTGCTCAAATCTCTCAGTAAAGTTGTTTTGAACTTTATTACACCTTGGAGCGCTTTTTCCCGTCCATTGTTTTCCTGCTTTCGCTATCTGCGCCTAATAACTGAGCTACGTGACTGATTTATTGTGATGTCACACGGAGCATTTCTGGTCGGGACGGGATTCGTTCCGAGGGATTCGAATAAAGAACCAACTCTTTTCTTTCCTAGTGGTCTCGATAACGGGTACCGGTTCTCAAAAAGGGATTTGAGTCCGAGGACACGGTTATTTTCTTATCGAACAACCGGGAAAACCGGTTTCGAGTATCATCCCTAAATTTCACACATAAGTCGCTCCTGAGTATAAGTCGCACCCCCGGCCAAACTATGAAAAAAACTGCGACTTATAGTCCGAAAAATACGGTAAACTTTTTATTGTGTTATAGAGAGAGAGAGAGAGAGAGAGAGAGAGAGAGAGAGAGAGAGAGAGAGAGAGAGAGAGAGAGAGAGAGAGAGAGAGAGAGAGAGAGAGAGAGAGAGAGAGAGAGAGAGAGAGAGAGAGAGAGAGAGAGAGAAATGATGAATGAAATTTGGAGATCGACTTTTAAAATGAAGCATCTTAAAGCACAATAATTCCTGACAGACTTCAGTGAACCTGCTGGACTGTGTTCCACTCCAGTACTAAATGACACAAAAGTTACTGAGGTAGGGCTTGGCAATATATGGAATAAACTCGATATATCGCGGGTTTGTCTCTGTGCGATATAGAAAATGACTATATTGTGATATTCGAGTATACGTTCTCACGCAGTTGCTTTTAGCTGCGGGCATTACACTGCATGCGTTTCTCACTCTTTCTTGTCTCTCCTTCTCACAGAGACATAAAACAAGCGCACCTTCTTACATACGTCACATACGTATACGCCCTCGCTGAGCAGAGAGGTAGCAGCATGTCTAAAGTTAGCTGCGGTGCGAGTGGTAATACGAGAGAAAGAAGGTGCGAATCTGGTAAGAAATTAAGGAAAAATTAATTCCTAAGAAAAACAGCAGAGGGTCCATCGTCTGGCGGTGGTTTGGCTTCAAGCGGGAAGATGTTGAACAGACAACCGTAATATGTCAAGTGTGGGGCGAAAGCATTGCTACAAAAAGTAGCACCACTGCTAATGTAGCATCATTTGAAAAGTCACCCGCTAGAGTATGAAGAGTGCTTGAAACTCTGCATGTCAACATCTCCGTTCGGTGCCACACCAACAAAATGCTGAAGCAACTATTTCCACATCAACACCGTATGAAAAAAATAGTCAACAACAGAAGGAGATAACGTCCGCAGGAACACATAGTGAAGGACATACACTATTTGACTTCCTATTATGCAGCTCATTTTTATTTGACACTTATTTAAATATCGTGTGTGACATCATGCGCAAAAGTGCACTTTATTTGTTTTTCAACTATTGTAGTGGCGTTATGTACAAAAAGTGCACTTTAATTTAGTGTTGTTTTGATATGTCATCTTAGTGACGTCATGCACAAAAGTGCACTAATAGCTTGATTTAAAATGTCTCTGACAATCTTGCACCTTCTGTTTTGGAAATGACACGAATGTTTGTGCCACTGCTTAATAACTGTTTAATAAATACACTTATGGTCAATTGACTTAGTTGTGATTTCCCTCTCTGCATGAAAGTTTAAAGGCCTACTGAAAGCCACTACTACCGACCACGCAGTCTGATAGTTTACATATCAATGATGAAATCTTAACATTGCAACACATGCCAATACGGCCGGGTTAGATTACTAAAGTGCAATTTTAAATTTCCCGCGAAATATCCTGCTGAAAATGTCTCGGTATGATGACGCCTGCGCGTGACGTCACGGATTGTAGCGGACATTTTGGGACAGCACGGTGGCCAGCTATTAAGTCGTCTGTTTTCATCGCAAAATTCCACAGTATTCTGGACATCTGTGTTGGTGAATCTTTTGCAATTTGTTTAATGAACAATGGAGACAGCAAAGAAGAAAGCTGTAGGTGGGAAGCGGTGTATTAGAGGCCGGCTGCAGCAACGCAAACACGTAGCCGGTGTTTCATTGTTTACATTCCCGAAAGATGACAGTCAAGCTTTACCATTGGCCTGTGGAGAACTGGGACAACATAGACTCTTACCAGGAGGACTTTGAGTTGGATACGCAGACGCGGTACCGTGAGTACGCAGCTTTGGCTTCCAAACATTTGATTACTTGCCCTTACGTGCGTGCCGCTATGTGCATGTCACGTACGTAACTTTGGGGAAATATATGTGCTGTATGAGCTTTGGGGAGGTGAACGGTACTTTGGGCTGTGGGATTGAGTGTGTTGTGCGGGTGTTTGATTTGTATTGGCGGGTTATATGGACGGGAGGGGGGAGGTGTTTGTTACGCGGGATTAATTTGTGGCATATTAAATATAAGCCTGGTTGTGTTGTGGCTAAAAGAGTATATATACACTACCGTTCAAAAGTTTGGGGTCACATTGAAATGTCCTTATTTTTTAAGGAAAAGCACTGTACTTTTCAATGAAGATAACGTTAAACTAGTCTTAACTTTAAAGAAATACATTCTATACATTGCTAATGTGGTAAATGACTATTCTAGCTGCAAATGTCTGGTTTTTGGTGGAATATCTACATAGGTGTATAGAGGCCCATTTCCAGCAACTATCACTCCAGTGTTCTAATGGTACAATGTGTTTGCTCATTGGCTCAGAAGGCTAATTGATGATTAGAAAACCCTTGTGCAATCATGTTCACACATCTGAAAACAGTTTAGCTCGTTACAGAAGCTACAAAACTGACCTTCCTTTGAGCAGATTGAGTTTCTGGAGCATCACATTTGTGGGGTCAATTAAACGCTCAAAATGGCCAGAAAAAGAGAACTTTCATCTGAAACTCGACAGTCTATTCTTGTTCTTAGAAATGAAGGCTATTCCACAAAATTGTTTGGGTGACCCCAAACTTTTGAACGGTAGTGTATGTCTTGTGTTTATTTACTGTTTTAGTCATTCCCAGCTGAATATCAGGTCACACCCGCCTCTCACAGCATCTTCTCTATCTGAATCGCTTCCACTGCCCTCTAGTCCTTCACTCTCACTTTCCTCATCCACAAATCTTTCATCCTCGCTCAAATTAATCATCGCTTTCTCGGTCCGAATCGCTCTCGCTGCTGGTGGCCATGATTGTAAACAATGTGCATATGTGAGGAGCTCCACAACCTGTGACGTCACGCTACTTCCGGTACAGGCAAGGCTTTTTTATCAGCGACCAAAAGTTGCGAACTTTATCGTTGATGTTCTCTACTAAATCCTTTCAGCAAAAATATTGCAATATCCCGAAATGATCAAGTATGACACATAGAATGGACCTGCTATCCTCGTTTGAATAAGAAAATCGCATCTCAGTAGGCCTTTAAAAGTAGCATATATTAATGCAGTATGAAGAAGAATGTTTTAATGTAGACACATAGAATCATCATACTGCTGTGATTATATGCATCAAGTGTTCATTCAAGGCTAAGGCAAAATATTGAGATATATATTGTGTATCGTGACATGGCCTAAAAATATTGAGATATTTAAAAAAGGCCATATTTCCCAGCCCTATGTTGAGGGATTTTAACCAACTGGACAAACTAAAGGGAAGAAGACGTTTGCCCCCAAACAAGGACTTGAACCAACTGATGCAGTGTGTAGTAGCTGTCACGTACTTGTGACACTGCTCGCGCACCCACAGCAGGAGGGCCTTCTTAGCGGACACCCTGAAACGGGCGTGGAGCGGTGAGCCCTTGCGGGGCGCGGGACTGCCGCAGGACAACGTGGAGCGAGAGTCCAAACTGGCCAGAGACTCCATGGAGGACTGGCGGGAGTTGAAGGAGAGCGCGCTGGCCAGCTCCTCGATCTGTGGGCCAGACACAAAGACTTCCTGTTCCGTCCAGTTCTTCCCTGTGGTATATCAAGTGTTCTCAGTCTCACGTGGTACTGGAGGATGATGGTCCAGACCAGGCCCAGGATGATGGAGGGTTTGCCATCGATGATGTCGGGAATGTTGATGTTGACCAGTTTGATCTGACGTCACCATGACAACATTACAACTGTGGACTACACACACACCATCTTGAATATTTCTTATCCTTACTGATTTCTGCCTGAGGAAGGCCAGGGCCTTCTCGATGTTGCTCCTGTGGTGGAACGTTCCTCTTCCTCGCTCGCGGCTCTGACAAGCAGACAAACTCAGCGTTAGCATCGGCGTCGGCGCATGAGTGTGCGACGCAGGAGGGAGGACTCACGATGCGCTGGTTGCTCATCACCTCCAGCAGGTCCAGCAGTTTGGATCCATCACGGAGGTCGTTGAAGAGATCCGCCACCATACAGGGAGGCCTCCTCTGACAACAGCAACACACTTTCAGTCAAACATTGGGTCACTTGGAGTCATTTCCTGTTGAAGGGAGCGGATCTTTGCGATGTTTCGGACTATGTGGGACGTTTGCTGACCACGAGAACTAAGTTTCATGCGGAAAAGGTTGCATATTTCTTCTATGCGCCATTTCGACCATGCGTAGAGCTCGCGCAAAGTTTTTTAGATTCACTATAAAATACTTAACAAAACATAAATGGAAGTTACCCAAAATATACGGAGGTCAATTTGTGTTTTTATAACAAACGCTTTTTTTGAGTATGAATTTTGTGAGCTGAATTTTTTTTCTACATCAAATTATGCTGATAATTTCATTGAAAAAAAAAAAAAATTTGGGAAAATGCGTGTGTTTAAAAATTCTGCGTATTAAATGTCAGTGTAAAAGAAATTACCAAAAAAAATCCAGTGTATAATAAATACTTCAGCGTATAAAAATTCTGCGGAAAAATTCAGCATAAAAAATTGAGTGTATAATAATTCAGTGTAAAAACAGTTTATAAAAGTTCAGTGTAAAAAAAATCAGTGTAAAAGAAATTGTGTATAAAAATTCATTGTAAAAAAGTTCAGAGTAAAAATAACAGTTGTATAATAATTCAGTGTATAGTAAATCAGTGTAAAAAAAATTCAGTGTTAAAAAAATTTGATGTATAAAAAAATTCAGAGTAAAAGTACAGTGTAAAAAAAATTCAGTGTATAATAATTCCGTATAAAAAAAATTCAGCGTGTAAAAATCCAGTGTAAAAAAAAAAAGTGTATAAAAATTCAGCATATAAAAATTCAGCATAAAAAAAAATGAGTGTATAATAATTCAGTGTAAAAAAAAACTGTATAAAAGTTAAGTGTAAAAAAAAAAAATCAGTGTAAAAAAAATTGTGTATATAAAAAAAAATAATTCACAGTAAAAATAACAGTGTATAATAATTCAGTGTATAATATTTCATTGTAAAAAAATTCAGTGTAAAAAATTCAGTGGTAAAAACATTTGGTGTATAAAAAATTCAGAGTAAATGGTAAATGGGTTGTACTGGTATAGCGCTTTTCTACCTTTCTAAGGAACTCAAAGCGCTTTGACACTATTTCCACATTCACCCATACACACACACACACACACACACACACACACACACACACACACACACACACACACACACACACACACACACACACACACACACACACACACACACACACACACACACACACACACACACATTCACACACTGATGGTGAGAGCTGCCATGCACGGCGCTAACCAGTACCCATCAGGAGCAAGGGTGAAGTGTCTTGCTCAAGGACACAACGGACGTGACTAGGATGGTAGAAGGTGGGGATTGAACCAGTAACCCTCAGATTTCTGGCACGGCCACTCTCCAAACAGTGTAAAATAATTCAGTATATAATTCAGCATTAAAAAAATTCACCGTTTAAAAAAAATTCAGTGTATAAAAATTAAGCATAAAAAAATTAGTGTATAATAGTTCAGTGTAAAAAAAAGTGTATAAAAGTTCAGTGTAAAAAAAAAAAATTCATTGTTAAAAAAAATTTGATGTATAAAAACATTCAGAGTAAAAAACAGTGTAAAAAAATTCAGTGTATAATAATTCAGCATAAAAAAAATTCAACATGTAAAAATCCAGTGTAAAAAGAATTCAGTGTATAAAAATCCAGCATAAAAAAATTAGTGTATAATAATTCAGTGTAAAAAAAACAGTGTATAAAAGTTAAGTGTAAAAAAAAAAAATCTGTGTATAAAAATTCTGTGTAAAAAAAATTCAGAGTAAAAATAACAGTGTATAATAATTCAGTGTATAATATTTAGTTGTAAAAAAAATAATGAGTAAAAAATGCAGTGTTAAACATTTGGTTTATAAAAAATTCAGAGTAAAAAACAGTGTAAAATAATTCAGTATATAATAATTCAGCATTAAAAAAATTCAGCGTGTAAAAAAAATTCAGTGTATAAAAATTACGCATGAAAAAATGTGTGTATAATAGTTCAGTGTAAAAAAAAACAATGTATTCAAGTTCAGTGTAAAAAAAAAAAAAAAATCAGTGTAAAAAAATTGGGTATAAAAATTCAGTGTAAAAAAAAAAATCTGAATAAAAATAACACGGATCTTGCAGAAACAGCATAAAAATGGCAGTTAACTGGGCTACCTTGACATAATACAACAAACATTTCAACGCGGCCCGCTGGATATTTTCCAACTACAGAAACGATTGAAGCGCAGCAATAGCTTTCGCCAATGTGGCCATCTTAAATTCCGACATCGTAACTGGAACGCTCACAACTCGGCTGTGACGTCATTCCCAGCTCCGACTTCCAATTTCCGAGGCAAGCAATACTTTAAGATAACAGACGATATAGGAAAGAAAACCGAATAACACACAAGCGTAAGAAAACCAAGATAATGCTGCCAACTGACCGACATACAATCCGGATCAAATCCAAATGAAACTCGTTTTGACGTTGAGACAAAAACAACAAAAAAACAAGGTTAAATAAAAAGTGTAAACGGGAAGTTGCACATCCAACAACCTTGATAGGGCGTCCCTGCTGGAGGTCATGGTAGCGTGATGTCAGTGTTGCCAAACAAACAACACACTGGGCGCCGACAACCACGTGTGTGCATTGTGAAGCGTTAACAGCTAGCGTGCGTGCTAATACTTTATTGCTAGCGCGCACGCCGCGTGGAGGCGCTTGAAGGGGGCGGGAGGGCGCACGAAAATGTCAAGGGACGTCTGTTGCTGTCTGTCTCTGCCTGGTGTTCTATTTCCTGCTGCCCATGTCCTCTCCTGTCCCATCTGACCCCTGCCGCTGTGCAAACTCTCCTGTGCCGCTTTGACTTTCACAATAAGAGCAGGCTCGGAGAGAGAGAGAGAGAGAGAGAGAGCGTAACTACGGCAACATGTAGCCTAACCACACACATTTGCTAGCATGCGCGTGATAGAAGGGAATATGTACGGCTTCGCTGAAAAAGGGAGGTCAAAGGTCTCACCTTGGCCAGCTGGGCGTTGACCCAGTTGGTGAAAGTCCTCTTCTGGATCTGTTCTTGCTCCACTGAAGGGGGAGAGAACCACAAAGACATTCATGTTACAAACATGTTTCCCATGAGGCTCGGTATTAGGTTGCACAATCTCACATAGGGATGTCTCGATCTCGGTGTTATGCTACCCATTCCAATACCGCTCACCCATGCGTGATATCAACCGATACAGTACCGATTACATGTACAAAACCCAAAACCAGTCAAGTTGGCATGTTGTGTAAGCATACTTGCCAACCTTGAGACCTCCGAATTAGGGAGATGGGGGGCCGTGGGTGTATATAGTAGCGTCCCAGAAGACTTAGTGCTGCAAGGGGTTCTGGGTATTTGTTCTGTTGTGTTTATGTTGTGTTACGGTGCGGATGTTCTCCCGAAATGTGTTTGTCATTCTTGTTTGGTGTGGGTTCACAGTGTGGCGCATATTTGTAACAGTGTTAAAGTTGTTTATACGGTCACCCTCAGTGTGACCTGTATGGCTGTTGACCAAGTATGCCTTGAATTCACTTGAGTGTGTGTGTAAAAGCCGCTTATATAATGTGACTGGACCGGCACGCTGTTTGTATGTAGGAAAAGCGGACGTGACGACAGGTTGTAGAGGACGCTAAAGGCAGTGTCTTTAAGGCACGCCCCCAATATTGTTGTCCGGGTGGAAATCGGTAGAAATTGTAGTGTCCTTGAAGAGTTAGTGCTGCAAGGGGTTCTGGGTATTTGTTCTGTTGTGTTCATTTTGTGGTTCGGTGCGGATGTTCCCCCGAAATGTGTTTGTCATTCTTGTTTGGTGTGGGTTCACAGTGTGGCGCATATTTGTAACAGTGTTAAAGTTGTTTATACGGTCACCCTCAGTGTGACCTGTATGGCTGTTGACCAAGTATGCCTTGAATTCACTAGTGTGTGTGTGTATGTGTGTAAAAGTCACATATATAATGTGACTGGGCCGGCACGCTGTTTGTATGGAGGAAAAGCGGACGTGACGACAGGTTGTAGAGGACGCTAAAGGCAGTGTCTTTAAGGCACGCCCCCAATATTGTTGTCCGGGTGGAAATCGGTAGAAATTATAGTGTCCTGGAAGAGTTAGTGCTGCAAGGGGTTCTGGGTATTTGTTCTGTTGTGTTTATGTTGTGTTACGGTGCGGATGTTCTCCCGAAATGTGTTTGTCATTCTTGTTTGGTGTGGGTTCACAGTGTGGCGCATATTTGTAACAGTGTTAAAGTTGTTTATACGCCACCCTCAGTGTGACCTGTATGGCTGTTGATCAATTTTGCCTTGCATTCACTTGTGTGTGTGTGTGTAAAAGCCGCATATATTTTGTGACTGGGCCGGCACGCTGTTTGTATGGAGGAAAAGCGGACGTGACGACAGGTTGTAGAGGACGCTAAAGTCAGTGCCTTTAAGGACCGATTGGTACCGGGCCGCAAAAGAAACAAAAAATTAAAAAATATATATATATATTTTTTTTTTTATTAAATCAACATAAAAACCCAATATATACATTATATATCAATATAGATCAATACAGTCTGAAGGGATACAGTCCCTAAGCACACATGATTGTATTTCTTTATGAAAAAATAAAATAAAATAAAAAATAATTGGATTGATTAATAAAAAAATTTAAAAATAAAATTAAAAAAATTAAAAATTTTAAAAATGAGAATCGATACTGAATCGTACAACATGAGAATGGCGATTTGAATTTGAATCGATTTTTTCCCACACCCCTAGTTGGCAAGTATGTGGGTAAAATGTAAATAAAGTTGGACAATTTGCTCAGGCATTTGTTGACAAAGTGGTGACCCTCGCCACATCCTTGTTTGTGAATGACTGAGCATTTCATGGAATCTACTTTTATACCCAATCATGGCACCCACCTGTTCCCAATGAGCCTGTTCACCTGTGGGATGTTCCAAATAAGTGTTTGATGAGCATTCCTCAACTTTATCAGTCTTTTTTGCCAGTTGTGCCAGCTTTTTTGAAACATGTTGCAGGCATCAAATTCCAAATGAATTTGCAAAAAATAACGTTTTCAAGTTCTAATGTTAAATATCTTGTCTTTGCAGTCTATTCAATTGAATACAAGTTGAAGAAGATTTGCAAATCATTATATTCGGTTTTTATTTACCATTTACACAACGTGCCAACTTCACTGCTTTTGGGGTTTGTATTAACTGTATTTTGTTCTTATTAATGGTCAGTTTACCAATATCCATGCAATATTAAAACTAGTTGTTTTTTCTCTTTTAATGAAGTGAAGTGAATTATATTTATATAGCGCTTTTCTCTAGTGACTTAAAGCACTTTACGTAGTGAAACCCAATATCTAAGTTACATTCAAACCAGTGTGGGTGGCACTGGGAGCAGGTGGGTAAAGTGTCTTGCCCAAGGACACAGCGGCATGGATTGCGGAAGCGGGAATCGAACCTGGAACCCTCAAGTTGCTGGCACGGCCACTCTACCAACCGAACTATGCCGCCCTTTCACCACCAGTGTTAGTCATCTTACCTTAAAAAAGTAATTAGTTATAGTTACAAATTACTTCTCCCAAAAAGTAAGTGAGTTAGTAACTCAGTTAACTCATTGTAAGAGTAACTAGTTACTCAGCAAAGTAACTTGAGATTTAATTTTTTTATTTTGTTAGTCTTTACGCGGTTACGTTTGACAACATCTTTAACATCAAAGATGTTAGTATTAAAGGATTGAAAAATAAAAACATTGTTTGGCATGTATCTGAAACAGTGGTTTCAAACTCATTTTCTGGTAAAATCATGGCATAATAACTTAAAAATAAAGACAACTTTAGATGGTTTTGTTTGTCTTATTACGGCCAAAAATAGAACAAGCACATTCTGAAAATGTACACTTTACACTCTTGGCAAAACACTTCAAGTTAGTTGACAATTCTGAGGAAAAAAATTGGTGCAATTCCAAAAACACTTTTAAGAACACAATCAACTTCGACTTTTATAAACTTTTGGAAAAGCAATCGAGTGTTTCCTCAAACCGCCGCATTGGTGAAACCCACAACACATTCACTTATCATCATTCAAATATTACAATTATTATATAAGCAAAACAATTGTCAAAATGACACCATAGCCGAAATCAAGGTCACATAACTACAAACTAAACCAATATTAACAAAGTAGATTTAAGCATAAAATAAAATAGAAACAAACACAATAAATGCCCCCCTCTACCTCAAAGAACTACTCACCCCCAAATCCTCCACACGACACCTCCGCTCCGGACAGACTAACCTCCTCCAACCTCCGAGGACAAAGCTACGAACAATGGGAGACCAGGCTTTCTGCTCCGTCGCTCCCAGTCTGTGGAACGCTCTCCCTGACCACCTGAGGGCACCACAGACCGTGGATGCTTTTTAAAAAGGCTTAAGAACCCTTCTTTTAAAAGAAGCCTTCTTTTAGATATATGCATACTAGTTTTAACTATTTGGCTGTTCTAGTTTTTATTTATTTTTATTTTTCATTATCTTTTTATTTTTTAATTTATTTTTTTAATACACTGTAGCACTTTGAGGTTGTTTACTCAATGTAAAGTGCATTTTTACAAATAAGATCTATTATTATTATTATTATTAGAAACACACATTTTTACAATGGAGTTCAGGGTGCGCATCATGCATTCAACCAATTGCATGCACTGCACAGAACCCTAACTAAAAAGATGATGGTCAGGTTGACTTAAGTCTTTGCATCTTACCGTTTTGTTATTTTATCCGTTGAGTGGATAATTTACAATGAAAGAAGGTATCGTGCGACGATACAGCATCAGGCTGCCAGCTACAACTGGAGCAGCCGATTGCTTGAAACCTGCGCTGATCGGAGTAGCGGCCGCCAATGCAAAGTGCGCTTAAAGTCAGCTGACACGTCATCTTTAAACACTGTCATGAGTGACGTGGGTTACACTTGAATTGCTATTACGATATCCAGTGGACACATTTAGAAAAAAAATGCAGCTCATTTTTATATGTTCAGGCCCGCAGGCCGTACGTTTGATTCCCCTGATCTGAACTCAATAGATTGCAGTGTGCCATATGATATGCATAGTAATAAAAATGTATAAAAAAAAAATGTTCTGTGAAGTGACATTAAATATTGAATGAGCATTTGAGTACAAGTAAAATAAATACAATAAAGTATCCTTCATCCACATTTGACCAAGCATCCCAACTCGGACTGCCGATATTATCAGCCGATAAATGCTTTAAAATGTAATATCGGAAATTATCGGTATCTGTTTCAAAAAGTAAAATTTATGACATTTTAAAACGCCGCTGTGTACACGGACGTAGGGAGAAGTACAGAGCGCCAATAGACCTTAAAGGCACTGCCTTTGCGTGCCGGCCCAGTCACATAATGTCTACGGCTTTTCACACACACAAGTGAATGCAACGCATACTTGGTCAACAGCCATACAGGTCACACTGAGGGTGACCGTATAAACAACTTTAACACTGTTACAAATATGCGCCACACTGTGAACCCACACCAAACAAGAATGACAAACACATTTCGGGAGAACATCCGCACCGTAACACAACATAAACACAACAGAACAAATACCCAGAACCCCTTGCAGCACTAACTCTTCCGGGACGCTACAATATACACCCCCTGCTACCCCCCACCTCCCCCCACCCACCACAACCTCCTCATGCTCTCTCAGGGAGAGCATGTCCCAAATTCCAAGCTGCTGTTTTGAGGCATGTTAAAAAAAATAATGCACTTTGTGACTTCAATAATAATAAAACTCAAGTTTTTTTCCATAACTTGAGTTGATTTATTTTGGAAAACCTTGTTACATTGTTTAATGCAGGGTGTCCAAAGTGCGGCCCGGGGGCCATTTGCGGCCCGCAGGTCATTTTTTAACGGCCCCGTGGCACATTTTAAAAATACGATTGGAAAAAAAAATTCAAAACATAATAAGTGGTATAATAGAGCAAACAGGTGAAATGTAACAATACAATGTTGCAATGTTTACTCTAATAACACAAAGCTGCCATGCAGGCTATTTCTTTAAAAAAAAAAAAAAAAAGAATCAAAATCAATGTTATTATGAATTATTGACCTATTCAAGACTCCAATTACGTCACATTAAATATTCCACTTTGAGATATTTTTGGGGAAAATGTTGCATATTTTGTGTTTGCCATATAAAAAACTGAACTGTTTTTTTTTTTTTAAAGAAGGGCCTAAAACGAACAAACAAAAAACATAAAACGTATAATTGACGGATAGATCTGAAGTTGATCTCGAGATTATTGTGTTAAAAGTAAACGGTAAAAAATATATATATAATTTAACACTTTAATGAGTAGGACCCTTTTGGATCCCCAATAATTTTAGTGTGATTTGTTTTTAAGTGTCATCGCTCAAAAAATAATAATGAATCAATGTTGTTATGAGTTATTGACCTTTTTAAGGCTCCAATTTTTATATAATCTCAAATATTCCACTTAAAAATTTTATTGAGTGAAAATATTGCATATTTTGGGTTTTTTCCATTTAATTTTTTTTTTTTTTTGACAAAAAGAGCATACAACTTATATATTTAAAACCTTTATATTGACAGATAGATCTAATGTTGATCTAGAGATTTAAAACTTGAATAATAATAAAAATAATAATACTGAATAATGACACTTTTTTTTTTTTTTTACCAAAACCCTTTGGGGTCCCCGGGATCAAGCCTGAGTGGAGGCCTAAATGTATATTTTTTATACATATATTGTATTGGTTTTTAAAATGAAAAATATCAAAATGGCCCCCGCTTGCTTTGATTTTTCAGTGTGCGGCCCTCAGTGGAAAAAGTTTGGACAACCCTGGTTTAATGCATCCAGCGGGGCATCACAACAAAATTAGGCATAATAATGTGTTAATATCCACGACTGTATATATCGGTATCGGTTGATATCGGAATCGGTAATTAAGAGTTGGACAATATCGGAATATCGGCAAAAAAGCCATTATGGGACATCTCTAATATACATAGCAATAAAAATGTATTAAAAAAATATTAAATATTGACTTTAACAAAAGATCATTTGAGTACAAGTAAAATAAATACAATAAAGTATCCTTCATCCACATTTACCTTAACTTGATGGCCTAATTCTTCAACCAAATTTAACCTAAAGTAGGCCTTCACACACAATTAGTCAATATTTACAGAACTGAAAATAGTAGTCTTATAAATAACACAAAAACATTCTCAAACTAGTTTATCATCATGTCAGCTGCAACATGTCCCAAAGTGTCTGCACAGAGAGGAACTTAAAAAAGTGTTTCTTTATGCAAAGCAGGGGTGTGTGCGTGACGTGAAAGGGAGTCACCACGCAGAGAAACCACAAATACACGCAGCTAGCTCACTTACAGAGTGTCGGTGTCACGATGACTCGCTGTTAAAAACCAAAAAAGGTGCCCTCTTTGCTGTCCACATGTCATTAAAGTGGGAGTGGGACAAATCCACGCGTTTTTGTTTTGGAGCTGTCAACTTCCTGAAACGAGGAAGGGGACGTATCTGATTGGTCTGACATCGTCGCCCCGCCCTCTCGCACACCTGACGCTATTCAAGAGCTGTGATTGGATGTATTCCGGATTGGTCCCGCCTATCGGCAAGATTGAACGAAATATGATTGGATATCGTGGATGTCAACATGTCCGTTGACACCCTCGCTCTCTACACGCAGAGAACGTGTGACGAAACCACACACTTTACTAGGGATGTCCGATAATGGCTTTTTTGCCAATATCCGATATTGTCCAACTCTTAATTACCGATACCAATATCAACCAATACCGATATATACAGTCGTGGAATTAACACATTATTATGCCTAATTTGGACAACTAGGTATGGTGAAGATAAGGTCAATTTTTTTAAATAAATTAATAAAATAAAATAAGATAAATACATTAAAACATTTTCTTGAATAAAAAAGAAAGTAAAACAATATAAAAATAGGTACATAGAAACTAGTAATTAATGAAAATGAGTAAAATTAACTGTTAAAGGTTAGTACTGGGGATGTCCGATAATGGCTTTTTGCCGATATCCGATATGCCGATATTGTCCAACTCTTTAATTACCGATACCGATATCAACCGATACCGATATCAACCGATATATACAGTAGTGGAATTAACACATTCATATTATGCCTAATTTGGACAACCAGGTATGGTGAAGATAAGGTCCTTTTTTTAAAAAAAAATTAATAAAATAAAATAAGATAAATAAATTAAAAACATTTTCTTGAATAAAAAAGAAAGTAAAACAATATAAAAACAGTTACATAGAGACTAGTAATAAATGAAAATTTGTAAAATTAACTGTTAAAGGTTAGTATTATTAGTGGACCAGCAGCACGCACAATCATGTGTGCTTACGGACTGTATCCCTTGCAGACTGTATTGATATATATTGATATATAATGTAGGAAGCAGAATATTAATAACAGAAAGAAACAACCCTTTTGTGTGAATGAGTGTAAATGGGGGAGGGAGGTTTTTTGGGTTGGTGCACTAATTGTAAGTGTGTATCTCGTGTTTTTTATGTGGATTTAATTAAAAAAACAAAACAAAAAAAAACAAAAAACGATACTGATAATAAAAAAAATCAATCAATCAATCAATCAATGTTTATTTATATAGCCCTAAATCACAAGTGTCTCAAAGGGCTGTACAAGCCACAACGACATCCTCGGTACAGAGCCCACATACAGGAAAGGAAAACTCACCCCAGTGGGACGTCAAAAAACGATACCGATAATTTCCGATATTACATTTTAACGCATTTATCGGCCGATAATATCGGCAGACCGATATTATCGGACATCTCTAGTTAGTACTATTAGTGGACCAGCAGCACGCACAATCATGTGTGCTTACGGACTGTATCCCTTGCAGACTGTATTGATATATATTGATATATAATGTTGGAACCAGAACATTAATAACAGAAAGAAACAACCCTTTTGTGTGAATGAGTGTAAATGGGGGAGGGAGGTTTTTTGGGTTGGTGCACTAATTGTAAGTGTATCTTGTGTTTTTTATGTTGATTTAATAAAAAAAATAAAAATAAAATAAAACCGATACCAATAATTTAAAAAAAAAAGATACCGATAATTTACGATATTACATTTGAAAGCATTTATCGGCCGATAATATCGGACATCTCTACACTTTACCCTTCGTAACGATGGCAACAGTAGAGATGTCCGATAATGGCTTTTTTGCCGATATCCTATACTCCAAAATTGTCCAACTCTTAATTACCGATTCCGATATCAACCGATACCGATATATACAGTCGTGGAATTAACACATTATTATGCTTAATTTTGTTGTGATGCCCCGCTGGATGCATTAAACAATGTAACAAGGTTTTCCAAAATAAATCAACTCAAGTTATGGAAAAAAAAATGCCAACATGGCACTGCCATATTTATTATTGAAGTCACAAAGTGCATTATTTTTTTTAACATGCCTCAAAAACAGCAGCTTGGAATTTGGGACATGTTCTCCCTTAGAGAGCACGAGGAGGTTGAGGTGGGCGGGGTTGAGTTGGGGGGGGGTTAGGGGGTAGCGGGGGATGTATATTGTAGCGTCCCAGAAGAGTTAGTGCTGCAAGGGGTTCTGGGTATTTGTTCTGTTGTGTTTATGTTGTGTTACGGTGCGGATGTTCTCCCGAAATGTGTTTGTCATTCTTGTTTGGTGTGGGTTCACAGTGTGGCGCATATTTGTAACAGTGTTAAAGTTGTTTATACGGGTACCCTCAGTGTGACCTGTATGGCTGTTGACCAAGTATGTGTTGCATTCACTTGTGTGTGTGAAAAGCCGTAGATATTATGTGACTGTGCCGGCACGCAAAGGCAGTGCCTTTAAGGTTTATTGGCGCTCTGTACTTCTCCCTACGTCCGTGTACACAGCGGCGTTTTAAAAAGTCATACATTTTACTTATTGCAACCGATACAGATAAAATCTGAACCGATATCGATAATTTCTGATATTACATTTTACATCTCTAGTCCCGCACAAAGAAACATTTTGGCAATTTGTCTTTCACGCTTAAAATAGCGGTCTTTGGCCCGCAGCCCGCTGGCACATGTTCAAGTTTGGGAAGTCCTGGTCTAGACTGTCATTAATCTAACTATTCATTTCCTGTTAATGACTGCTTACTGCAACGTGCTTCCATCGACACGTCTTAAACTTCACTAAGCACTTCTCTCGTTGCGTCGTTTAAAGCTAGCCTCGCTGCTAGCATACCTGCAAATGGCTTGCTTTCGTGTGAAACATGTTTAGCGTCATCCTCCGGTGATAACGTACTTGATAATGATACTTAATCTCATCTGTCAAGCAATCAAATTTGATATCTATAGCCCTTAATCACAAGTGCCTTAAAACAGTGGTCCCCAACCTTTTTGTAGCTGCGGACCGGTCAACGCTTGACAATTCGTCCCACGGACCGGTGGTGGGGGGGGGGGGGTTTATTTAAAAAAACTTTTTTTTTTTTTTTTTTTTTTTTTTACATAAATAAATGCAATCATGTGTGCTTACGGACTGTATCCCTGCAGACTGTATTGATATATAATGTATATATTGTGTTTTTTATGTTGATTTCATTAAAAAAAATAAAATAAAAAAAAAAAAATATTTTTATTTCTTGTGTGGCCCGGTACCAATCGGTCCGCGGACCTGTACCGGGCCGCAGCCCGGTGGTTGGGGACCACTGCCTTGAAATGCTTCACATCAGACTTATTACAAAATAAATAAATAAAAACAGCATTTATTTGCCATAACGGAGGTGATTATTATTATTAACTTAGAGGAGCGGCTCCACACTGTGTATGGACACATAATTAGCTTGGAGCCGCTAATCAGCCGGGGGGGAATGAAAATAAATCGTGTCAGCCGGAGGTGATCGGTGTTTGAGATCGGCATTAAAAAGTATTTATCTCAATGGCGATTGCGTGCTTTTACAAGAAAATCGTCCGATACTGAGCGGTGGCTGATCGATCGGCACATTCCCTAATCTGTCACGTACATTAAAATATCTTTGCGTTTTGTTCACGGAAATGTTTGCGATGTCAAAAGTCACAACTTTAAAAAGGGTCCTGTCATGCTCATTTCAGGGGCGTTTAAATATATCGGATCCAGTGGGACACTGCGGTATAGTAAGTTATGTAACATACCCTAAAATCCGGACTATAAGCCGCAACTTTTTTCCTGCGCTCTGATCCCTGCGGCTTATAAAACGGCGCGGCCTTCTGTTTAGACTAGTGCTTTCAACAGGAAGTAGAAGTGCCGTTGGGTCTTCTAGCTGTCATGATCCGTGGCCCGGATCATGTTTTGTTATTTTCTGTTAGTTTTGGACTCCCTCAGTTCCTGTTTTGTGCACCCTTGAGTTTGTTTTAGTTACCATGGTTACTCACTATTTTCACCTGCCTTTGATTGGTGTTCGGGACGCTCACCTGTTTCCCGAGCACTAATCAGAGGCATTATTTAAGCCTGTCAGTCGGCCTGGCTTCATTGTGTGCTTCATGCCACAGTTACGCAAGTGTTCCTTATATCTAGCCTATGCCAAGTGTTAGCTTTAGCATCCAGTGCGATCGGCACGTTGTCCCTTCGGCTTGTTTTCTGTTTTGGTACTTCCTTGATTTTTGAGGAATAAATCATGTTCCTACCTGCACGTCCTGTCCGGAGTGGTCCGTTTGCATCCCGGGGGAACGAACCCTGCAGTAAGCTGCGACCCCCCCACCCCCCGACGTGACACTAGCCGTCCATAGCGATTCTACCCGTATGGATCCTTCATTCATCACTCCAAGCTACGTTTGTAAGTTTTACAATATAACTAAAACAATTCTCACTTACTAAACCGTCCAATGTGTGACGCCCGCAGGGGCGTTTTCATGCATATTTGTAAGCGCCACCGTAATGTAATCAAAATAGCGTCGTACGCATGAGCTAATATGCTAACACGTTTACCAGTGTCTGTGTTAGTATTACTACCATACAACGGCATTCTTTTTTTGTATCGTTTCAGTTTCACAAATTCCTCAGTAAATTCACCAAAACGTCACTGTGGAGTTATTGAGTCTGTTTAGCTGATTGGAGAGCTAGCTTCTGCAGCTAGTGGGTCCATGACGATAGGGATGATGTTCGAAACCGGTTCTCCCGGTTGTTCGATAAGAAAAGAACCGATTCCATGGACTCAAATCCCCTTTTAAGAACCGGTTCCCGTTATTGAGGCCACTATAGTAAAGAAAAAGAGTTGGTTCTTTATTTGAATCCCTGGGAGCAAATCCCTTCCCATAGGAAATGCCCTGTGGCACGTCCCAGAAAATGACGTAGCTCAGTCATTAGGCGGCAGATACAGAAGCAGCAACAAGGTTTATTATATATATACTTTTTTGTATTCTATTTTAGTTACTTTGAATTTACAACCCCCTGGCGCTGTTTTGTACTGTTTTTGTACTGTTCTGTACTGTTTTTGTTTCTCGTCTGTTTGTAGTTGACATTTATAAATAAAGGTTTAAAAAATAAAAAAAAATAAAAAAAGAAGCAGCAACAACAATGGACTGCTTCAACCTGCAGCGCCAATTCCAGTGATAGTGCTGGTGAGTAACTAACGTTAACTGTTGCCGGTTCATTTCCATATCTGCTCACTCGTAGCCTTTAGGCTAAAATAACGTTACCTCTTATGTCAACCAGGACTGCAGTAATGTTAGCTAGACTAACGTTAACTAAGCATGTCAGTGGCTAACGGTAACGTTAACGTTAACCTTTTTGTATGTGTCTGATAACGTTAACGTTATCTTGTAGCCTCCACCAGTGGTCCCCAACCACCGGGCCGCGGAAGAAAAAATAAAAATAAAATAAAAAACAATTATCTATTTTTTTAATTTTTATTAAATCAACATAAAAAACACAAGATACACTTACAATTAGTGCACCAATCCAAAAAACCTCCCTCCCCCATTCACACTCATTCACACAAAAGGGTTGTTTCTTTCTGTTATTAATATTCTGGTTCCTACATTATATATCAATATAGATAAATACAGTCTGCAAGGGATACAGTCCGTAAGCACACATGACTGTATTTTTTTACGACAAAAAAAAATAAAAAAAATAAAATTCCATTATTTATTATTATTATTTGTATTATTTTCAGTTTTGTGCCCAAGGGACTGATTTTATTTAACAATATATTATTATTTATACACCTATAGTGATTACAGAGACAGGTTGTTTTTATGTTACTGTATATATTTGTTTTTCTGAAAAATCCCACTTAATATACTTTGGGTAACAACAGTCAATATTTATTTATTTTATTTTATTTTTTTAGGGGGGTAACAACAGTCAATATTTATTTATTTATTTATTTTTATATTTTTTTTATAAAATAAAAGTGAGCTTTTGTTAAACCAAATATCGTGTGTTTTTTTTCCATATACAACAACCTATCTGGATTCGATAAGAGAATCGACAAGGAATCGGTTCGATAAGAGGATTCGATAATGGGCTCGGACTCAATCATTTCTTATCAAACATCATCCCTACATGACGACGACTTCCGTTTTGTTTGATCATCCGTTTTACTGCCGTCTTACAGACACAATTAAAAGGTATGTAAATAAACATTTACAGACTCTTTCTGTGTAAATAACTCATTTCACAACGTATATATTTGCGGCTTATAGTCTGGTGCGGCTAATACATGGGGTGGGGGGGGGGGGGGGAATCTGAAATTTTGTGTGCTCAACAGTCCTTAAAGGCCTACTGAAAGCCACTACTACCGACCACGCAGTCTGATAGTTTATATATCAATGATGAAATCTTAACATTGCAACACATGCCAATACGGCCGGGTTAACTTATAAAGTGCCGTTTTAAATTTCCCGGGGAACTTCCGGTTGAAAACGCCTTTGGAGGATGACGTATGCGCGTGACATCGCGAGGTCCACGGAAGTGTTTGTACCCTTTTGGACACAATACACAGAGCTCTGTTTTCTTCGACAAAATTCCACAGTATTCTGGACATCTGTGTTGGTGAATCTTTTGCAATTTGTTTAATGAACAATGGAGGCTGAAAAGAAGAACGTTGTAGGTGGGATCGGTGTATTAGCGGCTGGCTGCAGCAACACCACAAGGAGGACTTTGTTGGATAGAAGACGCGCTAGCGGCGAACTCACCTTGACTTCCTACGTCTCCGGGCCGCCGACCGCATCATCGATCGCTGGAACGCAGGTGAGCACGGGTGTTGATTAGCAGATGAGGGCTGGCTGGCGTAGGTGGAGCGCTAATGTTTTTATCATAGCTCTGACGAGGTCCCGTTGTTAAGTTAGCGTCGTTAGCAACAGCATTGCTAGGCTTCGACAGGCGTCGAATACACATTAACCGTGTATTTACATGTCCAGTGTTTGGTTGGGTGTCTCCTGATAGTAGTATTGTTGATCTTCTGTCTATCCTTCCAGTCAGGGATTTATTTCTTTTGTTTCTATCTGCATTTGAGACAGATGCTATCACGTTAGCTCATGCTAAAGAGCTTCGTCGATGTATTGTCGTGGAGATAAAAGTCACTGTGAATGTCCATTTCGCCTTCTCGACTCTCATTTTCAAGAGGATATAGTATCCGAGGTGGTTTATAATACAAATCCGTGATCCACTTGAGAAAAAGGAGAGAGTGTGGATTCCAATGAGCCAGCTTGTACCTAAGTTACGGTCAGAGCGAAAAAAGATATCTCTTGAACTGCATTCTAGTCCGTCACTCTAACGTTCCTCATCCACGAATCTTTCATCCTCGCTCAAATTAATGGGGTAATCGTCACTTTCTCGCTCCTAATATCTCTCGCTTTATTGTAAACAACGGGGAATTGTGAGCAGCACTACTGCTTGTGACGTCACGCTACTTCCGGTAGGGGCAAGGTTTTTTTTTATCAGCGATCAAAAGTTGCGAACTTTATCATCGATTTTCTCTACTAAATCCTTTCAGCAAAAATATGGCAATATCGCGAAATGATCAAGTATGACACATAGAATGGATCTGCTATTCCCGTTTAAATAAAAAAAAATCATTTCAGTAGGCCTTTAAAATACAGCAGTTTCTTTAAATAAAATTCTCCACAAAAGTCAAGTTGTGTACAGGTTGAATCGGCATTATTCTCCTCACACACACACACACACACACACACACACACACACACACACACACACACACACACACACACACACACACACACACACACACACACACACACACACACACACACACACACACACACACACACACACACACACACACACAGCAGCACAATAACAAACACTCTTGTTTGTCTGGTGTACCTAATGAAGTGTCTCACTCGGCTCTCCAAGCACCACCATAAGGGCCAGCATTGAAAACACAGCAGCGCAGTAGGCCTAAGTATTCGTTAAAAACACGGCATCGGTTTCACTCCACATGTATATTTAATATGTTTGAACAGTCACACTGTGTTCGAGTATTTAATTAAAGTGATTCGGAGCCCACGTACCACAGTTTGAAAATCTCAGACTTCCTGGACCAACTGATGGTCTAAAGTGCATGTCGACTAGACCGTGTAGCGTTTAGGTTGAGAAGAAAAGCAGTAAAAAGGACAACTCACCCATGATGACTGAGAGTCACATGACCCGGGGATAATGCGACCCCCCCCCGACCCGCACGGCACTGTGTGTTGTGTCTCACACAAGTGCACCATGGGAATATGAAATATGTTTTTCTGGCTCGACCGCTTCTCAAGCAGGTCGAACTGACTTAGGCTCCGCCCCCTCTCCCTGTGGCAGTGCTTTGAGCTGCAGTGACGGCAAGTTACACCCTTTCAATCAAAACCTCATCTGCATGTTTGTACAAGATTCTTAAAGGGGATCTGCACTTTTTTTTAATGGAATGTCGACTATTGTTCATAATCATTACGAAAGACCAGAAGACAAAAGGTTTTTCTTTTTCCCTTCCTAACATGTAAAAATGGCTCGTTCTTGGTGGCTAGCAATGCCACCGCTGCTGCTCACTGCTCCCCTCACCTCCCAGGGGGTGATCAAGGGTGATGCAGAGAATGATTTCGCCACACCTAGTGTGTGTGACAATCATTGGTACTTTAACTTTTTTTAATAAAATAACAAATCTATAATATGGTGAATATTATATTACATGTATAGTAATGTAAAATAATAATACAAATATAATTAATGAAATAAAAAATCAATAATATGGTATATATTATGTTACATGTATAATAATGTAAAAGGGACAAGCGGTAGAAAATGGATGGATAGAATAATAATAAAATATAATTAATAAAATAAAAAATCAACAATATGGTATATATTATTTTACATGTATAATAATGGAAAAATAATAATACAAATAAATACAACAGTAATAATAAAATGTGGGTCTGCCAATGTGTTTACAGTGGTCCAAGTGCCTGGCGTGTAACAGGTGCAAGTGGAATTGGTGTGTAACGAGTGCGAGTGGAACTGGAACTGGTGTGTAACGGGTGCAACTGGAACTGGTGTGTAACGGGTGCAAGTGGAACTGGAACTGGTGTGCAACGGGTGCGAGCATGACTGGAACTGGAACTGGCGAGTAACGGGTTTGAGTGGAACTGGTGTGGAACAGGTGCAAGTGGAACTGGAACTGGCGTGTAACGGGTGCGAGTGGAACTGGAACTGGCGTGTAACGGGTGCGAGGGGAACTGGAACTGGCGTGTAATGGGTGCGAGTGGAACTGGTGTGTAACGGGTGTGAGAGGAACTGGAATTGGAGTGTAACGGGTGCAAGTGGAACTGGAACTGGTGTGTAACGGTTGTGAGTGGAACTGGAACTGGCGTGTAATGGGTGCGAGTGGAACTGGAACTGGCGTGTAACGGGTGCGAGTGGAACTGGAACTGGTGTGGAAACGGTGCAAGTGGAACTGGTGTGTAACGGGTGCGAGTCAAACTGGAACCAGTGTGTAATGGGTGTGAGTGGAACTGAAACTGGTGTGGAACAGGTGTGAGTGGAACTGGAATTGGCGTGTAACGGGTGGGAGTGGAACTGGTGTGTAACGGGTGTGCGAATGGAACTGGAACTGGTGTGTATTGGGTGCGAGTGGAACTGGAACTGTAGTGTAACGGCTGCGAGTGGAACTGGAACTGGTATGTAACGGGTGCGAGTGGAACTGGAACTGTGTGGAATGGGTGCGAGTGGAACTGGAACTGGCGTGTAACGGGTGCGAGTGGAACTGGAAGTGGTGTGTAACGGGTGCGAGTGGAACTGGAACTGGAGTGTAAGGGTGCGAGTGGAACTGGAACTGGTGTGTAACGGGTGCGAGTGGAACTGGAACTGGAGTGTAAGGGTGCGAGTGGAACTGGAACTGGTGTGTAACGGTTGCGAGTGGAACTGGCGTGTAACGGGTGCGAGTGGAACTGGGACTGGTGTGTAACTGGTGCGAGTCGAACTGGAACTGGTGTGTAATGGGTGTGATGGAACTGGAACTGGTGTGGAACTGGTGTGGAACTGGTGTGAGTGGAACTGGAATTGGCGTGCAACGGGTGGGAGTGGAACTGGTGTGTAACGGGTGCGAATGGAACTGGAACTGGTGTGTAATGGGTGCGAGTGGAACTGGAACTGGCGTGTAACGGGTGCGAGTGGAACTGGAACTGGTGTGTAACGGATGTGAGTGGAACTGGAACTGGCGTTTAATGGGTGCGAGTGGAACTGGAACTAGTGTGTAACCGGTGCGAGTGGAACTGGAACTGTCCTGTAACGGGTGCAAGTGGAACTGGTGTGCAATGGGTGCGAGTGGAAGTGGAACTGGTGTGTAACGAGTGCGAGTGGAATTGAAACTGGTGTGTAATGGGTGCAAGTGGAACTGGAACTGGTGTGTAACGGTTGCGAGTGGAACTGGCGTGTAACGGGTGCGAGTGGAACTGGGACTGGTGTGTAACCGGTGCGAGTCGAACTGGAACTGGCGTGTAACGGGTGCGAATGGAACTGGGACTGGTGTGCAACCGGTGCGAGTCGAACTGGAACTGGTGTGTAATGGGTGTGATGGAACTGGAACTGGTGTGGAACTTGTGTGGAACTGGTGTGAGTGGAACTGGAATTGGCGTGTAACGGGTGGGAGTGGAACTGGTGTGTAACGGGTGCGAATGGAACTGGAACTGGTGTGTAATGGGTGCGAGTGGAACTGGAGCTGGCGTGTAACGGGTGTGAGTGGAACTGGAACTGGCGTTTAATGGGTGCGAGTGGAACTGGAACTAGTGTGTAACCGGTGCGAGTGGAACTAGAACTGTCCTGTAACGGGTGCAAGTGGAACTGGTGTGTAATGGGTGCGAGTGGAACTGCAACTGCCGTGTAACGGGTGCAAGAGGAACCGAAACTGGTGTGTAATGGGTGCAAGTGGAACTGGAACTGGTGTGTAACGGGTGCAAGTGTGTCCCACCTTGCAGCAGCATGTGGATGTTGTCGATGTCCAGGGGGGCGGAGTCTCGCTCCCCCGTGACGTCCTCGGCGTAATGCGCGTACCACGACATCCTCGCTCAGAGACCGCCTCCGTGCGACATGGCCACACCCTGCACACAGACGGGAGGTATTAACACTGTCTCCTCTCAGCAGCTGTGGTGATTGACAGCTGTCGAGAGAGGCGGGGCTAAGACACGACAATAACACATGAGTGTTGAGGCCGCTGTGTGTTTGTTTTCAGCTACAGCCGCTGCCAGCGGGGTGGAGCTTATGATTTGCGTGTGTTTGTGTGTGTGTGTGTGTGTGTGTGTGTGTGTGTGTGTGTGTGTGTGTGTGTGTGTGTGTGTGTGTGTGTGTGTGTGTGTGTGTGTGTGTGTGTGTGTGTGTGTGAGGCCATCAACACACGTGATTTGTCCAATGTAACTCTAGAAGTCAACGACTGCCCTCCCGACATTCACCTTGCAGCACGACTGCGGTGTGTGGCGAGAGTACGGCATGCCAGTCATCCCAAGGCTTTACGCCAGCTGCAGATTGTTCTAGAGCAGGGATTCTCAAACTGTGGCGCGTGTTCCACTAGTGGTACGCCACAGAAACACTTGATGAAAGTACAGTGTTTTATGTGTTACCGTTCCAACTGTGTGTAATGTTACAGTGGCCAAATATATTGAATATCCTTGTTTTTAATGAATACTTAGGCCCACTATGCTACTGTAGTTTAATGTTGGTCAGTCATTATGGGGGTACTTGGAGAGCCAAGTGTTTTCTGAGGTGGTACTTGGTGAACAAACAGTGTTCTAGAGCAGTACCGGTCCGTGGATCGATTGGTACCGGGCCGCACAAGAAAAAATAAAAAATAAAAATAAATAAAAATAAATAAAAAATTTAAAAGATTTATTAAATCAACATAAAAAACACAAGATACACTTACAATTAGTGCACCAACCCAAAAAACCTTCCTCCCCCATTTACACTCATTCACACAAAAGGGTTGTTTCTTTCTGTTATTAATATTCTGGTTCCTACATTATATATCAATATATATCAATACAGTCTGCAAGGGATACAGTCCGTAAGCACACATGATTGTGCGTGCTGCTGGTCCACTAATAGTACTAACCTTTAACAGTTAATTTTACTCATTTTCATTAATTACTAGTTTCTATGTAACTGTTTTTATATTGTTGTACTTTCTTTTTTATTCAAGAAAATGTTTTTAATTTATTTATCTTATTTTATTTTATTAATTAAAAAAAAAAAGACCTTATCTTCACCATACCTGGTTGTCCAAATTAAGCATAATAATGTGTTAATTCCACGACTGTATATATCGGTATCGGTTGATATCGGTATCGGTAATTAAGAGTTGGACAATGTCGGAATATCGGATATCGGCAAAAAGCCATTATCGGACATCCCTAGTTACGAGTTATGTGTTTAAATGTCAACACGCACACAAAAGTCTGGAAACGTTGCACCATGTTGCTGCAATAAAAAAACAAAAAAAAGGAAAATCCTTTTACCTCGTGTCTGGGAATATTTGTGGTATTGTTGAACACTAGAGATGTCCGATAATATCGGCCTGCCGATATTATCGGCCAATAAATGCTTTAAAATGTAATATCGGAAATTATCGGTATCGTTTTTTGTTTTTTTTATTATTATTATTTATTTATTTTGTTTGTTTTTTTAATTAAATCAACATAAAAAACACAAGATACACTTACAATTAGTGCACCAACCCAAAAAACCTCCCTCCCCCATTCACACTCATTCACACAAAAGGGTTGTTTCTTTCTGTTATTAATATTCTGCTTCCTACATTATATATCAATATATATCAATACAGTCTGCAAGGGATACAGTCCGTAAGCACACATGATTGGTCCACTAATAGTACTAACCTTTAACAGTTAATTTTACTCATTTTCATTAATTACTAGTTTCTATGTAACTGTTTTTATATTGTTTTACTTTCTTTTTTCTTCAACAAAATGTTTTTAATTTATTTATCTTATTTTATTTTATTAATTAAAAAAAAAAAAGACCTTATCTTCACCATACCTGGTTGTCCAAATTAAGCATAATAATGTGTTAATTCCACGACTGTATATATCGGTATCGGTTGATATCAGTATCGGTAATTAAGAGTTGGACAATGTCGGAATATCGGAAATCGGCAAAAAGCCATTATCGGACATCCCTAGTTACGAGTTATGTGTTTAAATGTCAACACACACGCAAAAGTCTGGAAACGTTAACCACCATGTTGCTGCAATAAAAAAAACAACAAAAAGGAAAATCCTTTTACCTCGTGTCTGGGAATATTTGTGGTATTGTTGAACACTAGAGATGTCCGATACCGATAAATGCTTTAAAATGTAATATCGGAAATTATCGGTATCGGTTTTTTAAATTATCGGTATCGTTTTTTGTTTTTTTTTATTATTATTATTATTTTTTTTTTTATTAAATCAACATAAAAAACACAAGATACACTTACAATTAGTGCACCAACCCCAAAAACCTCCCTCCCCCATTTACACTCATTCACACAAAAGGGTTGTTTCTTTCTGTTATTAATATTCTGCTTCCTACATTATACATCAATATATATCAATACAGTCTGCAAGGGATACAGTCCGTAAGCACACATGATTGTGCGTGCTGCTGCTCCACTAATAGTACTAACCATTAACAGTTAATTTGACTCTTTTTCATTAATTACTAGTTTCTACGTAACTGTTTTTATATTGTTTTACTTTATTTTTTATTCAAGAAAATGTTTTTAATTTATTTATCTTATAGGACCTCATCTTCACCATACATTGTTGTCCAAATTAGGCATAATAATGTGTTAATTCCACGACTGTATATATCGTATCGGTTGATATCGGTATCGGTAATTAAGAGTTGGACAATATCGGAATATCGGATATCGGCAAAAAGCCATTATCGGACATCCCTCATTTTTATGTATTTTATGTATTTTTATCTATTTATCTGAGTACCATGTTCTTATGTTTTGTATGTGTTATTATGAATTTGCACTAAATGTGTTTGCTTGCAATTGCGTGACAATAAAGATATATTCTACTCTATTCTATATTCTATTCTATCCTTGTTTTTAATGAATACTCAGGCCTACTACGCTACTGTAGTTTAATGTTGGTCATTATGGTGGTACTTGGAGAGCCAAGTGTTTTCTGAGGTGGTACTTGGTGAAAACACAGTGTTATAGAGTGCGAGTGTGTGTGTGTGTGTGTGTGTGTGTGTGTGTGTGTGTGTGTGTGTGTGTGTGTGTGTGTGTCCTCATAGGTGGACGCTGTGTCTAATCAAGTGTTTACTTGTGATATGCGGATCGATACTGAGATATCGATGCTGCCCATACCACACGTTTTTGCTCTAATATCGATTCTGAAACCAAAATATCGATACTTTTGATTAGGGATGTCCGATAATGGCTTTTTGCAGATATCCCGATATTGTCCAACTCTTAATTACCGATACCGATATCAACCGATACCGATACATACAGTCGTGGAATTAACACATTATTATGCCTAATTTGGACAACCAGGTATGGTGAAGATAAGGTCCTTGTTTTAAAAAAATTAATAAAATAAAATAAGATAAATAAATTAAAAACATTTTCTTGAATAAAAAAGAAAGTGAAACAGTATAAAAACAGTTACATAGAAACTAGTAATGAATGAAAATGAGTAAAATTAACTGTTAGTACTATTAGTGGACCAGTAGCACGCACAATCATGTGTGCTTACGGACTGTATCCCTTGCAGACTGTATTGATATATATTGATATATAATGTAGGAACCAGAATATTAATAACAGAAAGAAACAACCCTTTTGTGTGAATGAGTGTGAATGGGGGAGGGAGGTTTTTTGGGTTGGTGCACTAATTGTAAGTGTATCTTGTGTTTTTTATGTTGATTTAATAGAAAAATACAAAAAAAAACAAAAAAAACAAACAAACGATACCGATAATAGAAAAAACGATACCGATATTTTCCGATATTACATTTTATAGCATTTATCGGCCTGCCGATATTATCGGACATCTCTACTTTTGATACTTTTGTAGTTAATGTGCATCATTAACACGACACAGTGTTAAACTAAAACATTGAGATCTTGTCTACAATGGTCATTTTATGATTTATTTCTACATTTGGTCAGGGGTTCTTCAACTAGTGGCCCCGGGTCCACTATAGGAGGACCCGGGGCCCACTCAGATAATAACACAGACCTACTAAACTTGCTCTTGTTTTGCAAAATATTCAGTAGTTATATCTAACCTACTTACAGTTTAAAACCTTGTCAGACGTGCCAATCACAAAAACTATTCTTTATTTAATTTTAAACACGTAAACCTTAAGGCTTAGGCCAGGCTGATTGGAAAAATTAGCACTAACCCAATATATTGCTGAAAAAACTACATTGACATACAAGTGTGTAGTGCTGAAATAAATAAACCAAAATCAATAATGAATATGTTTCTTCACTAAATTGTCAACAAAGTTAAAGTGCAAATGAAAATACAACTTCACCACTTTAGTCATCATTTTTGCGCTTCAAAAACTTCTTAATGACTTTAGCTCCAGACTTCTTCTGTTTGTTTGCGATTGTCATTACTGCCACAAGTGGTGGAAAAGTGTATTACAACAGAGTACCGCAGCTGACACACAATATTTTTTTTGGTGGCCTTCAAAGGGGGGGGGTTGCGGCCCAACTACGGGCCCTATGGTTGAGAAACACTGGTCCACATAACATGTACGCTGCAAAAAGTCAGTGTTCAAAAACAAGGAAAAAAATACAAAAATGAAGGGTTATTTTATTTGAACTAAGCAAAATTATCTGCCAATAGAACAAGAAAATTCGGCTTGTCAAGACTTTCCAAAACAAGTCAAATAAGCTAACCTCAATGAACCTAAAAATACCTTAAAATAAGTATAATCTCACTAATAACAAGTGCCCTTTTCTTGGTAGAAAAAAAAAAAGAGATCGTTTTGCTCAATATGTTGAAAAATATTCTTAAATGAAGTAAATGCTAGTGCCATTATCGTGACATAATGATATGCGCTCAGGGCCGGCCCGTGGCACAGGCCGTATAGGCAAATGCTAAGGGCGCCGTCCATCAGGGGGCGCCACGCCAGTGCCACAAATGTTGGAGAAAAAAAAAAAAAAAAGTTGGTACTATTATTTCTAAATACAAAAAATAATCCCAATACAATTAAAATGCAAAGTAAAGCCTATTTATTAGAAATATTATTTGTTACAACATTACGTCCCCCCTCCCCCCGCACGGTGCGCCCCCTCCCTTCCCGTATCATGACTCTTTATGGACGTCATCACATCAAAAAATCAACACAAGATGTCAAAACGGCCAAAACTGTCAGGTGCCCAGGGAAGAAAAAATAGAAAAGAAGAGGAGGAGAAACGAGAAAAAGACAGAGGTAGCAGGTAGGTAACGTTAGCCTACATGAAATTATTTGTCTGTTACAGAATGTGATAGTAGCCTGGCTTTTTAGCATTAAGCTAATGTTACATGATTCGGCAATTGCTAATCAATAAATAGCTAGTTCTGTTTTAACGTCAGGTTAATATTGTGGAGGGGGCTAAATTGTTATGGAAAATAATAATGTAACGTTAGGTAATTACAGTACTCCCACCTTACATTCCTCAGAGACATTTGTATTAGATCTTTTAAGCAGGTGTTTTCTGTTTACATTGTTATTGCCTTCTGGTTAGCTAATGTTTGCCCTGCAGGTAATAGTCACTTTTCCACCCCTTTATGTATTAGGTATAGTTGTAAGCCTAGTTGTTAAAGTGCACATCATTAATGTTAAGTAAGCAATATCACATGAGAGGGAATGCTGTTTTTTAATTTGAGCACTGCTGTGATTCGGTTAAAGATAATCATAACATAACATTCTCATATAATATGTTAATTTGCTTTCTTTAAGTAAAAAAAAAGGTCAAAGACAAAGCTATTCGGTTTCTTGTGAGTATATACACTTCACTGCCGATGTGGGGGGGTGCCACCTAAAATCTTGCCTAGGGCGCCAGATTGGTTAGGGCCAGGCCTGTATGCGCTCGGCATTACATTTCTTGAAACCAGCAAACTTATACTAAAAAATAATTTATTGTTCTTAATGGAAAGGCAACAAGGCAACCGCTTGTTACTCTCGGGGTCTCCTAGCCACTCAGGCAAATCGTATGGTCTAAAAATGCATTTTTCCATGGATAACATGACATCATCGCGCCAAGTGCGTGCTCTTTCAGTCAATTAGTGCGTGTATATACAGCCCGGCTCCCAGCCACATTTTTTTCTATTGTAATTTTGAAGAATTTATCTGAATGTGCATGAACTATTTCTGTTAACAATTGTTTGAAATGTCACATTATAGTCAGTTTACTGTACTGTGCCAACTGTACTACTATATGAGTACGTATTTTCTCTATATTGTAGCGTCCCGGAAGAGTTAGTGCTGCAAGGGATTCTGGGTATTTGTTCTGTTGTGTTTATGTTGTGTTACGGTGCGGATGTTCTCCCAAAATGTGTTTGTCATTCTTGTTTGGTGTGGGTTCACAGTGTGGCGCATATTTGTAACAGTGTTAAAGTTGTTTATACGGCCATGGTTTTTCAGGAGTTGGGCTTGAACCCCTTAGTTCCAGTGAAAGGGACTTTGAATGCTCCAGGATACCAAAACATTTTGGACAATTCCATGGGATGGCACTTCAAGTTCATACGTGAGTCAAGGCAGGTGGCCAAATACTTTTGGCAATATAGTGTACATTCACACTATAAACTACAGATGATTACGCATATAGAAGTAACAACCGTCACAGCAAACATTGCACACGACGTATGTGACTCATCACAATTAAACCTAAGGTGTGTTATCGCCCTCTACTGGTCAAATGTATCGTTACATGCATTAAACAATGTTTGATGGTAACTCTCAGACAAAAACAACACGAGCACGAATACAAAAGGCATCACGAAGTTAGCAATTAAAACCAAAATAAAATAAATATCTTTATGCACAATATTTACATACAAATATTTCACCAAGTTCGCCGGATAGTCAAACCTCGGATTCAGGAGGAACAGTGTGGTTTTCGTCCTGGTCGTGGAACTGTGGACCAGCTCTATACTCCCGGCAGGGTCCTTGAGGGTGCATGGGAGTTTGCCCAACCAGTCTACATGTGCTTTGTGGACTTAGAGAAGGCATTCGACCGTGTACCCCGGGAAGTCCTGTGGGAAGTGCTCAGAGAGTATGGGGTATCGGACTGTCTGATTGTTGTGGTCCGCTCCCTGTATGATCAGTGTCAGAGCTTGGTCCGCATTGCCGGCAGTAAGTCGGACACGTTTCCAGTGAGAGTTGGACTCCGCCAAGCCTGCCCTTTGTCACCGATTCTGTTCATAACTTTTATGGACAGAATTTCTAGGCGCATTCAGGGCGTTTGAGGGGATCCGGTTTGGTGGCTGCAGGATTAGGTCTCTGCTATTTGCAGATGATGTGGTCCTGATGGCTTCATCTGGCCAGGATCTTCAGCTCTTACTGGATCGGTTCGCCTCTGAGAGTGAAGCGACTGGGATGAGAATAAGCACCTCCAAGTCCGGGTCCATGGTTCTCGCCCGGAAAAGGGTGGAGTGCCATCTCCGAGTTGCGGAGGAGACCCTGCCCCAAGTGGAGGAGTTCAAGTACCTCGGAGTCTTGTTCACGAGTAAGGGAAGAGTCGATCGTGAGATCGACAGGCGGATCGGTGCGGCGTCTTCAGTAATGCGGACGCTGTATCGATCCGTTGTGGTGAAGAAGGAGCTGAGCCGGAAGGCAAAGCTCTCAATTTACCCGTCGATCTACGTTCCCATCCTCATCTATGGTCATGAGCTTTGGGTTATGACCGAAAGGACAAGATCACGGGTACAAGCGGCCGAAATTAGCTTCCTCCGCCAGGTGGCGGGGCTCTCCCTTAGAGATAGGGTGAGAAGCTCTGTCATCCGGGAGGAGCTCAAAGTAAAGCCGCTGCTCCTCCACATGGAGAGGAGCCAGATGAGGTGGTTCGGGCATCTGGTCAGGATGCCACCCGAACGCCTCCCTAGGGAGGTGTTTAGGGCACGTCCGACCGGTAGGAGGCCACGGGGAAGACCCAGGACACGATGGGAAGACTATGTCTCCCGCAAGACCTCGGATAAGCGGAAGAAGATGGATGGATGGATGGACATTTGACCAAGTTTCATGAGGAAGTTTACACGTGCAGATTTCTACCGTTGTTGCTGCTTGTCTGGATCTGTGTGTCCGCCGCTTTAAAAGGTCAGACAGGAAACAAAGACTTGAGCACTGAAGCAGAACATTCATACTTGGCTGTCCAGTCGCTATCCTGTTAGTTTCAGTCCTGGTTCTCCAAAGAAGCATATTTTATAAAAATAAGTTGCTCGAGTTGAATTAACGAACATTTGGAGTAGTTGGCTGGTCGGAAATGGAAGTTTATTTGGAAAAAGTTTGCTTCTGAACCAGGAGGCTGCAAGGAGCCGTGGAGTTAAAGGTCAGCTGGCGTAAGAACACCATTGGTACGTCCCCAAGTTTGACCGGGATGAAAGGTCACATGAGGAGCGTAAACATGTGGGTAAATATGATGTAAAATGCGTGTCGCTAGCAGCCTCCGAGTGCGGGAATGTCAGATAGCGTAGGAGTCGCCACAAATAGCCTTAAAAGTGGACACGTGCTGCTCTCAGATCAGTTTGGAGACGCAGGTCACGGGTCCTGCGTGTGAGGAGTTGACCAGAACATGCAACAGGTCTGAGGAAGCCTGGCAGCACTCGTGGTCGGACAAGCGGGGGAAGTCCACTCACCGACGCGGCAAAGACGAACGCCCGGGTCAACGTCCTCCGCTGGACACCCGGGAGAAGAACCGGAGGGTGTGCCTCGGTGCCTGTGGGGCAGCAGGAGGTGAAAGCTGAGCACGACTGCATGTGGAGGAGCACGAGTGACACCGGAGAAGCTTTGGCCATACTTCACTAAATCACTAAATATAGAACAAGCACACACACACACACACACACACACACACACACACACACACACACACACACACACACACACACACACACACACACACACACACACACACACACACACACACACACACACACACACACACACACACACACACACATGTCTTGCCTACTTTGTGTGGACCCACGTTTGGTTAGTAGGTTGTGAGAGCCCCCCCTTTCCACTATAGCCTTTGTCAAGTGTATGTCCACACAAGGACGGTGGAGACAAGTGCACACACACACACACACACACACACACACACACACACACACACACACACACACACACACACACACACACACACACACACACACACACCACACACACACACACACACACCACACACACACACACACCTGCCTGGAGTATCCAAAGTCAAGCAGAGTGCATGTTTAATGTCAACTGACTGTGAAGGACCAGAAACAAGTGAAGAGGACGTGACATCGTCTACGTCTGAATGTCCAAACATCCAAGATTCTACACCCCCCCAAAAAAAACCACCTATCTATTATTATCCCGCCCCAAAACTTTGGCGCGCTCCACAGCCCACAGTTTTCCATCCGTTACAGTCTCAAAACGGGAAATCGTGACCCGGAATTTCCGGTTTTCCGGGGCAGTTCGCCCATTGAAAATGAACGAGCCATTTGTTAAAACATGCACAATTCCCACATTTCTAACCCGATTCGAACCGTTCCACCATCCACACACTCCACTCACCTCGGGCAATCAAACTACTATTTTCAAAGTTTAAAAAAATTCCAAGAATTCCCAGAATTACCGGTTTTCCGGAACATTTCGCCCATTAAAAATGAACGGGCCATTTTTCAAACATGCACAATTCCCACATTTCTCACCGATTTGAACCGTTCCACCATCCACACACTCCACTCACCTCGGGCAATCAAACTACCATTTTGAAAGTTCAAAAATATTCCAGGAATTCCCAGAATTGACTGTTTTCCAAGACATTTCGCCCAATGAAAATGATTGGGACATTTTTCAAACAATCCCACATTTCTCACCCAATTAGTACCGTTCCACCATCCACACACTCCACTCAACTCGGGCAATCAGACTACCATTTTGCAAGTTACAAAAATTCCAAGAATTCCCCAAATTACCGGTTTTCCGGGACATTTCGCCCAATGAAAATGAATGGGCCATTTTTCAAACATTCCCACATTTCTCACCCAATTCTAACCGTTCCACCATTCACACACTCCATTCACCACGGGCAATCAAACTACCATTTTGCAAGTTACAAAAATTCCAAGAATTCCCAGAATTTAAGGTTTTCCGGGACATTTCGCCCATTAAAAATGAATGGGCCATTTTTCAAACATGCACAATTCCCACATTTCTCACCCGATTTGAACCGCTCCACCATCCACACACTCCACTCACCTCGGGCAATCAAACTACCATTTTGAAATTTCAAAAATATTCCTGGAATTCCCAGAATCATCGGTTTTCCGGGGCAGTTCGCCTATTGAAAATGAATGGGCCATTTTTCAAACATTCCCACATTTCTCACCCAATTTGAACTGTTCCACCATCCACACACTCCACTCACCTCGGGCAATCAAACTACTATTTTGCGAGTTCAAAAAGTTCCAGGAATTCACAGAATTCACGGTTTTCCGGAACATTCCGCCCATTGAAAATGAACGGGCCATTTTTCAAACATGCACAATTCCCACATTTCTCACCTGATTTGAACCGTTCCACCATCCACACACTCCACTCACCTCGGGCAATCAAACTACCATTTTGAAAGTTCAAAAATATTCCAGGAATTCCCAGAATTTACTCTTTTCCGGAACATTTCGCCCATTGAAAATGAATGGGCCATTTTTCAAACACTCCCACATTTTTCACCCAATTCGAACCGTTCCACAATCCACACACTCCACTCACCTCGGGCAATCAAACTACTACTTTGAAAGTTCAAAAATATTCCAGGTATTCCCAGACTTTACGGTTTTTCGGGACATTTCGCCCAATGAAAATAAATGGGCCATTTTTCAGACTTTGCCTCATTTCTCACCCAATTTAAACCGTTCCTCCATCCACACACTCCACTCAACTCAGGCAATCAAACTACCATTTTGAAAGTTCAAAAGTATTCCAGAAATTCCCAGAATTCACGGTTTTCCAGGACATTTTGCCCAATGAAAATAAATGGGCCATTTTCCAAACATTCCCACATTTCTCACCTAATTCAAACCGTTCATCCATCCACACACTCCACCCAACTTGTGCAATCAAACTACCATTTTGCAATTTCATAAAATGCCAAGAATTCCCAGAATTACCGGTTTTCCGGGACATTTTGCCCATTAAAAATGAATGGGCCATTTTTCAAACACTCCCACATTTCTCACCCAATTCGAACCGTTCCACCATCCACACACTCCACTCACCTCGGGCAATCAAACTACTACTTTGCAAGTTCAAAAAATTCCAGGAATTTCCAGAATTCCTGGTTTTCCAAAGACAAATTTTCACCTCTTCCTGGAAAGTTTCCACAGTCCACATTTTTCAACCGTTTCTGACCATTCCACTTTCAAAACATTATTTCCTTTTCCCACAAATTCCCGGTTTTCCCGAAATTCCCACTGTTACTACGTCTACATTTTTCAACCGTTTTGAAAAATTCCAACACCAACCCATTCATATTATCAGGGACAATTGTGGTATTACCTATATTTTCAAAAATAGTTTTTCCTGAAATTCCATCATTTAAACGAAATTCCCATTCAAATGAATTGACATATTCATAGTTA
>NC_084753.1:35853494-35860994 GCF_033978785.1 Entelurus aequoreus
CCCGAACAATGTCGAGAGGGTCCTTGAATCCACAATTCGTCTTCTTCGTTCCCAAGTCTCTCCCAGGAACTTCTATTATTCATGGCCGCTGCCTTCGTCTTCTACTGACAAACACGGCAACAGCTCCAAAACCACGGACTGGTAAAGCGTCCATCGTCCTCAAGGCGGAGTCTCGCCGTACCAGATTTGACACTTTTCATGGAAACACCTACAAGTCCAAATTTTAGAAATATCGCTTTTGCTTTACGAAAAAACTGCAATGGAAACGCAGCTATGGTCTGCTAGCACGTCTGGTACGTCTTCAATGTTTATTAGTATTAGTTTGTACCTCTGGAGTAGGCTCCAGCTTCCAGGAGTGCCTAAACAGGAAAGGAATGCATTGCTGATGTGTCCCGAAACAGGAAGTAGGTCGCACAAACAAACCTTTACTTACGTGTGTTTGTTGTCGACTTCCTGCCGAGAGGCCAAGTGAAGTGGTGAATAATTGACACCTTCCCGCGGAGAAGACGACCTGTGATGAGAAAGGCGCGGATCATTAGCGACGCGGTAAAGATCGCATCTGCCGGCACACGATTCCGATGTTGACGCTCGCACTCACCGTAGCATTCAAGCGTGAAAACAAGCTAGCTTCACTTTGCTAAAAAGTCGGCGATGACATTGATCCCATCGATCCTTCAGGGGACAAAAGTCCTGATGGGATTACACGAGAGGACGTCCACTGGAGACGTACTTCCAGGTCTGTTGTAATGAGATCAGGTGGCGTTAACGAGGATCGTTAGGCACTGATCCTCTCAGGGAAGACTTCTCACAGACGCAGGAAGGGCAGAAGAAACGTGAGCGGCAAAAGTCCCCGAAGGTCAAAAGAGAACACCCAGAGTTTGCTGAGGACATCGTCTGTTCCTCCTGTGAGTCAAAGAGCGTGAGTCAAAGAGCGTGAGTCGAAGAGCGTGAGACAAAGAGCGCGAGTCAAAGAGCGTGAGTCAAAGAGCGTGAGTCGAAGAGAGTGAGTCAAAGAGGGTGAGTCAAAGAGCGTGAGTCAAGGGCCGTGAGTCAAAGAGCGTGAATCAAAGAGGGTGAGTCTAAGGTCGTGAGTCAAAGAGCGTGAGTCAAGGACTGTGAGTCAAGGACTGTGAGTCAAAGAGCGTGAGTGAAGGGCCGTGAGTCAAAGAGCGTGAATCAAAGAGGGTGAGTCAAGGGCCGTGAGTAGAAGAGCATGAGTCAAAGAGCGTGAGACAAAGAGCGTGAGTCAAAGAGGGTGAGTCAAGGGCCGTGAGTCAAAGAGCGTGAATCAAAGAGTGTGAGTCAAGGGCCGTGAGTCAAAGAGCGTCAATCAAAGAGGGTGAGTCACGGGCCGTGAGTAGAAGAGCATGAGTCAAAGAGCGTGAGACAAAGAGCGTGAGTCAAAGAGTGTGAGTCAAGGGCCGTGAGTCAAAGAGCGTGAATCAAAGAGGGTGAGTCAAGGACTGTGAGTCAAGGACTGTGAGTCAAAGAGCGTCAGTCAAAGAGGGTGAGTCAAGGGCCGTGAGTCAAAGAGTGTGAATCAAAGAGGGTGAGTCAAAGGCCGTGAGTCAAAGAGCGTGAATCAAAGAGGGTGAGTCAAGGGCCGTGAGTAGAAGAGCATGAGTCAAAGAGCGTGAGACAAAGAGCGTGAGTCAAAGAGTGTGAGTCAAGGGCCGTGAGTCAAAGAGCGTGAATCAAAGAGGGTGAGTCAAGGGCCGTGAGTCAAAGAGCGTGAGTCAAGGACTGTGAGTCAAGGACTGTGAGTCAAAGAGCGTCAGTCAAAGAGGGTGAGTCAAAGAGCATGAGTCAAAGAGCGTGAACCAAGTACCGTGAGTCAAAGAACGTGAGTCAAGGCCTATGAGTCAAAGAGCGTGAGCCAAAGGGCGTGAGTCAAGGACCGTGAGTCAAAGAGCGTGAGCCAAAGAGGGTGAGTCAAAGAGCATGAGTCAAAGAGCGTGAGTCATGGCCTATAAGTCAAAGAGCGTGAGCCAAAGAGCGTGAGTCAAGGACCGTGAGTCAAAGAGCGTGAGTCAAAGAGGGTGAGTCAAAAAGCATGAGTCAAGGACCGTGAGTCAAAGAGGGTGAGTCAAAGAGCATGAGTCAAAGAGCGTGAGTCAAGGCCTATGAGTCAAAGAGCGTGAGTCAAAGAGGGTGAGTAAAAGAGCATGAGTCAAAGAGCGTGAGTCAAGGGCGGTGAGTCAAAGAGGGTGAGTCAAAAAGCGTGAGTCAAAGAGCATGAGTCAAGGACTATGAGTCAAAGAGTGTGAGTCAAAGAGCGTGAGACAAAGAGTTTGAGTCAAAGAGTGTGAGTCAAAAAGCATGAGTCAAGGACCGTGAGTCAAGGACCGTGAGTCAAAGAGCGTGAGCCAAAGAGGGTGAGTCAAAGAGCATGAGTCAAAAAGCGTGAGTCATGGCCTATAAGTCAAAGAGCGTGAGCCAAAGAGCGCGAGTCAAGGACCGTGAGTCAAAGAGCGTGAGTCAAAGAGGGTGAGTCAAAAAGCATGAGTCAAGGACCGTGAGTCAAAGAGGGTGAGTCAAAGAGCATGAGTCAAAGAGCGTGAGTCAAGGCCTATGAGTCAAAGAGCGTGAGTCAAAGAGGGTGAGTAAAAGAGCATGAGTCAAAGAGCGTGAGTCAAGGGCGGTGAGTCAAAGAGGGTGAGTCAAAGAGCGTGAGTCAAAGAGCATGAGTCAAGGACTATGAGTCAAAGAGTGTGAGTCAAAGAGCGTGAGACAAAGAGTTTGAGTCAAAGAGCGTGAGTCAAAAAGCATGAGTCAAGGACCGTGAGTCAAGGACCGTGAGTCAAAGAGCGTGAGTCAAAGAGCGTTGAGTCAAAGAGCGTTGAGTCAAAGAGCGTGAGTCAAAGAGCGTGAGTCAAAGAGCGTGAGTCCAAGAGCGCGAGTCAAGGACCGTGAGACAAAAAGCGTGAGTCGAAGAGTGTTAGTCAAGGACCGTGAGTCAAAGAGCGTGAGTCAAAGAGCGTTGAGTCAAAGAGCGTTGAGTCAAAGAGTATGAGTCAAAGAGCGTGAGTCCAAGAGCGCGAGTCAAGGACCGTGAGACAAAAAGCGTGAGTCGAAGAGTGTTAGTCAAGGACCGTGAGTCAAAGAGCGTGAGTCAAGGATCGTGAGTCAAGGGTCATGAATCAAAGAGGGTGAGTCCAAGAACGTGATTCAAAGATCGTGAGTCAAAGACTTTGAGTCAAGGGTCATGAGTCAAGGACTATGAATCAAAGAGTGTTAGACAAAGAGCGTGAGTCAAGGACTATGAGTCAAAGAGCGTGAGTCAAAGAGCGTGAGTCAAAGAGCGTGAGTCAAAAAGCGTGAGTCAAAGAGCGTGAGTCAAGAACTATGAGTCAAAGAGCGTGAGTTAAAGAGCGTGAGTCAAGGAGCGTGAGTCAAAAAGCGTGAGTCCAAAATTGTTTTTAATGAATACTTGGGCCTATTTTGCTACTTTATTTGAATGCTGGTCATTATGGTGGTACTTGGAGGGACATGTTGTTTTCTCAGGGGCTACTTGGCGAAAAAGTTTGACAACCACCGCCGATCTACAGGGTGTATTTATTATCAATATTATCATTGATTGATTATGAAGTATTCCACTTGAGACAACATCTGCTTGCACTCAAACATGGATGACCTCTCAGCAAACATGCGGAGGAAGCAAGTCAAGTTTCAGTCGAGTCTGAACAACAAAAAACAGTAAATAGAAAGATGTTTTGTTAAAAAAGAAAGACAACATTCAAGTGCTTGTCAGAAGTGTCTAAAATGATACGTTCTTTGTATCATATTTTCTAAGGACAGACCTCGAATGAACATTCTGGGATGTTGGAAGATCAATTAGTTTGATCAACAGTGGAAGGCAGGAACAAAAAATGTGTTTTTTTGGGCATCAAAGCAAATTCATCTGATTATTAGGGAAGTCATTTTCTGGAACGTTAACAAAATATAATTGTATGGTTTTTAATTTAGATGTCAACTCTCTCAAAGAAAAAGTTTGGAAGAGGAAAAAGAGGGCAAACGCCGCTGGCTTCATGAGCTAACAACGCTAACTCGGCTTCACTAACGTCGCTAGTTTATTATTTTTTTAATCTTCATGTAAAGATTATAGTCAGCTTGTAGCATTCATAATCCTGTTTAGCGTGTTAGCATGGAAGGGGATTCATACGGCCCTAGTCTTCGCGGTTTACCCGACACGTGAAAAGTGACAAATTTGGAGTGGCACACTGTCCACTGGTGTTTAAATATCTTAAAATGTGTTTTGTGGCAATTCCGACTGTGACCACAGAGAGGCGAGATCCACCCAGGAATGAATCGCTTCTCTACCGTTTGGAAATGGAGCAATAAGGACAGAGAGCGAGGGGCCTCCATGACCAAATCCTGACATCCGAGTCTGGACGGTGAATAAAAACTTCCTTCAAACACAGGCAGGGGGCGCTCTGACGGGATAACCTCATAAGCATAGGCATTGTTAAACAAACCGTGACCATCGGTTCGTGTTCATCGATAAGAGTTGCATAGCTCTGCACCGCATCCGACCCTCTAAAAGTGTCGAAATGCTCTGAAAATGCTGCAGAGGAGCCGCTGAGCAAGGCACTTGCGCCCCCCGCTGTGGCAGAGGTCCACCGCACAAACAACCAGCAGGTGGCGCCTTTCCTGATTCCAATGGAGAGAAATATGCATCACTATTGTCATGTTTTCCCCGGCGTAGCGCTACCTTGTTTCTTACAGGAGCAGCACACACCTGCTGCCTATATGTCGCCCTCTACGGGTTTGGGGTGTGAACTACAGCTTTGTGCCTTTAAAACGAGCAAGATGACTTCGCCGGGAGGCTGCAGGACGAGGTCTCCACAAATGATGCGGTCCTGCTGGCTTCATCTGGCCAGGATCTTCAGATCTCACTGGATCGGGTGAAGCGACTGGGGTGAGAATCAGCGCATGGTTCTCACCGGGAAAAGGGTGGAGTGCCATCCCTAGATTGTGGAGGTGATTTTGCCCTAGGTGAAGGAGTTCAAGTAGCTTAGGGTTTTGTTCACGAGTGAGAGAAGAGTGGATCGGTGCAGCGTCTTCAGTAATGCGGACCCTGCCTCGATCCGTCGTGGTGAAGAAGGAGCTGGACCAGAAGGGAAAGCTCTCAATTTACCGGTCGATCTACGTCCCTATCCTCAGCTATGGTCATGAGCTTTGGGTTATGACCGAAAGGACAAGATCACGGGTACAAGCGGCCAAAACGCCAGGGCTCTCCCTTAAAGATAAGGTGAGAAGCTCTGTCATTCGGGACGAGTTCAAAGTAGCTGCTCCTCCACATCCACAGGAGCCAGATGAAGTGGTTCGGGCATCTGGTCAGAATGCCCACCGGACGCCTCCTTGGGGAGGTGTTTAGGCGGCGTCCGATCGGTAGGAGGCCACGGGGAAGACCTAGGAAACGGCTGTCCTGGGAACGCCTCGGGATCCCCCGGGAAGAGCTGGACGAAGTGGCTGGGGAGAGGGAAGTCTGGGCTTCTCTGCTTAGGCTGCTGCCCGCACGACCCGGCTTCGGATAAGCGCAGGAATAATAATGGATGGATGGAGGTAAGCCAAACATTTAATCTCATAAAGCGTGCATGTAAGCTATAAATATATATATCAAATAGAAGAACTACAAAAGGGGCTCTAAACCGGAGCCTTGAGGTGCTCCTAATCAAAGCTCTGAGATCAATGACAGCCCACTAAAGAGCAGCGAAGGATACTTCAATGACTTGTACTTAATGCTGTGTTCAACTCTAGAACTGTATATAAAAATAACGTACTAGCTATCAGGTGTGTGAAGTCCAAACTTGGTTGCTAGACGCTTTCGCTGCTCGGTGTGAGCGGACACGAACCGAACGAGCTTTGAGGAGTGGACATCAAAAATAGAGACGGTTATTAATCAATGTACAAAAGAGACTTCAATATTTCAGTTGCCTGTTGGGAGTGTTTCACATCGCAGGCAAAGAGAGGAAACCAGACTTTGGACATGCTCCTTCAGTCTTGGTGGTGCTACTAGACCCTGAATGTCCGCCTGGACAAAAAGATGTTCCTCTGCATGCACTGAGTGTGTGTGGCCAGAACCCAGCTGGACGTGCAAAGACGGGTATGTACAATCAGTGTGCAAATGCTAACGTTTGGAGCAGCAACGTGAGTAGACCCAGGACGCAAGAGGCTCTGGCTCCGTCCCATCAATGGCTCAGCTGTCTGCAGAGTCAGGCGAGACGGGCCTGGAAACCGTAAAAATGTCCTGCCGCTGTATTTTGGTCTTGGGGGTGGGGGCCGGGGCGATTGGCGGCGTCATAGACGACCGCCGCTTGTCCGACAGAAGTGTGATGATCTCGGCCACTTGACCCTCCAACGCCCCCAGACGGCCGCACACACTGTGGATGTCCTCCCTGAGCTCCAGCCGAGTCTCATGCAACGCCGCCTGCAAGGCTTGCTCGGGGATGGGGCAGAAGGGGTGAGGGGATGTCGCAGAGGGCGGACTGTGCAGGAAAGGGGTGGTGGCTGCGGGGGTGCGCGCCTCTCCGGCCCGGTCAATGCGCAGCTCGCTTTTGGTGATGCCGCTGTCGCACGAGTCTGTCTTACGTAGCGGGTTGGCGCCGGACAGGCCCCCTTCCTCAATATCACCACCCTGCCCTCTCTCCTGAACCTTGACCTCCTGGGAGAGCATCTCCACGGAAACAGCCTTGTTGTTCAGCCCGTCAAGATGGCGTGCCTCAGGGGGCGCCACGTTGCTTTTCAGACGCATCCAGCCGCTGGTCCTGAGCATTGTGTGCGCCGGCGTAGGGCTGGTGCACACCTTTAAGCTGACGCTCTGCTCAGCAGGCCGCAGGTCCAGCGCGTCGTTCTGTTTGGCGGGGGTCTCGCTGTAGACCACCTGAGACACGGTGAGCACGCTGCTGCTGGGCGGAGCTCCGTTTTGCAGGTGCGCTCGCTGCAGGCTGGAGTGGCCCAGCTGCAGGCCGTGAGCGTGCAGGTGCTGGTTCTTGTCCACGTCCGACTGCGAGGAGGCGCCGCCGCCCTGGTTCCGCAGCTCTTTCTGCTGTTTGAACTTCTGGAAGAGCTTGCGGACGGGATGGTCCTGAGGGATGGTGAGCTGCACCTCGTTCTTGGCTCGCTGGCGCTCCTCCTCCTCCTTTTTCACCTCGCTGATCTTTCGGAAGATGATCTGAAGCACAAGCAGAACCGCTCGCTGTTATCAGGACTTCCTGCGAAAACCATAACTAATCATTTAGTTGCAGAAAACAATATGTATTTTGAAAGAAATCAGTCAGTGTGGACAACCTCTGATATGCCCCGCTGTCCCGTCCTGTGTTCTACAGTCTGTGATTTTGAAAGAAATCAGTCAGGTGGACTACCTCGGATATGCCCCGCTGCCCCGTCCTGTGTTCTACAGTCTGTGATTTTTTGAAAGAAATCAGTCAGTGTGGACTACCTCGGATATGCCCCGCTGTCCCTTCCTGTGTTCTACAGTCTGTGGTTTTGAAAGAAATC
>NC_084753.1:35865994-35868494 GCF_033978785.1 Entelurus aequoreus
TCTCACACACACTACTGAAACACTCTTATACACGCTACTGAAACACTCTTATACATACTGAAACGCTCTCTCACATAAACAACTGAAATGTTTTTCTCTCACACACACTACTGAAACACTCTTATACACACTACTGAAACACTCTTATACACGCTACTGAAACACTCTTATACACACTACTGAAACGCTCTCTCACATAAACAACTGAAATGTTTTTCTCTCACACACACTACTGAAACACTCTTATACACGCTACTGAAACACTCTTATACACACTACTGAAACGCTGTCACATAAACAACTGAAATGTTTCTCTCTCACACACTACTGAAACACTCTTATACACACTACTGAAACGCTCTCTCACATAAACAACTGAAATGTTTTTCTCTCACACACACTACTGAAACACTCTTATACATACTATTGAAACGCTCTCTAACATAAACAACTGAAATGTTTTTCTCTCACACACACTACTGAAACACTCTTATACACGCTACTGAAACACTCTTATACACACTACTGAAACGCTATAAACATAAACAACTGAAATGTTTTTCTCTCACACACTACTGAAACACTCTTATACACGCTACTGAAACACTCTTATACATACTACTGAAACACTCTCTCACATAAACAACTGAAATGTTTTTCTCTCACACACACTACTGAAACACTCTTATACACGCTACTGAAACACTCTTATACATACTGAAACGCTCTCTCACATAAACAACTGAAATGTTTTTCTCTCACACACACTACTGAAACACTCTTATACACACTACTGAAACACTCTTATACACGCTACTGAAACACTCTTATACACACTACTGAAACGCTCTCTCACATAAACAACTGAAATGTTTTTCTCTCACACACACTATTGAAACACTCTTATACACACTCTCTCACAAACGCTCTCTCACATAAACAACTGAAATGTTTTTCTCTCACACACACTACTGAAACACTCTCATACACACTACTGAAACGCTGTCACATAAACAACTGAAATGTTTTTCTCTCACACACTGCTGAAACACTCTTATACACACTACTGAAACACTCTTATACATACTACTGAAACACTCTCTCACATAAACAACTGAAATGTTTTTCTCTCACACACACTACTGAAACACTCTTATACACACTACTGAAACACTCTTATACACACTAGTAGTGTGTGTGAGAGAAAAACATTTCAGTTGTTTATGTGAGAGCATTTCAGTAGTGTGTATAAGAGTGTTTCAGGAGTGTGTATAAGAGCGTTTCAGTAGTGTGTATAAGAGTGTTTCAGTAGTGTGTGTGAGAGAAAAACATTTCAGTTGTTTATGTGAGAGCATTTCAGTAGTGTGTACAAGAGTGTTTCAGTAGTGTGTATAAGAGTGTTTCAGTAGTGTGTATAAGAGCATTTCAGTAGTGTGTATAAGAGTGTTTCAGTAGTGTGTGTGAGAGAAAAACATTTCAGTTGTTTATGTGAGAGCATTTCAGTAGTGTGTATAAGAGTGTTTCAGTAGCGTGTATAAGAGTGTTTCAGTAGTGTGTATAAGAGTGTTTCAGTAGCGTGTATAAGAGTGTTTCAGTAGTGTGTATAAGAGTGTTTCAGTAGTGTGTGAGAGAGTGTTTCAGTAGTGTGTATAAGAGTGTTTCAGTAGTGTGTATAAGAGTGTTTCAGTAGCGTGTGTGAGAGAAAAACATTGCAGTTGTTTATGTGAGAGGTCATTCTGAATAATGTCCCTAACGGCCCCTCATACAAAGCAGTGTGTCTCCTAAAGACGATGGCGCGGCCTCTCAGCTTTTAGGCGTCGTTGGAAGACGTAGCGAAGCGTTAAATGGATTCATCACTTGGGTTAAACTGCTATGATTGATGGTGTACAAGTGTAAAAAGAAGTTAAGCGCTGTTCATAGTCAAAGGTCAAATACATGATCAAAATCAGCCAATTTATTAGGTACATTGGAGACCCGTGTCAGACCAGGTCTTAGAAGTCTGCTCACGGCCTCTCGTGGTCCGTCCAGATGCACTGTGAGATGTAATTGCTCAAACGCTCCGCAGCTGTAGGGACTTTTTAATCCCGCTCGGCGCGGGAACAAACTCATACCTTCCGTCCCTCCGCTGATTAAATTCTTCGCGCCGCTTGGTCGTTTGCGCTCGCCGGCCGGTGATGGATGGACGCTGGATGGAGTCCAACAACAGAAGCGGGACGTGGCTATTGACTGGAGAGAGCCCGAAAGGACGCCCGCACAAAGCTGCTAAAAATAGAGATGATGATGCTGCTGGTGTTTATTGTTGACTTCATTTGTTGGTGGACGAGCTCACGGAAACTTAGCTTCAATTTGATTTCATGTCTCGACGGCTGGATGATGCTGGCGGCAATGCAGCGCCGTGACACCACCGGCTCGCTAACATTGGCTCAAAAAAAAAAAATCAGTCCATACTTTTATCTTCTATAGAAAAAAACATCTCCGGTAGGGAACTACTTAGGAGTGA
>NC_084753.1:35873494-35938494 GCF_033978785.1 Entelurus aequoreus
AATATATTTTTTACAAACAGGAAGTTGCAGGAATGTACACATGATCCCCTGCTTACATCTCATTGTACAACATGTGAATGTTTTAATGGGAACTAAATGCAATGTCTGAAAGGGGTACAAATTATTTCCAAAGCAGGACCTCCACCCAGACAAACAATACAAGTACACAGTTCATGAAAAACAATATTTGTTGTTATTGTCATTGTAAGTGGGCCTAAACACATATTAGAAATTGAAATGACTGCTGTCATTTGATTATAATAATAAGAGAATGTTGTCTGTCTATCTGTGTTGGCCCTCAAGGAGTTTTTGCGTTTGCTCACACATGAAAAATTAGAGGGAACGTTGCTTATGATCACTTTGGAGGAGTTTAAGTCTATTTTAAAAGATGGAGAAACCAGTTCTCTTGGGCAATGTACTTGCTTTTAAATTGAATTATCACTTCATCGTTTTCAATTTTTTTTTCACCTGTTGTGGTATGACTGCTGCCGTTCTGTTGTATTGTCTTGTTGTAATTATTATTGTAACTTTGTTTGTGCCACCCTCTTTGTCAGGTCGCTCTTGAAAAAAATATTTGAATCTCAATGAGTCTTTGAGGAAATTGAAGTGACACGCATTTCCTAACCGGAATTGCAAATTCTAGTTTAGTTAAATGCTCTACTTCCATGTAGTTTTGACATTTGAGCCTTTGTTTTTTTTCAGATTAGAATCGTATTTTTTTATGTAAATATTTTTTAATGTTCAGCTCTTTCTTTTTCAAATTTAGCGTTGGGAGCGGGGTACTGTCATCAACTGAGCGAGAGACATGACATCATGACACACAGGTTAGCAACAAGGTTAGGGAGTGTCCTTAACCACGTTGCCTTCAGGGCATGTGATCTGATGCTATTTATTCATATGAAACCAAGACGGGCACAACATGAAATGAAAAACACATTTTTAAACTGCCTAATATGTTACATAAAGGCTGCTATTTTATCTCATTAATTCGTCTTGTTGTCCAAAGTCCCTTTAGCGTCATTGAAGTCCTCATCAGTATTAGGGCGGCAAATACAATCTGCGTGGTCTCTCCTCCCGTTCTTTGTTCTATTTCTCTCATCCGTTCGCCACTTGCAGCCACCCATTCTCATGCTTATTAGTCGCCTCGCGGTGCTCAGCTGACTGATAATTGAAAAGGCGACGTGGTCGGAGACAATCAGGGGGTTCACGGAGACACAAATCAACATCTTTACATTGCAAGACCAACCCAAAGTCGGGTTCTATAACTTGGGTATTACGGATTTTACTTGGTGTGACCGCACACAACTATGGAGTGTTCGAGGACGGCGAAATGAAGCGGGAAATTAAACGCTCGGAAAAAAACAACATAAAACATGAAAAAACATTATTCAAGTGTATCTGTCAGGTTCAAACACTGATGACATCTATTAAACAAGACAAGAAGCAAGGAATTAAACAGAGACAGAATTAAATTTGGCTCAATTGAGGAGAGTCGCCTGGACACTGTACCCTTGGACAGTCTCACCACGCTCTGGCGAAAGATTGTACGCTTTCTCTTTTATTTGGACTTTGCCTGATTACATGGCAACAGCTGTTTCTAAGGGACGGGGGTCGTAAACAGCCATCGCCTTTGGTTACAGAACAGTTCAAAGAAAAGGTCGTAAACCAGTTCAAAGAAGGGGTCCCTGTAGGGGAGTCGGGTCCTGCTTCCTCTTCGCTTTGTAGTTCTCGGGTCCAACTAATATCTTTCTGTTGATTACAATACATGAAAGAAACAGAACACCTTAATGTTGCTTCCCATTCTACACAGTGGAGTTTTACAAGCGTTCTGCTTGATAGGTTCAAAGACAGCTTTTGTCTGCTCGCCGGGAACTCATTGAAACACAAAGTTTTGTGATAACTTAGATACAATTATTCTGACAGTATCATATTTGTGTAGCCCTGCATACATTTTGGGTTGAACTGAGGTATTTCAACAAGCTAATGTCTGTCATGATGCTCGGTCTCAAACTTGCCCCTCGGTAGCCCCTCCCAGAAATCTCCAGGGGTTATCATTCTCCCGAATTTCTGCCGATTTTCACCCAGACAACAATATTAAGGGCGTGCCGTGACGGCACTGCCTTTAGCGCCCTCTACAGCCTGTACAAACAGCGTGCCAGCCCAGTCACATGTTGTATTTGGCGTCTGTAGACACACGTAAGCTACTGCAAGACATACTTGATCAACAGCCACACTGAGGGTAGCCGTATGAACAACTTTAACACTGTTAGAAATATGCGCCACACTGTGAACCCACACCAAACGAGAATGACAAACACATTTCGGGAGAACATCCGCACCGTAACACAGCATAAACACAACAGAACAAATACCCAGAATCCCATGCAGCCCTAACTCTTCCCGGCTACAATATACACACCCCGCTACCCCCTAATCCCCCCAACCCCCCCGTGGTCTGCGGGCCTGCCGCGGAGCGGGGTGTGTTAGGATCGGCCTCGAAGCCAGCGGCAGGTGAGTAGATTACCCAGCTGGGGCTGCTTACCTAATCACCTGTCGCCTTTATTAGCAGCAGCCGGGCCGAGACACGCGGTTGGAGTTGACGCCAGAGAAAGACACGCACAGAGACAGAACAAAGACACGCCGGACTGGAAAGTCCAAAATATATTGCTGGAAAGCAATCCGTACTTGCGTGTATGACAATAAAAACTTGCTCAAACTCTGTACACCGGGAGCAAAGACGCTCACAGTATTATAATTTTTTATGTTTAGCAACTAGCAATGCAGCTAATGCTTAAGTGTCACAATAAAGCAACATCCGTTTAGCACTCGGCTTCTAAAACGTATTGCTCATCCTCTTTGGGTTCGGGCTCAAAAATATAAGATTCTGGATCATACATTTTCCAAAAGTAAAATGTATGCTAATCAAGTTTGCTTGATTAGCATTATTGTTGATGGGGAAGGGATCTGTGGTTCCTCCTCTACGTTACGAGATCACTCTACTGGCTGGCTCATTATCTCTCAAAATAGCTCGAGAATCTCTGTAAGATTGATACTATTTAGATCATTGCTAAAAGTCAATTCCAGATAATAATTCATGCATATCACCCGCTAGTAGACAAATGTGGCTATGGATCGACAGGCTGGTCCACTTTCACATCCCCCGAGATGGCGAAAAAGACGCTAGTTGCGGCAACTTTTTGAAACCCTTTGTGAGAATTGTGATTGATTCTTCATCTAAACGGAATTATGTGAGCGTCCCGTCGGTTGGCATCCAATCGAGAGTGGAAATATTACAGTAAGTGTTTGTTTTATTCTGGTTTATTCTGGTTAGTTTGTATGTTTAGCACCTAGCAATACTGCTAACGCTATACTTTCTCAATAAAGCTTGGCTTCTAAAACTTATTGCTCATCCTCTTTGTATTCGGGCTCAAAAATATAAGGTTCTGGATCGTAATTTTATCCCAAAGTAATTGTTGATGGTTCTCAAAAAGTCTGTTTGATTATCATTGTTGTTGATGGGGTAGGGGTCTGTGGTTCCTCCTCTGTCACGATTCACGTGACTGGCTGGCTCATTATCTCTCAAAATAGCTTGGGAATCTCTGTAAGATTGATACTATTTTGATCATATCCATTTACTCGCAACCTTAGGAAGTCGTTTGGCGTCATAATTCAGATACATATGATAATAGCTTCAATATAGAGGTTATTGACACACTAAGTCGGCGGCTGCTTCTGCTTGGTCTCAAACCTGCTAAAAGTCAATTCTAGATTATAATTCATGCATCTCTCACCTGCTAGTAGACAAATGTGGCCTTGGACCGACACATCCCCCGAGATGTTGAAAAAGACGCCAGTTGCGGCAACTTTTTTTAACCCTTTGTGAGAATTGTGATTGATTCTTCATCTAAACGGAATTATGTGAGCGTCCCGTCGGTCGACATCCCAGCGAGAGTGGAAATATTACAGTAAGTGTTTGTTTTATTCTGGTTTATTATGGTTAGTTCGTATGTTTAGCACCTAGCAATACTGCTATTGCTATACTTTCTCAATAAAGCTTGGCTTCTAAAACTTATTGCTCATTCTCTTTGTATTCGGGCTCAAAAATATAAGGTTCTGGATCGTAATTTTTTCCCAAAGTAATTGTTGATGGTTCTCAAAAAGTCTGTTTGATTTTCATTGTTGTTGATGGGGAAGGGGTCTGTGGTTCCTCCTCTGTCTCGATTCACGTGACTGGCTGGCTCATTATCTCTCAAAATAGCTTGGGAATCTCTGTAAGATTGATACTATTTTGATCATATCCATTTACTCGCAACCTTAGGAAGTCGTTTGGCGTCATAAATCAGATAAATATGATAATAGCTTCAATATAGAGGTTATTGACACACTGAGTCGGCGGCTGCTTCTGCTTGGTCTCAAACTTGCTAAAAGTCAATTCTAGATTATAATTCATGCATCTCTCACCTGCTAGTAGACAAATGTGGCCATGGACCGACATCTCCCGAGATGTTGAAAAAGACGCCAGTTGCGGCAACTTTTTTTAAACCCTTTGTGAGAATTGTAATTGATTCTTCATCTAAACGGAATTATGTGAGCGCCCCCTCGGAAGGCATCCCAGCCAGAGTGGAAATATTACAGTAAGTGTTTGTTTTATTCTGGTTCGAATGTTTAGCACCTAGCAATACTGCTAATGCTATACTTTCTCAATAAAGCTTGGCTTCTAAAACTTATTGCTCATTCTCTTTGTATTCGGGCTCAAAAACATAAGGTTCTGGATCGTCATTTTTCCCAAAGTAATCGTTGTTGGCTTTAAAAAAGTCTGCTTGATTAGCATTGTTGTTGATGGGGAAGGGGTATGTGGTTCCTCCTCTGTCACGGAGCACGTGATTGGCTGGCTCATTATCTCTCAAAATAGCTTGGGAATCTCTGTAAGATTGATACTATTTTGATCATATCCATTTACTCGCAAACTTAGGAAGTATTTTGGCGTCATAAATCAGATATATATGATAATAGCTTCAATATAGAGGTTATTGACACACTAAGTCGGCGGCTGCTTCTGCTTGGTCTCAAACTTGCTAAAAGTCAATTCTAGATTATAATTCATGCATCTCTCACCTGCTAGTAGACAAATATGGCCTTGGACCGACACATCCCCCGAGATGTTGAAAAAGACGCCAGTTGCGGCAACTTTTTTTAACCCTTTGTGAGAATCGTGATTGATTCTTCATCTAAACGGAATTATGTGAGCGTTCCGTCGGTCGACATCCAATCGAGAGTGGAAATATTACAGTAAGTGTTTGTTTTATTCTGGTTCGAATGTTTAGCACCTAGCAATACTGCTAACGCTATACTTTCTCAATAAATCTTGGCTTCTAAAACGTATTCCTCATCCTCTTTGTATTCGGGCTCAAAAATATAAGGTTCTGGATCGTCATTTTTTCCCAAAGTAATTGTTGATGGTTCTCAAAAAGTCTGTTTGATTATCATTGTTGTTGATGGGGAAGGGGTCTGTGGTTCCTCCTCTGTCATGGATCACGTGACTGGCTGGCTCATTATCTCTCAAAATAGCTCGGGAATCTCCGTGGGATTGATCCTATTTAGATCATATCTATTTACTCGCAAACTTAGGAAGTTGTTTGGCGTCATAAATCAGATATATATGATAATAGCTTCAATATAGAGGTTATTGACACACTAAGTCGGCGGCTGCTTCTGCTTGGTCTCAAACTTGCTAAAAGTCAATTCTAGATTATAATTCATGCATCTCTCACCTGCTAGTAGACAAATGTGGCCATGGACCGACACATTCCCCGAGATGTTGAAAAAGACGCCAGTTGCGGCAACCTTTTTTAAACCCTTTGTGAGAATTGTGATTGATTCTTCATCTAAACGGAATTATGTGAGCGCCCCCTCGGAAGGCATCCCAGCCAGAGTGGAAATATTACAGTAAGTGTTTGTTTTATTCTGGTTCGAATGTTTAGCACCTAGCAATACTGCTAATGCTATACTTTCTCAATAAAGCTTGGCTTCTAAAACTTATTGCTCATTCTCTTTGTATTCGGGGTCAAAAATATAAGGTTCTGGATCGTCATTTTTCCCAAAGTAATCGTTGTTGGCTTTAAAAAAGTCTGCTTGATTAGCATTGTTGTTGATGGGGAAGGGGTCTGTGGTTCCTCCTCTGTCACGATTCACGTGACTGGCTGGCTCATTATCTCTCAAAATAGCTTGGGAATCTCTGTAAGATTGATACTATTTTGATCATATCCATTTACTCGCAACCTTAGGAAGTCGTTTGGCATCATAATTCAGATACATATGATAATAGCTTCAATATAGAGGTTATTGACACACTAAGTCGGCGGCTGCTTCTGCTTGGTCTCAAACTTGCTAAAAGTCAATTCTAGATTATAATTCATGCATCTCTCACCTGCTAGTAGACAAATGTGGCCTTGGACCGACACATCCCCCGAGATGTTGAAAAAGACGCCAGTTGCGGCAACTTTTTTTAACCCTTTGTGAGAATTGTGATTGATTCTTCATCTAAACGGAATTATGTGAGCGTCCCGTCGGTCGGCATCCAATCGAGAGTGGAAATATTACAGTAAGTGTTTGTTTTATTCTGGTTCATATGTTTAGCACCTAGCAATACTGCTAACGCTATACTTTCTCAATAAAGCTTGGCTTCTAAAACGTATTCCTCATCCTCTTTGTATTCGGGCTCAAAAATATAAGGTTCTGGATCGTCATTTTTTCCCAAAGTAATTGTTGATGGTTCTCAAAAAGTCTGTTTGATTAACATTGTTGTTGATGGGCAAGGGGTCTGTGGTTCCTCCTCTGTCATGGATCACGTGACTGGCTGGCTCATTATCTCTCAAAATAGCTCGGGAATCTCCGTGGGATTGATCCTATTTTGATCATATCTATTTACTCGCAAACATAGGAAGTTGTTTGGCGTCATAAATCAGATATATATGATAATAGCTTCAATATAGAGGTTATTGACACACTAAGTCGGCGGCTGCTTCTGCTTGGTCTCAAACTTGCTAAAAGTCAATTCTAGATTATAATTCATGCATCTCTCACCTGCTAGTAGACAAATGTGGCCTTGGACCGACATCTCCCGAGATGTTGAAAAAGACGCCAGTTGCGGCAACTTTTTTTAAACCCTTTGTGAGAATTGTAATTGATTCTTCATCTAAACGGAATTATGTGAGCGCCCCCTCGGAAGGCATCCCAGCCAGAGTGGAAATATTACAGTAAGTGTTTGTTTTATTCTGGTTCGAATGTTTAGCACCTAGCAATACTACTAATGCTATACTTTCTCAATAAAGCTTGGCTTCTAAAACTTATTGCTCATTCTCTTTGTATTCGGGCTCAAAAATATAAGGTTCTGGATCGTCATTTTTCCCAAAGTAATCGTTGTTGGCTTTAAAAAAGTCTGCTTGATTAGCATTGTTGTTGATGGGGAAGGGGTATGTGGTTCCTCCTCTGTCACGGAGCACGTGATTGGCTGGCTCATTATCTCTCAAAATAGCTTGGGAATCTCTGTAAGATTGATACTATTTTGATCATATCCATTTACTCGCAAACTTAGGAAGTATTTTGGCGTCATAAATCATATATATATGATAATAGCTTCAATATAGAGGTTATTGACACACTAAGTCGGCGGCTGCTTCTGCTTGGTCTCAAACTTGCCAAAAGTAAATTCTAGATTATAATTCATGCATCTCTCACCTGCTAGTAGACAAATGTAACCTTTTGTGAGGATTGTGATTGATTCTTCATCTAAACGGAATTATGAGAGCGTCCCGTCGGTCGACATCCCAGCGAGAGTGGAAATATTACAGTAAGTGTTTGTTTTATTCTGGTTCATATGTTTAGCACCTAGCAATACTGCTAACGCTATACTTTCTCAATAAAGCTTGGCTTATAAAACTTATTGCTCATCCTCTTTGTATTCGGGCTCAAAAATATAAGGTTCTGGATCGTAATTTTTTCCCAAAGTAATCGTTGTTGGCTCTCAAAAAGTCTGTTTGATTAGCATTGTTGTTGATGGGGAAGGGGTCTGTGGTTCCTCCTCTGTCACGGATCACGTGACTGAAAGGCTCATTATCTCTCAAAATTGCTCGGGAATCTCCGTGGGATTGATCCCATTTAGATCATATCTATTTACTCGCAAACTTAGGAAGTTGTTTGGCGTCATAAATCAGATATATATGATAATAGCTTCAATATAGAGGTTATTGACACACTAAGTCGGCGGCTGCTTCTGCTTGGTCTCAAACTTGCTAAAAGTCAATTCTAGATTATAATTCATGCATCTCTCACCTGCTAGTAGACAAATGTAACCTTTTGTGAGGATTGTGATTGATTCTTCATCTAAACGGAATTATGAGAGCGTCCCGTCGGTCGACATCCCAGCGAGAGTGGAAATATTACAGTAAGTGTTTGTTTTATTCTGGTTCATATGTTTAGCACCTAGCAATACTGCTAACGCTATACTTTCTCAATAAAGCTTGGCTTCTAAAACTTATTGCTCATCCTCTTTGTATTCGGGCTCAAAAATATAAGGTTCTGGATCGTAATTTTTTTCCCAAAGTAATCGTTGTTGGCTCTCAAAAAGTCTGTTTGATTAGCATTGTTGTTGATGGGGAAGGGGTCTGTGGTTCCTCCTCTGTCTCCTCTATCTCTCAAAATTGCTCGGGAATCTCCGTGGGATTGATCCTATTTGGATCATATCTATTTACTCGCAAACTTAGGAAGTATTTTGTGTCATAAATCAGATTGTTTTTACACTCTACTGCTACTGGTACTTAGAGTTTCTACGGCCACAAGTTATGTGTACTTGGTTTGGAGGGGGAAGAGTGAGCCAGGTGTCAAAACGGATAACCAGAGAATGTAACCCCCCACAAAAGGGTAAGGGTGTACGGATTTGCCAAAAATCACACGGTCAGGAACTGAGCACACATTGCAGTATTACCATTTTAGGAACAGTCCGAGTACGTGGTGCGTGGCACAGAAAAAAGCAACAGACGAGGAACTCTGCACTAAACAAGCGACGGGCGGCGACCGCCTGAAGCGTGGGGCAGAAAAAAAGAGCACGTTTTGCAGCCAAAGCTCATAGATCTTCCCATGACAGGTGAGGAGGCGTTTAGTGGGCGCGCAGAGCTCATAAAAAGAAGAGAAGCCAGGTAATAAGAGCTCTGGTGACTGGAGACTTGGACTCTTTCAATTATCAAAGCTACAATACGAGCCGCAGCTCTTAATCAATAAATGAATCGATTGGAAGACTAAAGTCCTAAGGTCTGTCATTATCTCCGTTCTTTATCTTAACAAGGCATTTTGGACAATGGTATACTTTTAAATGTCACGCTCGAACACGGCTGCGCTGGTTGTGACCCCAAAATGCAAGCGTAAAATAAGCGTGAGCACGCTAAACATGGCGGTGACGTCGACAAACTTCCAGCACTGGCTGGCTTGTAATGATTGGCAACCATGAACAGGTGTGCTCTGGTTGCCAAATCGGGGACAGGTGAGGGGAAAGAAAGCTCTAGGCCAGAGTGGTGACACTAGAAAGGAAATTTTGCGAAATAAGAGCGCTGGACAGGAAACAAAGACAGAAAATAAGGAAACACGAGAACATGTCAGACCTGGTCTGACAGGTCGTGACGCCAACTTTGTGGGAAAACTGGAAGCAACTTCTGTTCCTGTCAGAATAATTGTATCCAAGTTATCACAAAACTTTGTGTTGAAATGAGTTCCCGGCGAGCAGACAAAAGCTGTCTTTGAACCTACCAAGAAGGCTTGTAAAACTCCGCTGTGTAGGATAGGAAGCAACATGAATGTGTTCTGTTTCTTTCATGTATTGTAATCAACAGAAAGATATTGTTTTGACCCAAGAACTACAAAGCGGAGAGAAGGCAGGATCTGCCCAAGGTCCAGACATCTCTTGTTTTAACTCTTTTAAGACTTCTTTTTTGAACCAATCTTTTCTTTTGAACTGTTTTGTAATCAAAGGTGATGGCTGTTTACGACCCCATCCCCTTAGAACAGTGGTTCTTAACCTTGTTGGAGGTACCAAACCCCACCAGTTTCATATGCGCATTCACCGAACCCTTCTTTAGGGAAAAATGTAATGTTTTTTTCAAATTCAAGACAAAGTTATATGTTTTTGGTAACACTTTAGTATGGGGAACATATTCTAAGTAACAAAGACTTAATTTAGAGTGTTTTGGACACTAGGGGAACATATTCTAAGTAACAAAGACTTAATTTAGAGTTATTTGGACACTAGGGGAACATATTCTAAGTAACAAAGACTTATTTTAGAGTTATTTGGACACCAGGGGAACATATTCTAAGTAACAAAGACTTAATTTAGAGTTTTTTGGACACTAGGGGAACATATTCTAAGTAACAAAGACTTAATTTAGAGTTATTTGGTTAGGGTTAGGGTCAGAGGGTTAGGGTTATAATAAGGCCATGCCGTTTAAAGCATTAATAAGTACTTAATAATGACTAGTTAAGAGCCAATATGTTACTAATTTGCATGTTAATAAGCAACTAATTAATGGTGAATATGTTCCCCATACTAAAGTGTTACCATGTTTTTTTACTGGTGCACAAAATGAACCGTGCATGAACATCACCTTGTTCAAACAACAAAACCAACACAGTGCATAAACTCACAACAAATTACACACCTGCAAATCAGTCTGACTTCTGCTGTTGCCGTATCCGTAATACGCCGATAGGTAGAAGTTTTTATTTACACGATGAGTCGGGTGTGTTTTGACCTCCGCCGAACCCCTGAGCCCGACTCACCGAACCCATAGGGTTCCATCGAACCCAGGTTAAGAACCACTGCCTTAGAAACAGCTGTTGCCATGTAATCAGGGAAAGTCCAAATAAAAGAAGGAGGCGTACAATCTTTTGGCAGAGCGTAATGACACTGCACAAGGGTACAGATGCACACGTTTCTCCTCACTGAGCCAAATGGAATTCTGTCTCTGTTTGATTCTTTGCTTCTTGTCCCGTTTAATAGATGTCATCAGTGTTTGAACCTGACAGTTCCCAGCACACAAAGTAAGGGTCCGTAATGGCATGCTTGGAGGAGTTAAGTGTGGAAGAACATGTACAACCAGGGGTGTATACACAAAAGTCCGAAAGGGCCACCGAGCCCATCCTAAACCCAACGTCGCCGCGCCTTGCAGACATCTCTCTAAAAGAGATCTTTGATCTCAATGGGATTTTACCTGGTTAAATAAAGGCAAAATAATAATAATAATAATAAAAACTTGGTATGCAGTTATGGGCAGGAGCACATATGGAGGTTAATTTGTGTCTTTTTTTGACAATGAATTTATCTGAGTTTTTTGCAATGGATTTTTGTCAACTGAATTTTATTTTTGTATTTATTTATTTTTTTACATTAAATGTAATTACAAAAAAAAGTTGCTGGCAAAATTTGGCTGTTTTAAAATTCAGTGTATAAAAATTCAGCATAAAAAATTAGTGCTAAAAAATTCCTGAGGTGGGGGGGGTGCTAGGGGGTAGCAGGGGGTGTATATTGTAGCATCCCGAAAGAGTTAGTGCTGCAAGGGGTTCTGGGTATTTGTTCTGGGGGTTCTGGGTATTTGTTCTGTTGTGTTTATGTTGTGTTACGGTGCGGATGTTCTCCCGAAATGTGTTTGTCATTCTTGTTTGGTGTGGCTTCACAGTGTGGCGCATATTTGTAACAGTGTTGTTTATACGGCCACCCTCAGTGTGACCTGTATGGCTGTTGACCAAGTATGCGTTGCATTCTCTTGTGTGTGTGAAAAGCCGTAGATATTGTGTGACTGGGCCGGCACGCAAAGGCAGTGCCTTTAAGGTTTATTGGCGCTCTGTACTTCTCCCTACGTCCGTGTACACAGCGGCGTTTTAAAAAGTCATAAATTGTACTTTTTGAAACCGATACCGATAATTTTGAAACCGATAATTTCAGATATTACATTTTAAAGCATTTATCGGCCGATAATATCGGCAGTCCGATATTATCGGACATCTCTAGTCAATTATAATGGCTTTGAAGGTAAATTACTATCATAACAGTTTGATGATATTTATCTTCATTGTTTGCATAATTTGTACTGAACTTTACTTTTTGAATGATGGATTTTATATTTGCATTCCAACATTGACGAAACATGTTAGGCGTTCGGGTATGAGAAAAGTCGCCCCATAAAATCAAAATTGTGCCAACTTATAGTTTAGGTTCAATGTGGTAAAACACAAAATTAGAGATGTCCGATAATACCGGTCGATAAATGCTTTAAAATGTAACATCGATAATTTTTTTATTATTGGTATCGTTTTTAGTTTTTTTTTAGTTTTTCTTTTATTAAATCAACATAAAAAACACAAGATACGCATACAATTAGTGCACCAACCCAAAAAACCTCCCTCATTCACACTCATTCACACAAAAGGGTTGTTTCTTTCTGTTATTAATATTCTGGTTCCTACATTATATATCAATATATATCAATACAGTCTGCAAGGGATACAGTCCGTAAGCACACATGATTGTGCGTGCTGCTGGTCCACTAATAGTACTAACCTTTAACAGTTAATTTTACTCATTTTCATTCATTACTAGTTTCTGTGTAACTGTTTTTATATTGTTTTACTTTCTTTTTTTATTCAAGAAAATGTTTTTAATTTATTTATCTTATTTTATTTTATAATTTTTTATAAAAAAGGACCTTATCTTCACCATACCTGGTTGTCCAAATTAGGCATAATAATGTGTTAATTCCACGACTGCATATATCGGTATCGGTTGATATCGGTATCGGTAATTAAGAGTTTGGACAATATCGGAATATCGGATATCGGTAAAAAAGCCATTATCGGACATCCCTACACAAAATAATAATTGAAAAAACTGTAAAGTTACACATTTAAAGTTATACTAAAAAGAAGATTATATATATATAAAGGTAAAACAACTAAATCCGACCCTACCTCCTCTTTAGCTGACACTATCTCCTTCAAAATAAAATGTCTATTTAGTTTGAGAAGTGAACCACCTCATGCATACTGTTAGTTCTATAAAAAGGCATAATTAACGAGTGATTAATAATGAAGTCAAAGTGGGACCAGCGAGCTAATAAAGTCAACACTTCCTGCTTGGACGCCACCCGCAGGTCAGGGGACATAACGAGGCGCACGCCCGACTGTGTGTGTAAATAATGAATAACCACGCCAGCCTTTAAAAACAACAGACGTGCGACAGCAGAGAGGACATGCCAAGGAAGGAGGGAAGGAGGAAAGGAGGCGATGAAAGGGACAAGAAGCTGTAATCCAGGGGTGTTCAAACTACAGCTCGCCGCCGTCTTCAGTTTAGCCCGGTTTAGAAGGGAATCCAGCCCGCAGAGTGCTTTCAAATTAATTTAATATCTGACAATCTGGCTGTTGCAAATTCGCCGCCATCTAGTGGACAACGTGAATAAATCAGATCAGAGAAAGTGACTTCGACAGAGCATTTAGTTATATGACCCAATCCAAACAACCTTCCCTAGTCAAGGCGAGTCATGGAAAATGCAACCGACACAAAAAGTCAACACACACGGTCACACATAACACAACCGACCCACTGAACTATGTGCGTATTATAAAAAACGTTCATGCACCATAAATTACACTTATTTAAATCCACTGCAATGCATGATGGGGAAAAAAACGCAAATCCAATTGTGGCCAAACAGCTCAATTTTTGTTTCATCTGACATCACATGGACAAAGATGAGACCTTCTGGAGGAAAGTTCTGTGGTCAGATGGAACAAAAATGTAGCTGTTTGGCCACAATACCCAGCAATATGTTTGGAGGAGAAATGGTGAGGCCTTTAATCCCAGGAGCACCATGTCTACCGTCAAGCATGGTGGTGGTAGTATTATGCTCTGGGCCTGTTTTGCTGCCAATGGAACTGGTGCTTTACAGAGAGTAAATGGGACAATGAAAAAGGAGGATTACCTCCAAATTCTCCAGGACAACCTAAAATCATCAGCCCGGAGGTTGGGTCTTGGGCGCAGTTGGGTGTTCCAACTATATGTATGTATATATATATATATATATATATATATATATATATATATATATATATATATATATATATATATATATATATATATATATATCCGCTCTACCCCGGTGTTGAGCACTGTATAACGGATAACCCACAGAAACCTCTACTATATACACACAATACCCACACACATATGCATGTATATATATATATATATATATATATATATATATATATATATATATATATATATATATATATATATATATATATATATGTGGGGGGGCGTGGCCTGCGGGCCTGCTGCGGAATAGTGTGTGCAAGGACCGGCCTCGAAGACAGCGACAGGTGAGTAGATTGGCCCAGGTGGGCCTTGTTATCTAATCACCTGTCGCCTTTATTAGCAGCAGCCGGAACGAGACATGGCAGTTGGAGTTGGAGGTGCTGATGAGCGGACGCAGGAGAAAAAGACATTGTGCTGGAAAGCAGAAGCCTATTGATATTTATGAAAATAAAACAGTGTTATACCCTGAATTCCGGGCTCTCCTGGCAGTGTGTGATGGTCCGAAGAACCCACTAGAGGGCAACCTCTACAATATATATATATATATATATATATACATATATGTATGTATGTATGTATATATATATGTGTGTGTGTGTACTCACCCTCTTGCGCAGGTTGCAGGTGAGGATGAGGTTCCTGGAGAAGGAGTTGGCAAAGGCCGTGTAGAAGTCCAACACCTTGAGCAGCGCCTCCCTCTTGATGACGTGCAGGTCGCAGTACGTCAGCGCCCGCACGTTGGCGCAGGCGTGGGCCAGCGTGGTTTCCTTCCAGAAGACGTCGCCGAACACGTCGCCTTTACCTGACGAACGTTAAAAAAAAAGAAAAAGATGGTGAACCACTGGACACCTCATTAGGTGCGTGAATCTAAAAGGAAAGATGCGGCTCTTCGTTATTTGCAAGAAAATTAATTGTTGGCCCACTTTGCCATGAAAAAAGCTGGCAAACAATTGTGCACACCTTGATATAATTCAATGTTTCCAATACAACCATTTATCTGTGACAGCTCCTCTTACTCCAAACGGATTTGCTCATAAACACATTACAATGGGACTGTCACGGCGCATGCGCAGTCCCGCATGCCTTCTGCTGCAAGCGCCGGCAAGGCTGCAGGCAATCAGCAATCAGCGCACCTGGGACTGATGAAGGCGAGCGGTATAAAGACCAGCGGACCCGAAGATCCGGCGCCGGAACGTAGTTCTCTGTTTACAGTAAGGTATTGCGTGTCTGGCTCCCCTCCCACGTACTTGCTCTCTCTCTGTGTCTTCCCAGTTCTCGTGTCTCATGTCCTTTGTGTTTTCCCGCAGTGTTTTCCCTGTCTCCCGCCTCAACTTCCCTTTGGATTCCAGACTGCCTCCCTCGATCCTTGACCCCCTGCTTGGACACGGACCTCCTAAGCCCCGCTATAGCCCCCCGACTTCCTGCCTGTCTCACGGACCCTTGAGCCTGCTTTTCCCCTGCGGGACTTCCGCCTCTCGCTCAACACTCCCAGTAACACACTCATTAATTCCTACACATAGTCTCACACCATACACCCCGTTGGATTTTTGTCACACTCCATACCCGTGTGTAGATTATATTATTATTGTTTGTGTCGTGATCCGTGGCCCGGAATATATTTTTGTTATTTTCTGTTAGTTTTGGACTCCCTTAGTTCCTGTTGTTGTGCACCCTTGAGTTTGTTTTGTTACCATGGTTACTTATTATTTTCACCTGCCTCTGATTGGTGTTCGGGACGCTCACCTGTTTCCCGAGCACTAATCAGAGGCACTATTTAAGTAACGTGAGTATTCCTTGTCTTCTAGCCTATGCTAAGTGTTAGCCTTAACTTCGAGTGCGATCGGCACGTGTTTCCTCTGGCTTGTTTTCAGTTTTTGGTACTTGTTTGAGTTCTACGAATAAATCATGTTCCTACCTGCACGTCTTGTTCGGAGTGGTCCGTCTGCATCCCGGGGGAACGAACCCCGCAGTAAGCTGCGACCCCCCACACGTGACAGTTTGATTATTATATATATATTTTAAATGTATATAATAAATACATAGAGCTACTATGCCCCCTTGTGGTCTGTGCCGTCTACTCTCCCCGTAAAGATAACAGGAACTGTGTTGTTACAATTCTGCAAGGTATGATAGGGCAGGACTCTTAGCCAGTGTTCTGAAAATTACTTTTAAAAAGTAATTATAGTTACTCGTTACTTTTCCAAAAAAGTAATTGTATTACTAACAGAATTACTCTTAAATAAATGTAATGAATTACCAGGGAAAGTAATTAATACGTTACTTTAAAAAAATAACAACCTTCAAGTAGCTGGCATTTGCAGTTGAAGGACGTTTCATGTAGAGCACAGTCTGCGTGTGTCTTTGCTTTTAAAAGGCGGGGCCTGTTGCCAGGCGACGGGTGATGTCGTGGAGGGTTTCAACGGAGCTGTGTTGGTTGGCTTTCGTGTCAGAAAAATTGTATGTAAATTATCAAAAAACTTTCTGTTCGCTGAGTTCCCAGTGAACAGACGAAAGCTGTCTTTGTTGCACCAAGCCAAAGGCTTGTAAAATTCCATTGTGTACGATGGGAGGAGACGGGAGGGGTTATCTATTTTGCTCCAAGACCTGCCCAAGCTCGATCCAGGACCAGTCCAAGCCTGAGCCATCTTTTTCTTTTGTGTTTATGTGACCGAAAACAATGGCTGTTTACATACATACATTCCTTTAGAAACAGCTGTTGTTATGTAAACAGGGAATATCCAAATAAAAGAGGAGACGTGAACCTTTTTCCGTTAGAGCGTGGGTGACACTGTTAGAGGTTACAGGTCGATACGTTTCTCCTCAAATTGAACAAAATTGAATTCTGTCTCTGTTTATTCCCTTGCTTCTTGTCTTGTTTAATATATGTCATCATTGTTTGAAGCTGACATTTATCAGTTAGCAGCTCTTTTAAATCTTTTCACCATATTGTGTTACCTCTGCTTAATAAAGAGACCGAATGTGCTGTCATGTGTTATTGTCAACAAACGGTGTGTTGTTTGGATGGCAGGTTTGTCACTGCAATCATTGACTTGTTTGTTGACTAGACGGCCCAACGACAAATGCTCTGCAAGTGAAACCACTAACTAACGCTGAAAAAAACTTCACATTTAATAAACCCTCACTGGACTGGCTTTCTGCTCCGCCGCTCCCAGTCCGTGGAACACTCTCCCTGACCACCTGAGGGCACCACAGACTGTGGATGCTTTTAAAAAAAAGGTTAAAAACCCTTCTTTTTAAAAAAGCCCTTTTTTTATATATGCATACTAGTTTTAGCTATTTGGCTGTTCTAGTTTTAATTTGTATTTATTTTTATTTTTTTTATTATCTTTTTATTTGTATTTTTTTAATACACTGTAGCACTTTGAGGTTGTCTTGTTTAATAGATGTCATCGATGTTTGATCCTGACATTTAGCAGTTAGCAGCTCTTTTAAATCTTTTCACCAGACTGTGTTACCTCTGCTTAATAAAGAGACCGAATGTGCTGTCATGTCTTCTTGTCAACAAACGGTGTATTGTTTGGATGGCAAGTTTGACACTGCAATCATTGACTTGTTGTTGACTAGCCAGCCCAACGACAAATGCTTTGTTTCACCTGAGCTCACCACTAACTTATGCTGAAAAAAACTTCACATTTAATAAACCCTCACTGGACTGGCTTTCTGCTCCGCCGCTCCCAGTCTGCGGAACGCTCTCCCTGACCACCTGAGGGCACCACAGACTGTGGATGCTTTTAAAAAAGGCTTAAAAACCCTTCTTTTTAAAAAAGCCTTTTTTTTTTTTTTTTTAGATATATGCATACTAGTTTTAGCTATTTGGCTGTTCTAGTTTTAATTTTTATTTATTTTTTTATTTTTATTTTTTTATTATCTTTTTATTTTTATTTTTTGAAATACACCGTAGCACTTTGAGGTTGTCTTGTTTAATAGATGTCATCGATGTTTCATCCTGACATTTAGCAGTTAGCAGCTCTTTTAAATCTTTTCACCAGACTGTGTTACCTCTGCTTAATAAAGAGACCGAATGTGCTGTCATGTCTTCTTGTCAACAAACAGTGTATTGTTTGGATGGCAAGTTTGACACTGCAATCATTGACTTGTTGTTGACTAGCCAGCCCAACGACAAATGCTTTGTTTCACCTGAGCTCACCACTAACTTATGCTGAAAAAAACTTCACATTTAATAAACCCTCACTGGACTGGCTTTCTGCTCCGCCGCTCCCAGTCTGCGGAACGCTCTCCCTGACCACCTGAGGGCACCACAGACTGTGGATGCTTTTAAAAAAGGCTTAAAAACCCTTCTTTTTAAAAAAGCCTTTTTTTTTTTTAGATTAATGCATACTAGTTTTAGCTATTTGGCTGTTCTAGTTTTAATTTGTATTTATTCATCTATTTTTATTTTTTTATTATCTTTTTATTTGTATTTTTTTTAATACACTGTAGCACTTTGAGGTTGTCTTGTTTAATAGATGTCATCGATGTTTGAAGCTGACATTTAGCAGTTAGCAGCTCTTTTAAATATTTTCACCAGACTGTGTTACCTCTGCTTAATAAAGAGACCGAATGTGCTGTCATGTCTTCTTGTCAACAAACGGTGTATTGTTTGGATGGCAGGTTTGTCACTGCGATCATTGACTTGTTTGTTGACTGCCGGCCCAACGACATCTGCAATGCTTGCTCAGCAGTTCCTTCTGCCGAGACGAGGTTCTGGATACTTGTGGGGGTCTCTGGACTTATCGGCTGCCAGCATGACTCGGGCATGATTATCTCTCAGCGCATGAATGATACATGATGATGCTCGCGCTGTCAGCGTCTCCCAGGCAACGCCACGCTTGGTGAAAAAAGAAGATTCACTCCAAGCATCATCAAATGTGACGTGGCTTCAAAAAAATGATTCAATGCATGCAAAAGTGCAAAATCATCACTTCTCCTTGTGCCTAACGAGCTGAAAGTCCGCGTGCGTCGCAACAGGCCCAGAAGTCGGCGCTAATCATGAGTGGAATCTGTGTCAAAGCTATCGGCGTGAGTCATGCTGACAAACCCGTAATCGCTGACCACGGGCCGCCATATTGCTCACAAGCTGTCAAAACAGTTGATACAAAGTGTGTGTTGAAGTGTGTGTGTGTGTGTGTGTCAGGGACTGTATCGCTTTCTGACAAGCTGTCCTCCATCATCCCCCCCCCGCGCGGATCTTAATCCCTCAGAACCTGCTGCAGGGCTTCTGGAAGGAGCTCCCGGGAGACCTATCGCTCTTGGCCAATTAGCCGTGTGGACGTGTGAGTCTTCACGTGGCCTGAAGGGGGCGACTGCGCCTCTTCAGCTGCCCGCTTCCTCCGTACGTCTTAAAAGGGGAACTGCACTTTTTTGGGAATGTTGCCTGTTGTTCACAATCGTCATGAGAGACAAGAACACACATTTTTTATTTCAAAGATGATAAAAAACACTTGGAAGATGCGACTAATGAGAGCCTTCAAAACCTCTAAAACGACTTCAAAACCCTTCATCAACTTTTTATATACATATTGCAAGTATATATATAATGTAGTAACAGACACCTTCATAACAATATGTAATATGTACAATATACACACTGCAAGTATATATATAATGTAGTATCAGACACTTTCATAACAATCTGTAATATGTACAATATACACACTGCAAGTATATATATATATATATATATATATATATATATATATATATATATATATATATATATATATATATATATATATATATATATATATATATATATATATATATATATAATGTAGTAACAGACACCTTCATAACAATATGTAATATGTACAATATACACACTGCAAGTATATATATATATTGCAGTAACAGACACCTTCATAACAATATGTAATATGTACAATACACACACCGCAAGTATGTATGTAATGTAGTAACAGACACCTTCATTACAATATGTAATATGTACAATATACACACCAAGAATATATATAATGTAGTAACAGACACCTTCATTACAATATGTAATATGTACAATAAACACACTGCAGGTATATATATAATGTAGTAACAGACACCTTCATTACAATATGTAATATGTACAATAAACACACTGCAGGTATATATATAATGTAGTAACAGACACCTTCATTACAATATGTAATATGTACAATAAACACACTGCAGGTATATGTATAATGTAGTAACAGACACCTTCATAACAATATGTAATATGTACAATACACACACCGCAAGTATGTATGTAATGTAGTAACAGACACCTTCATAACAATATGTAATATGTACAATATACACACTGCAAGTATACATATAATATAGTAACAGATAGAACTTGTCAATGGAAAGCCTGTGATTCCCAAATATGCTGAACAGTTTGAAGCTTTCACAAAACTGGGGCGTCCATTTAGACGATTATAAGATATTGAAGAAAGCATCAATTACCATTGTGACGCAGCGTTCTCTGGTTCTATCCGGTCTCTCTCCGGGGTTGAGGTGCTGCGCGGCCCAAATAAGACACAAAAGCACGACTCCTTTCACTTCAAACCAAATCTATTTTTATCCAAAGCTGAAATGAGTCCGGCCGGAGGTCTCGGTGTGGTTTTAAGTGAATAAAAATGTCTGAAACTTGATAAAAGGGGAGCAGGCGGGTCACACGCAGGCCAGGTGGAGATGAAAGTGATTGATTGAGCAGCTCAGTGGTTTCCCCGATGCTAAAGAGCCTTTGCTTGATAATTAGATTGGAGAGTTTATTTCACAGCAAGCAAGCAAAGGTAAAAAAAAATGAAAAGCTCTTTCCTAATTTAGAAAATTGCAAGAAGCAGAGGACAGAAGAATGATGCCAGCATTAAGATGGCGGTCCTCAAGGAGCACATAGACCCATTGGAGGATGTTCTTCAAGAACTAAATAAGGAGCACATAGACCCATTGGAGGATGTTCTTCAAGAACTAAATAAGGAGCACATAGACCCATTGGAGGATGTTCTTCAAGAACTAAATAAGGAGCACATAGACCCATTGGAGGATGTTCTTCAAGAACTAAATAAGGAGCACATAGACCCATTGGAGGATGTTCTTCAAGAACTAAATAAGGAGCACATAGACCCATTTGAGGATGTTCTTCAAGAACTAAATAAGGAGCACATAGACCCATTGGAGGATGTTCTTCAAGAACTAAATAAGGAGCACATAGACCTATTGGAGGATGTTCTTCAAGAACTAAATAAGGAGCACATAGACCCATTGGAGGATGTTCTTCAAGAACTAAATAAGGAGCACATAGACCCATTGGAGGATGTTCTTCAAGAACTAAATAAGGAGCACATAGACCCATTGGAGGATGTTCTTCAAGAACTAAATAAGGAGCACATAGACCCATTTGAGGATGTTCTTCAAGAACTAAATAAGGAGCACATAGACCCATTGGAGGATGTTCTTGAAGAACTAAATAAGGAGCACATAGACCCATTGGAGGATGTTCTTCAAGAACTAAACAAGGAGCACATAGATCCATTGGAGGATGTTCTTCAAGAACTAAACAAGGAGCACATAGACCCATTGGAGGATGTTCTTCAAGAACTAAATAAGGAGCACATAGACCCATTGGAGGATGTTCTTCAAGAACTAAATAAGGAGCACATAGACCCTTTGGAGGATGTTCTTCAAGAACTAAATAAGGAGCACATAGACCCATTGGAGGATGTTCTTCAAGAACTAAATAAGGAGCACATAGACCCATTGGAGGATGTTCTTCAAGAACTAAATAAGGAGCACATAGACCCATTGGAGGATGTTCTTCAAGAACTAAATAAGGAGCACATAGACCCATTGGAGGATGTTCTTCAAGAACTAAATAAGGAGCATATAGACCCATTGGAGGATGTTCTTCAAGAACTAAATAAGGAGCACATAGACCCATTGGAGGATGTTCTTCAAGTACTAAATAAGGAGCACATAGACCCATTGGAGGATGTTCTTCAAGAACTAAATAAGGAGCACATAGACCCATTGGAGGATGTTCTTCAAGTACTAAATAAGGAGCACATAGACCCATTGGAGGATGTTCTTCAAGAACTAAATAAGGAGCACATAGACCCATTGGAGGATGTTCTTCAAGTACTAAATAAGGAGCACATAGACCCATTGGAGGATGTTCTTCAAGAACTAAATAAGGAGCACATAGACCCATTGGAGGATGTTCTTCAAGTACTAAATAAGGAGCACATAGACCCATTGGAGGATGTTCTTCAATAACTAAATAAGGAGCACATAGACCCATTGGAGGATGTTCTTCAAGAACTAAATAAGGAGCACATAGACCCATTGGAGGAAGTTCTTCAAGAACTAAATAAGGAGCACGTAGACCCTTTGGACGATGTTCTTCAAGAACTAAATAAGGAGCACATAGACCCATTGGAGGAAGTTCTTCAAGAACTAAATAAGGAGCACATAGACCCATTGGAGGATGTTCTTCAAGAACTAAATAAGGAGCACATAGACCCATTGGAGGATGTTCTTCAAGAACTAAATAAGGAGCACATAGACCCATTGGAGGATGTTCTTCAAGAACTAAATAAGGAGCACATAGACCCATTGGAGGATGTTCTTCAAGAACTAAATAAGGAGCACATAGACCCATTGGAGGATGTTCTTCAAGAACTAAATAAGGAGCACATAGACCCATTGGAGGATGTTCTTCAAGAACTAAATAAGGAGCACATAGACCCATTGGAGGATGTTCTTCAAGAACTAAAAAAGGAGCACATAGACCCATTGGAGGATGTTCTTCAAGAACTAAATAAGGAGCACATAGACCCATTGGAGGATGTTCTTCAAGATCTAAATAAGGAGCACATAGACCCATTGGAGGATGTTCTTCAAGAACTAAATAAGGAGCACATAGACCCATTGGAGGATGTTCTTCAAGAACTAAATAAGGAGCACATAGACCCATTGGAGGATGTTCTTCAAGAACTAAACAAGGAGCACATAGACCCATTGGAGGATGTTCTTCAAGAACTAAATAAGGAGCACATAGACCCATTGGAGGATGTTCTTCAAGAACTAAATAAGGAGCACATAGACCCATTGGAGGATGTTCTTCAAGAACTAAACAAGGAGCACATAGACCCATTTGAGGATGTTCTTCAAGAACTAAATAAGGAGCACATAGACCCATTGGAGGATGTTCTTCAAGAACTAAATAAGGAGCATATAGACCCATTGGAGGATGTTCTTCAAGAACTAAATAAGGAGCACATAGACCCATTGGAGGATGTTCTTCAAGAACTAAATAAGGAGCACATAGACCCATTGGAGGATGTTCTTCAAGAACTAAATAAGGAGCACATAGACCCATTGGAGGATGTTCTTCAAGAACCAAATAAGGAGCACATAGACCCATTGGGGGATGTTCTTCAAGAACTAAATAAGGAGCACATAGATCCATTGGAGGGTGTTCTTCAAGAACTAAATAAGGAGCACATAAATCCATTGGAGGGTGTTCTTCAAGAACTAAATAAGGAGCACATAGATCCCTTGGAGGGTGTTCTTCAAGAACTAAATAAGGAGCACATAGACCCATTGGAGGATGTTCTTCAAGAACTAAATAAGGAGCACATAGACCCATTGGAGGATGTTCTTCAAGAACTAAATAAGGAGCACATAGACCCATTGGAGGATGTTCTTCAAGAACTAAATAAGGAGCACATAGACCCATTGGAGGATGTTCTTCAAGAACTAAATAAGGAGCACATAGACCCGTTGGAGGATGTTCTTCAAGAACTAAATAAGGAGCACATAGACCCGTTGGAGGATGTTCTTCAAGAACTAAATAAGGAGCACATAGACCCATTGGAGGATGTTCTTCAAGAACTAAATAAGGAGCACATACACCCATTGGAGGATGTTCTTCAAGAACTAAATAAGGAGCACATAGACCCATTGGAGGATGTTCTTCAAGAACCAAATAAGAAGCACATAGACCCATTGGGGGATGTTCTTCAAGAACTAAATAAGGAGCACATAGACCCATTGGAGGATGTTCTTCAAGAACTAAATAAGGAGCACATAGATCCATTGGAGGGTGTTCTTCAAGAACTAAATAAGGAGCACATAGATCCATTGGAGGGTGTTCTTCAAGAACTAAATAAGGAGCACATAGACCTATTGCAGGATGTTCTTCAAGAACTAAATAAGGAGCACATAGACCCATTGGAGGATGTTCTTCAAGAACTAAATAAGGAGCACATAGACCCATTGGAGGATGTTCTTCAAGAACTAAATAAGGAGCACATAGATCCATTGGAGGGTGTTCTTCAAGAACTAAATAAGGAGCACATAGATCCATTGGAGGATGTTCTTCAAGAACTAAATAAGGAGCACATAGACCCATTGGAGGATGTTCTTCAAGAACTAAATAAGGAGCACATAGACCCATTTGAGAATGTTCTTCAAGAACTAAATAAGGAGCACATAGACCCATTGGAGGATGTTCTTCAAGAACTAAATAAGGAGCACATAGACCCATTGGAGGATGTTCTTCAAGAACTAAATAAGGAGCACATAGACCCATTGGAGGATGTTCTTCAAGAACTAAATAAGGAGCACATAGACCCATTGGAGGATGTTCTTCAAGAACTAAATAAGGAGCACATAGACCCATTGGAGGATGTTCTTCAAGAACTAAATAAGGAGCACATAGACCCATTGGAGGATGTTCTTCAAGAACTAAATAAGGAGCACATAGACCCATTGGAGGATGTTCTTCAAGAACTAAATAAGGAGCACATAGACCCATTGGAGGATGTTCTTCAAGAACTAAATAAGGAGCACATAGGCCCATTGGAGGATGTTCTTCAAGTACTAAATAAGGAGCACATAGACCCATTGGAGGATGTTCTTCAAGAACTAAATAAGGAGCACATAGACCCATTGGAGGATGTTCTTCAAGAACTAAATAAGGAGCACATACACCCATTGGAGGATGTTCTTCAAGAACTAAATAAGGAGCACATAGACCCATTGGAGGATGTTCTTCAAGAACCAAATAAGAAGCACATAGACCCATTGGGGGATGTTCTTCAAGAACTAAATAAGGAGCACATAGACCCATTGGAGGATGTTCTTCAAGAACTAAATAAGGAGCACATAGATCCATTGGAGGGTGTTCTTCAAGAACTAAATAAGGAGCACATAGATCCATTGGAGGGTGTTCTTCAAGAACTAAATAAGGAGCACATAGACATATTGCAGGATGTTCTTCAAGAACTAAATAAGGAGCACATAGACCCATTGGAGGATGTTCTTCAAGAACTAAATAAGGAGCACATAGACCCATTGGAGGATGTTCTTCAAGAACTAAATAAGGAGCACATAGACCCATTGGAGGATGTTCTTCAAGAACTAAATAAGGAGCACATAGACCCATTGGAGGATGTTCTTCAAGAACTAAATAAGGAGCACATAGACCCATTGGAGGATGTTCTTCAAGAACTAAATAAGGAGCACATAGACCCATTGGAGGATGTTCTTCAAGAACTAAATAAGGAGCACATACACCCATTGGAGGATGTTCTTCAAGAACTAAATAAGGAGCACATAGACCCATTGGAGGATGTTCTTCAAGAACTAAATAAGGAGCACATAGACCCATTGGAGGATGTTCTTCAAGAACTAAATAAGGAGCACATAGACCCATTGGAGGATGTTCTTCAAGAACTAAATAAGGAGCACATAGACCCATTGGAGGATGTTCTTCAAGAACTAAATAAGGAGCACATAGGCCCATTGGAGGATGTTCTTCAAGTACTAAATAAGGAGCACATAGACCCATTGGAGGATGTTCTTCAAGAACTAAATAAGGAGCACATAGACCCATTGGAGGATGTTCTTCAAGAACTAAATAAGGAGCACATACACCCATTGGAGGATGTTCTTCAAGAACTAAATAAGGAGCACATAGACCCATTGGAGGATGTTCTTCAAGAACCAAATAAGAAGCACATAGACCCATTGGGGGATGTTCTTCAAGAACTAAATAAGGAGCACATAGACCCATTGGAGGATGTTCTTCAAGAACTAAATAAGGAGCACATAGATCCATTGGAGGGTGTTCTTCAAGAACTAAATAAGGAGCACATAGATCCATTGGAGGGTGTTCTTCAAGAACTAAATAAGGAGCACATAGACCTATTGCAGGATGTTCTTCAAGAACTAAATAAGGAGCACATAGACCCATTGGAGGATGTTCTTCAAGAACTAAATAAGGAGCACATAGACCCATTGGAGGATGTTCTTCAAGAACTAAATAAGGAGCACATAGACCCATTGGAGGATGTTCTTCAAGAACTAAATAAGGAGCACATAGACCCATTGGAGGATGTTCTTCAAGAACTAAATAAGGAGCACATAGACCCATTGGAGGATGTTCTTCAAGAACTAAATAAGTGAGTCCAAGAATGTGACGTGTTGCTACTTTTGTTTCACTCGGTTTTGTTTTCACACAATTTGACTTTGCGTCTGTCATCGAGTCTTTGTCAGAAGTCCTAATAGATCTGTCACCTGGGCGTGGATGTCACCTGTCCTTATAGATCTGTCACCTGGGCGTGGATGTCACCTGTCCTTATAGATCTGTCACCTGGGCGTGGATGTCACATGTCCTTATAGATCTGTCACCTGGGCGTGGATGTCACCTGTCCTTATAGATCTGTCACCTGGGCGTGGATGTCACCTGTCCTTATAGATCTGTCACCTGGGCGTGGATGTCACATGTCCTTATAGATCTGTCACCTGGGCGTGGATGTCACATGTCCTAATAGATCTGTCACCTGGGCGTGGATGTCACCTGTCCTAATAGATCTGTCACCTGGGCGTGGATGTCACATGTCCTTATAGATCTGTCCCCTGGGCGTGGATGTCACATGTCCTTATAGATCTGTCACCTGGGCGTGGATGTCACCTGTCTTTATAGATCTGTCACCTGGGCGTGGATGTCACCTGTCCTTATAGATCTGTCACCTGGGCGTGGATGTCACCTGTCCTTATAGATCTGTCACCTGGGCGTGGATGTCACCTGTCCTTATAGATCTGTCACCTTGGCGTGGATGTCACCTGTCCTAATAGATCCGTCACCTGGGCGTGGATGTCACCTGTCCTTATAGATCTGTCACCTGGGCGTGGATGTCACATGTCCTTATAGATCTGTCACCTGGGCGTGGATGTCACCTGTCCTTATAGATCTGTCACCTGGGCGTGGATGTCACCTGTCCTTATAGATCTGTCACCTGGGCGTGGATGTCACCTGTCCTTATAGATCTGTCACCTGGGCGTGGATGTCACCTGTCCTTATAGATCTGTCACCTGGGCATGGATGTCACCTGTCCTTATAGATCTGTCACCTGGGCGTGGATGTCACCTGTCCTTATAGATCTGTCACCTGGGCGTGGATGTCACATGTCCTTATAGATCTGTCACCTGGGCGTGGATGTCACCTGTCCTTATAGATCTGTCACCTGGGCGTGGATGTCACCTTGGCCTTACAGATCTGTCACCTGGGCGTGGATGTCACCTGTCCTTATAGATCTGTCACCTGGGCGTGGATGTCACCTGTCCTTATAGATCTGTCACCTGGGCGTGGATGTCACATGTCCTTATAGATCTGTCACCTGGGCGTGGATGTCACCTGTCCTTATAGATCTGTCACCTGGGCATGGATGTCACCTGTCCTTATAGATCTGTCACCTGGGCGTGGATGTCACCTGTCCTTATAGATCTGTCACCTGGGCGTGAATGTCACATGTCCTTATAGATCTGTCACCTGGGCGTGGATGTCACCTGTCCTTATAGATCTGTCACCTGGGCGTGGATGTCACATGTCCTTATAGATCTGTCACCTGGGCGTGGATGTCACCTGTCCTTATAGATCTGTCACCTGGGCATGGATGTCACCTGTCCTTATAGATCTGTCACCTGGGCGTGGATGTCACCTGTCCTTATAGATCTGTCACCTGGGCGTGGATGTCACATGTCCTTATAGATCTGTCACCTGGGCGTGGATGTCACCTGTCCTTATAGATCTGTCACCTGGGCGTGGATGTCACATGTCCTTATAGATCTGTCACCTGGGCGTGGATGTCACCTGTCCTTATAGATCTGTCACCTGGGCGTGGATGTCACCTTGGCCTTACAGATCTGTCACCTGGGCGTGGATGTCACATGTCCTTATAGATCTGTCACCTGGGCGTGGATGTCACCTGTCCTTATAGATCTGTCACCTGGGCGTGGATGTCACATGTCCTTATAGATCTGTCACCTGGGCGTGGATGTCACCTTGGCCTTATAGATCTGTCACCTGGGCGTGGATGTCACATGTCCTTATAGATCTGTCACCTGGGCGTGGATGTCACCTGTCCTAATAGATCTGTCACCTGGGCGTGGATGTCACCTTGGCCTCGTTAGCCTCTTCATGCAGACAAAAAGTCTCAAGACTGTTGATGGCTTTCTTGGATGTGAGGGGCTGTCATCCACCGCCAGTTCCTGCTAAAGGGCTAGACCCCGGGTTGGCTCTTTAGTGCCGCCCTAGTGGCTCCCTGGAGCTTTTTCAAAAACGGAAAAAACGGAAAAAGATGAGGGTGAAAGTATATCGTTTTTGTTTTGATATGATTTCTGTAGGACTAATTGTTAGAAATTCCACTGTTTATATGAAACATGAGCTAGTGCTGTTTTGTCCGACTAATTTTAGCAGTTTTTGAACTCGCCGTAGTTTGTTTACATGTTCAACTTTCTCCGACGCTGCCACAGAAAGACGTGTTTTATGCCACTCCTTCTTTCTCTCACTTTGTCCGCCAAACGTTTTATGCTGTGCGTGAATGCACAAAGGTGAGCTTTGTTGATGTTATTGATTTGGCATATTTGGCTAATCGATGCTAACATCCTACAAAGTATAGAGCCCTTTAAAAACAACCACAGTTGGTTGGATGGTAGAAGCTGGGGATCGAACCAGGAACCCTCAGGTTGCTGGCACGGCCACTCTTATCTACTCCGCCATGCCATCCCCCAGATAGGGATGAAATAGCCTCTGTGTTTTTTACTGACCTACGTTCTAAAAACGCCGGCTTATTAGTGATTCCCAGAGCCCAGACCAAGTCTGCGGGCTCTAGAGCGTTTTCTTTTGGGCTCCGGTACTCTGGAATGCCCTACCGGCAACAGTTAGAGACACCCTCTTGGTAGACGCATTTAAGTACTCCGTCTATATTCTCTAGACTGTTTTAGACCAGTTGACCTGCCGGTTCTCTTTTCTGCCGCTGCTCTTTTTTTGGTTACCAGAAGGCCGCGGATATTCCCTGGAGAGATACCAGTCTGGATAAGGTGCTATAACTGTTCTAAGTCTCGGCCCAGTGTGGACCACTCCTCTATGACCTGGATGGAAACCTCCCACAATCCTTTGTTGGACTGGACTCTTACATTATTTTGAATGTTTTGCACCCAGGATGTGGGTTTAGACCAGGGGTCTCATTGCGGTTTGTGCAGACCTTCTAGGCACCTGGGACTCAAGGCTTAGATGGACTGATGATCGTACCACGTTGACAACCATCGACGTCAGAAACAACAAGCAGCTTGGCTCGTTTCTCCCAAGACGTTAAGACAAAAGGCCAGCGTACCTAAGATGGCGATGACCTCGTCGTCTTGGATGACCTCCAGCGACCCGGACACCACGAAACACAGAGTGTCCACGCTCTCGCCGGCGTGGAAGATGAGGTCGCCCGGGGCACAGTGCGTGGTCTGGAACTCCACCGCCAGGGAGCGCAGGCAGCCGTCGCTCGCCAGCCGGAAGGCCGGGTGCTCGTTGAAGACCTGAGGAGGGAGCTGGGCTTAACTTCTTTTTGCACTTAAAACTCAAACATTTTGCCAAACGTTTCTGTTAGAATAATTGTTTCTAAATTATCACAAAAAGTTTGTATTACTTTGTGTTCCTGACAAGAAGACAAAAGGCTGTCTTTTGAAACCTACCGAGAGTAAGGCTCGTAAAACTCCACTGGGGGGGTGGGGGGGGGGGGGGCAAGATGGTGTTCCTGTGTTCACTCATGTATGGTAATCAACAGAAGGATGTTGTTCTGGCCCGAGGACTTCAAAGCGGAGAGAAACGAGGATCTGCCCAATTTCCAGACGAACTCTTTTGGAAGTATTTTACGAATTATTTTTGAACTAATTTATGGAACTCTTTTTGAACTATTTTACGACCTCTTCTTTCGAACTGTTCTGTAACCAAAGGCAACGCTGTTTACGACCCAATTCCCTCTGGAAGCAGCTGTGGTCAGCTGGGGGGGCGGGGGGGGGGAGTCAAATAAAGAAGGAGGAGTGCTATCTTTGGGCAGAGCGTGCCGGAGATTGTAGAAGGATACAATGTCCGGGCGACTCTCCTCAATATATTGAGTCCAAATTGAGTCTGTCTCTCTTTAATTCTTTGCCTCTTGTCTTGTTTAATAGATGTCATCAGTGTTTGAACCTGACAGTTTCGGATGGACCCTGAAATCGATGATTCATATTGACTTTACTAGTCAAGTGTGGACCATAAATCAAACCTACAACCCTGATCATTGAAATCTGGCCACGTTTAAGCAGTCCTTTCACACACACACATACACACACACACACACACACACACTGAGCTGATTGACATGAATTACTTTCACAGAAAGCCGAGACGACTGTTACACAACTGAAGGTGTCCTCTGCCGGGCGTCACTTGGGCTCGTGAGTCTGCCAAAGTTTTGGACGTAGTATCAGTCTTGTCGAGTGATGCCCAGGAGCCTTTAAAGTGCTCTCACACTTACACACGCACACACACACACACACACACACACACACACATTCTTGTATTTCTTAAGCTTAACATTTTGGCAACTTTATGAAAATAGTCGTAATTTTACTCGATAAAAGTCACAATTCTATAAGGATATTATAATAATAATCGGAATTTTAATTGGCAAAATGATGACAAAAGTCATCATTTTACTCAAAATATGTCAACATTTTACGAGAACAAAAAAAAAGGGCAATATTGTGATTAAAGTCAGAATTTTATATGACAAATGTCGCCATTTTGCATTAAAAAGTAATAATTTTACATTAAAAAAGTAATCATTTTACAAGAAAATGTTACAGAAACAAAGAATATGAGAAATTGTTTCCAATTTTATAAGAAAAAAGTCGAACATTGTGAGAAAAAGACTACTTTTAGTAATTGGTTTTGAATCTTCATTATTTACTTCAAGTTATTACAGTATGTCTCTATATAAATATCTATTTTATTTTTTTAATTAATTTTGGCCAAAGGGGGCGCATTTCAATTTCTTACACACACTTGTTATTTCATATGTTGACCAGAGGGGAAGATACTTTTCCCTCTTCGTGTCTCAAGAAGGGTAGAAATACAAGTACACACACACACACACACACACACACACACACACACACACACACACACACACACACACACACACACACACACACACACACACACACACACACACACACACACACACACACACACACACACACTTAGTGTAGTTACGTAACCGAAAGCATCAAAGGACTGATGCTGGGGCTCTGCAGTGGAAGTCCTAAAGTAAGGAAGCTAACTCTAGTGATGTGCGATACCACTGATTTTCTTTACGATTCAATATCGAGTAGGCTGGTATCGGGGGATACCGATCCGATACTTTGTGCAAATGTACCTAATGTCTGCTAAAATCTAAAAAGTTGTGTATTTCTAAATCATATCCGCATAAACAATGCAGTTACTTATTAATTCTTATTATGTATAATATTATTTATTATTACTATTATCATTATATTTATTCAAATATACTATGTGTTATCATTATTTATTCAAAATATTTATTTATTCCAAACTCTGGAGTATATTGAGGTCGGGGCGTGAAAATAACAATATAGCCAAGCTAATACAACAGAAAAAAACAGGACAAAAATCGTACAAAGTACACCAAAAAGGTGTTTCAAACCATATCAAAAGGAAATATGTAACATAAAAAAAATAAATTAAGAAGAAATGCTATTGGAATAAAAAGTAAGTCACAATTCAGTTACATGAACATGTTAACGTGAAAATACAAAAAAAAGCCTTGTGTTTAAGTTTACTTTTTTATTACACCGTGTTCTTGTTAATGATACACAGTAATTCTAATACAGGGGTCACCAACCTTTTTGAAACCAAGAGCTACTTCTTGGGTACTGATTAATGCGAAGGGCTACCAGTTTGATACACACTTAAATAAATTGCCAGAAATAGCCAATTTGCTCAATTTACCTTTAACTCTATGTTATTATTAATAATTAATGATATTTACACTTAATTGAACGTTTTAAAAGAGGAGAAAACAGGAAAAAAATGACAATTAAATTTTGAAACATAGTTTATCTTCAATTTCGACTCTTTAAAATTCAAAATTCAACCGAAAAAAAAGAAGGGAAAAACTAGCTAATTCGAATCTTTTAGAAAAAATTAAAAAAACAATTTATGGAACATCATTAGTAATTTTTCCTGATTAAGATTAATTTTAGAATTTTGATGACATGTTTTAAATTGGTTAAAATCCAATCTGCACTTTGTTAGAATATATAACAAATTGGACCAAGCTATATTTCTAACAAAGACAAATCATTATTTCTTCTAGATTTTCCAGAACAAAAATTTTAAAAAAAATTCAAAAGACTTTGAAATAAGATTTAAATTTGATTCTACAGATTTTCTAGATTTGCCAGAATAATCTTTTTGAATTTTAATCATAATAAGTTTGAAGAAATATTTCACAAATATTCTTCGTCGAAAAAACAGAAGCTAAAATGAAGAATTAAATTAAAATGTATTTATTATTCTTTACAATAAAACAAATAAATTTACTTGAACATTGATTTAAATTGTCAGGAAAGAAGAGGAAGGAATTTAAAAGGTAAAAAGGTATATGTGTTTAAAAATCCTAAAATCATTTTTAAGGTTGTATTTTTTCTCTGAAATTGTCTTTCTGAAAGTTATAAGAAGCAAAGTAAAAAAATTCATGAATTTATTTAAACAAGTGAAGACCAAGTCTTTCAAATTCTATTTGAGTTTTGTCTCTCTTAGAATTAAAAATGTCGGGCAAAGCGAGACCAGCTTGCTAGTAAATAAATAAAATTTAAAAAATAGAGGCAGCTCACTGGTAAGTGCTGCTATTTGAGCTATTTTTAGAACAGGCCAGCGGGCTACTCATCTGGTCCTAACGGGCTACCTGGTGCCTGCGGGCACCGCGTTGGTGACCCCTGTTCTAATAACTCAAATATCGTATCGATATTGTGATTTGAGAGTCGATATTAGAGCAGAAAGGTCTGGTATCGGTGGCATGGATACTTCAGTATCGATCCGCACGTCACTCGCTAACTCGTCTTTGAGTTAGTGTAGTGCGAATGTAACTTAGTCGACCAATAAAATTGGCCAAAGGCAGTTTTTTTTAGTCCATGCGTCGTTCAACCGTTGACCGGTGCGGCGCCGCTTCAAAGTTCCTAATCCTTGCCTCCACCGTGGCAAATAAACGACATACATGACAACTCTCATCACTAGAAGCTAAGTATGTGACACCTCCAGAAAAAGTGAGCAGGAGGAGACAAGAATTCACCGTTGGAACAGAAAATGTTGTAAATGTGGAGTGTCCAACAAGCAAAATCCTCATTTAATTAGGGCGGTCTGCACTACTTTTGTAGTCGTTATCAGTTGTGAACGCACACAATTGTATCGTTTGTTTATCGCTTGTTATTATTTTGGGTCTTATTAGATCGGGCCCTAAATGTATTATTTTCAACAGACAAGTCCCGCAAATGAATCATCCATCCATCCATCCATTTACTACCGCTTGTCCCTTTTTGGGGTCGCTGGGGGTGAATCATTCAGGATAAATTCTGTCTTTTTATGGTCACTTGTTACAAATACTTGTGAATGTGTCTTGACACACTCAACAACACACTTCTCTCTAAAGCAATGACGTGAGGTGGGTGACCTTTAGCCAGGTGAGGCAAACATGCCTTTGGAGGTGTTCTTCCTTTTTTTAACCAAGATGTATTCGCTCTTCAAATGGGATCTTTTTTTTTTCTCCCCAATTTTGCCTATAATTCACAATCCTAATGAGAGACAAGAAGGCCTGTCTTTATTTATTGCATTTTAACTCGTAAATGATATATATACACACACATATTATATATATATATATATATATATATATATATATATATATATATATATATATATATATATATATATATATATATATATATATATATATATATATATATATATATATATATATATATATATATATATATATATATATATATATATATATATATATATATATATATATATATATATATATATATATATATATATATATATATATATATATATATATATATATATCATGTCTGTTGATCATGCTTTTGTTTGGCCATGTGCTGTTTGTTTTTTGGACCCTTTTTTTAGTTACTGGTTTCACTTCCTTGTTTTGTTTGGTTTCCATGGTCACCCATTACTTTTCACCTGTCACGTCACGCACCTGTTTCACGTTTTGAGTCACGCACCTGTTGTTAATCATGTCTGTGTTATTTAAGTCTTTCTTTCTGTTCACTCGTTCTGCGTTCACTGTCTTTGTCACACGGGTTCATGTCTCTTGCTGACCAAGTAAGTCATAGTCCAATGTCATAGCTTCTGCTAACTAGCAGCTTCTTTTGTGTTTTAGGCACGCTTGCCTTTTTTGTTGTATTTTTGTGTTCGTGGTACTAAATGGTCCCGAGTGTGTAAATGTGAGTGTGAATGTTGTCTGTCTATCTGTGTTGGCCCTGTGATGAGGTGGCGACTTGTCCAGGGTGTACGCCGCCTTCCGCCCGAAAGGGAGAAGCGGTAGGAAATGGATGGATGGATGGATGGATGGATATATATATATATATATATATATATATATATATATATATATATAAATTTAAATAGTAAATCAAAAAATGTGCATACCTTGCGGTTGAGGTGGACACAGATGTCAGCCCGCATGTCCTTGGGACAGATGGAGAGCACCTGGAGGACACACAGGAAGCGTTTTTATGGCGGACATTGCAGAATGGACCATGTTTGGTGACATCCTGGGCAGGGAGCATTAATGACATCAACTTCATTAAGTGAAAGTGTTCCTCCCGCCAGGTAACCTTCAGGGAGGAGTTTAACGAGCTCTATTAGCAGCAGGCGTGGATGTCTGCATGCTAACGCCTCGGCATACTGTACATACCACACTGGAGTGAGTACGCTAAAATGCAGTACTACTGTACTCGGGTCAGTACCTGGATGTTGTACTCAACATGGTGGAGGAATGCTCTATGTCAGTGGTCCACAACCACCGATTGGTACCGGGCCGCACAAGAAATTAAAAAAATAATAATAATAATAATTTTTTTTTAAATTAAATCAACATAAAAAACACAATATATGCATCATATATCAATATAGATCAATACTGTCTGCAGACATACAGTCCGTAAGCACATATGATTGTATTTCTTTATGAAGAAAATAAATTAATTAATTAATTTAAAAAAAATGTTTTCCCTTTGTGTGTAGAGTGGAACCTCCATTTAAGAACGCCTCTATTTGCCACCTTTTCTGTTTACCAACGATTACATGGCGGAAATATGTCTGTGTGTGCGGGCCGTGTCTGGGGGTACGAACGCTTCACTCATTCATTCATTCATTTATTCACTCTGCATGCTGCTTAAAGCCATGGAGCACAGCCAATTTGATGACATCACTTCCTGTACACACAGGCTTTAATGTATGTATGTATATATATAAAAAAAATAATATATATATACATATATATGTACACCGTATTTTCCGCACTATAAGGCGCACCTAAAAACCTCAAATTTTCTCAATAGCTGACAGTGCGCCTTATAATCCGGTGCGCTTTATATATGGACCAATATTGAGCCAGAACAGGTCTTGCAACTACAGCCTCTACTGTAGTGTCTATTCCATGCGCCTTATAATGTGGTGCGCCTTATATATGAACAAAGTTTTAAAATAGGCCATTCATTGAAGGTGCGCCTTATAGTGCGGAAAATACGGTATATATATACATACATATATATATATATATATATATATATATATATATATATATATATATATATATATATATATATATATATATATATATATATATATATATACATATATATATATATATATATATACATATATATACACACGTATACATATATATGTGTACACATATATATATATATATACGTATACACACACACACATATATATATATATATATATATATATATATATATATATATATATATATATATATATATATATACATACACACACATGGCAGCACCCGGGAAAGATTTAAAGGCCTACTGAAAGCCACTACTACTGACCACGCAGTCTGATAGTTTATATATCAATGATGACATCTTAACATTGCAACACATGCCAATACGGCCGGGTTAACTTCTAAAGTGCAATTTTAAATTTCCCGCGAAAATTCCGGTTGAAAACATCTATGTATGATGACGTATGCGCGTGACGTCAATGGTTGAAACGGAAGTATTCGGACACCATTGTATCCAATACAAATAGCTCTGTTTTCATCGCAAAATTCCACAGTATTCTGGACATCTGTGTTGGTGAATCTTTTGCAATTTGTTTAATGAACAATGGAGACGGCAAAGAAGAAAGTTGTAGGTGGGATCGGTGTATTAGCGGCTGGCTGCAGCAACACAACCAGGAGGACTTTGACTTGGATAGCAGACGCGCTATCCGACGCTAGCCGCCGACCGCATTGATGATCGGGTGAAGTTCTTCATCGCTCCGTCGATCGCTGGAACGCAGGTGAGCACGGGTGTTGATGAGCAGATGAGGGCTGGCGTAGGTGGAGCGCTAATGTTTTTATCATAGCTCTGACGAGGTCCGGTAGCTAAGTTAGCTTCAATGGCGTCGTTAGCAACAGCATTGTTAAGCTTCGCCAGGCTGGAAAGCATTAACCGTGTAGTTACATGTCCATGGTTTAATAGTATTGTTGATTTTCTGTCTATCCTTCCAGTCAGGGGCTTTTTTATTTTGTTTCTATCTGCAGTTAAGCCCGATGCTATCACGTTAGCTCCGTAGCTAAAGTGCTTCGCCAATGTATTGTCGTGGAGATAAAAGTCACTGTGAATGTCCATTTCGCGTTCTCGACTCTCATTTTCAAGAGGATATAGTATCCGAGGTGGTTTAAAATACAAATCCGTGATCCACAATAGAAAAAGGAGAAAGTGTGGAATCCAATGAGCCAGCGTGTACCTAAGTTACGGTCAGAGCGAAAAAAGATACGTCCTACACTGCACTCTAGTCCTTCACTCTGACGTTCCTCATCCACGAATCTTTCAGCCTGGCTCAAATTAATGGGGTAATCGTCGCTTTCTCGGTCCGAATCGCTCTCGCTGCTGGTGTAAACAATGGGGAAATGTGAGGAGCCTTTCAACCTGTGACGTCACGCTACTTCCGGTACAGGCAAGGCTTTTTTTTTATCAGCAACCAAAAGTTGCGAACTTTATCGTCGATGTTCTCTACTAAATCCTTTCAGCAAAAATATGGCAATATCGCGAAATGATCAAGTATGACACATAGAATGGATCTGCTATCCCCGTTTGAATAAAAAATAATAATTTCAGTAGGCCTTTAACCCGCAATTCCAACCTTTGATGCTGAGTGCCAAGCAGGGAGGTAACGGGTCACATTTTGATAGTCTTTGGTATGACTCGGTCGGGGTTTGAACTCCCAACCTACCCACTAGGCCACTGAGGCTCCAGTGTTGCTGCTTTGATCCAACCAGAATTCAGCTAGCTTGTTGCCAGCGCCGTTTGAATTCTGCCGGAGAATAAACACGAGCGGCGGCTGTGCAGTGTAAACGAACAGAACACATACAGTTGATAGACAGCTGCGGTAGCCAATCAGATCCCGAGTTGTTGACAGTGGCCCATCTAGGTAGCCTTACGTTGGACATTCACTCGTCGCTCCTAAGTGAGTTTCCAATCACAAGTTGTAGATAGGTGCTAAAAATGTTGAGTTCAAATTAGAGATGTCCGATAATATCGGTCTGCCGATATTATCGGCCGATAAATGCGTTAAAATGTAATATCGGAAATTATCGGTATCGGTTTTTTTATTATCAGTATCGTTTTTTGTTTTTTTTTGTTTTTTTTATTAAATCCACATAAAAAACAAGATACACTTACAATTAGTGCACCAACCCAAAAAACCTCCCTCCCCCATTTACACTCATTCACACAAAAGTGTTGTTTCCTTCTGTTATTAATATTCTGGTTCCTACATTATATATCAATATATATCAATACAGTCTGCAAGGGATACAGTCCGTAAGCACACATGATTGTGCGTGCTGCTGCTCCACTAATAATACTAACCTTTAACAGTTAATTTTACAAATTTTCATTCATTACTAGTTTCTATGTAACTGTTTATATATTGTTTTACTTTCTTTTTTATTCAAGAAAATGTTTTTAATTTATTCATCTTATTTTATTTTATTCATTTTTAAAAAAGTACCTTATCTTCACCACACCTGGTTGTCCAAATTAGGCATAATAATGTGTTAATTCCACGACTGTATATATATCGGTTGATATCGGTATCGGTAATTAAAGAGTTGGACAATATCGGAATATCGGATATCGGCAAAAAGCCATTATCGGACATCCCTAGTTCAAATATATTTTTTCACGTTTAAAGACATTTTTTACAACTATTTAAATGTTGACAGTAACACGTAAAATGTGTTTTCATTTCTGATGCGGCTTTATTTATTTTTTTTATTTTTTAATTGCGCCGAAAAATAGCCCGTTCTGCCCATTATTGACTAATTGAGATGATTCAATGCCGAGTAGCGCGCGAGTGTGTTTCTGTATTGTCATTTTCCCCATAGTAATCGTTGTTGGCTCTCATTGATTCACATTGTTGTTGATGGGGAAGGGATCTGTGGTTACTCCTCATGTAATCACATGACCGGCTTGCGTGTTAACTCAAAATGGCTCGGGAATCTCTGTGAGATTGATCCTATTTTGTTAATATCTATTTATTGTACGTTTTTAGGTGTCATAAATCATATAAATATGGTAATATTTAAAGGCCTACTGAAATGAATTTTTTTTATTTAAACGGGGATAGCAGATCTATTCTATGTGTCATACTTGATCATTTCGCGATATTGCCATATTTTTGCTGAAAGGATTTAGTATAGAACAACGACGATAAAGATTGCAACTTTTGGTATCTGATAAAAAAAAGGCTTGCACCTACCGGAAGTAGCGTGACGTAGTCAGTTGAACATATACGCAAAGTTCCCTATTGTTTACAATGATGGCCGCATGAAGTGAGAGAGATTCGGACCGAGAAAGCGACAATTTCCCCATTAATTTGAGCGAGGATGAAAGATTTGTGGATGAGTAAAGTGCAAGTGAAGGACTAGTGGGGAGTTGAAGCTATTCAGATAGGGAAGATGCTGTGAGAGCCGGGGGTGACCTGATATTCAGCTGGGAATGACTACAACAGTAAATAAACACAAGACATATATATACTCTATTAGCCACAACACAACCAGGCTTATATTTAATATGCCACAAATTAATCCTGCATAAAAACACCTGCGTGTTTGTTATGCTAGCTCCTAGCTCCTCTGCTAGCTCCTAGCTCCATAGAACACGCCAATACAATTCAAACACCTGATCAACACACACAATCACTCAGCCCAAAAGACCGTTCACCTAACCCAAGGTTCATAAAGCTTATATATTTTAAAAAAGTTACGTACGTGACGCGCACGTACGGTACGGTACGTGTTATGCTAGCTCCTAGCTCCTATGCTAGCTCCTAGCTCCATAGAACACTCCAATACAATTCAAACACCTGATCAACACACACAATCACTCAGCCCAAAAGACCGTTCACCTAACCCAAGGTTCATAAAGCTTATATATTTTAAAAAAGTTACGTACGTGACGCGCACATACGGTACGGTACGTGTTATGCTAGCTCCTATGCTAGCTTCTAGCTCCATAGAACACGCCAATACAATTCAAACACCTGATCAACACACACAATCACTCAGCCCAAAAGACCGTTCACCTAACCCAAGGTTCATAAAGCTTATATATTTTAAAAAAGTTACGTACATACGCAAAAAAAAGTTGCGCACATACGGTCAAGCGATCAAATGTTTAGAAGCCAAAGCTGCATACTCACAGTAGCACGTCTGCGTCTTTGTCATCCAAATCAAAGTAATCCTGGTAAGAGTCTGTGTTGTCCCAGTTCTCTACAGGCGTCTGTGTATCGAAGTCAAAAGTCCTCCTGGTTAGAGTCTCTGTTATCCGAGTTCTTCCATCTTGACTGCATCTTTCGGGAATGTAAACAAAGAAGCGCCGGCTGTGTACTGTTGTGGCTGACTACGTTCGAAAAATACGTCCATTTCGCACCGACAACTTTCTTCTTTGCTTGCTCAGCTTCTTTCTCCATAATGCAATGAACATGATTGAAACAGATTCACGAACACAGATGTCCAGAATACTGTGGAATTATGAAATGAAAACAGAGCTTTTTCGTATTGGCTTCAATGTGGAAGGCATACCCGTGTTCGCCGGTCTACGTCACGCGCATACGTCATCCTCAGAGGCGTTTCGAACCGGAAGTTTAGCGGCAAATTTAAAATGTCACTTTATAAGTTAACCCGGCCGTATTGGCATGTGTTGCAATGTTAAGATTTCATCATTGATATATAAACTATCAGACTGCGTGGTCGGTAGTAGTGGCTTTCAGTAGGCCTTTAATGTGGAGGCAACTTGTCTTTCCACTGCACCGCTACTTTAAAAACAACGGCAGTTCGTGCATTCACGAAGTGATTAGGCGGCGCGTTTCGGCCTAATTAAGTGGAGCATTTAGGTGAAACCGAGGCGAGAAAAAACACATTCCGCTTCCTCCCGAAGCAGCCTCGTTAAAGAGCTACAACAAAGGCAGGGAAGCGAAACACTTTAAATATCATCTTCGCTCCTCAGTCGCACTTTGCCGTCTTCGGGGGCGGCGCGTTTGCTCAGAAACAAGCGATTATGTCCCCAGTAAAGGCTCCCAAAGTGACAAAAATATCGGCTAATTGGCCCCCGGATCAAGCTGCAGGTTGTTTCCGCTGCACGCACACACCAGCCGAGTCTTTCCGGTCCTCGGTGATGCAAACACGAGTTGGGGAGTGCGACCGACAGAAGACGACGACTCTAATTAGCGTGTTTGTCAGTCGTCACATGACAGGAAGTCCTTACACAAACCTCCTGCTCCCGCTGGGTTCGACAAAGACCGGGAATGCGCTGACCTTTTCCGTGTCGATGCCTTTGGACATGGACCACGTGGAGACGATGTAGTCCATGACGCGCTCGCTCAGGCCCTTGGGCACCTGGTAGAGCTTGAGGAAGTCGCGCACGTTGTTGAGCATCTCGTGGTAGCGGTTGGTGTTGGCGTACATCTGCTGGAAGATGGTGGTCACGTTGCCGAAGATGGTGGCGTAGAGTAGAGCTGCAAAGGAGCAAACGCGCACAAACTCCGTCAGAAAGATCATTTTTTATTTTTAATAATTGAAGATTTTTGATTATGAGCCGATTCTTTGGCTTTGGTGGAGGTCTTGGCTCGACCCCGAGTCGTTTACTGTAACTTTTTCCCTACACTTTGAACCCTGCGGCTTATAAAACGCTAATTTATGGATTTTTAGTAGTTTTAAAACATTTTTATTTGCCTTTGCAATTTAAAAATGCACCAAAAAGGTGTGTGTGGGAGGGGAGATGTGGTCAGCGCACTTGCTGCTGTCCATGGTGCTGAGGACGAGCGCCATGCATGTGCTGACGGCGAGACACAGCCGGCAGGTGATTAGATTTCGCAGGTGGTACGTGTTAATCTAATCATCTGTTGTCTTTAACAGTGGGCGGCCGGGTGCAGGAAGGGGAGGAAGTTTTGGAGAGGGACTAAAAAATTCCTGGAGAAACGTGTAACTGATGAGTGTGTTGAAAAACATGACATCTGCTGTACAACTCTGTACGCTTGGCTACTTTGACGCACGTATTCGTAGACCCGCAAGACAGCGACTTCTACAGAGATGTTTTAGTGTTTTCAAGTTACCGGAAGTAGAATGCTGTCCGGTTTTCTAGCCGTCCATAGCGTTTCTACTCATACGGTTTCTTCACTCTAAGCAACGTTTAAAGTTAAAGTACCAATGATTGTCACACACACACTAGTGTGGTGAATTTAACCTCTGCATTTGACCCATTCCTTTGTTCACCCCCTAGGAGGTGAGAGGAGCAGTGAGCAGCAGCGGTGGCGGCGCCCGGGAATCATTTTGGTGATTTAACCCCCAATCCCAACCCTTGATGCTGAGCGCCAAGCAGGGAGGTAATGGGTCCCATTTTTATAGTCTTTTATAGGGTTTGAACTCCCGACCTACCGATCTCAGAGTGGACACTCTAACCTGTTTGTAAGTTTTACAATATAACTAAAACAATTCTTACTTACTAAACCGTCCCATTTGTGATGTCCGTAGGAGTGTTTTCATGCATATTTGTACCTGCTATCGTGATGTAATGACGCTAGCGTCGTTAGCAATAGCTAGTATGATAACTAGAGATGTCCGATAATGGCTTTTTTGCCAATATGCGATATTCCGATATTGTCCAACTCTTAATTACCGATTCCAATATCAACCGATACCGATATATACAGTCGTGGCATTAACACATTATGATGCCTAATTTTGTTGTGATGCCCCGCTGGATGCATTAAACAATGTAACAAGGTTTTTCAAAATAAATCAACTCAAGTTATGGAAAAAAAATGCCAACATGGCACTGCCATATTTATTATTGAAGTCACAAAGTGCATTCTTTTTTTAACATGCCTCAAAACAGCAGCTTGGAATTTGGGACATGCTCTCCCTGAGCGAGCATGAGGAGGTTGAGGTGGGCGGGGTTGAGGTGTGGAGGGGTAGGAACGGAAGGTGTATGTAGCGTCCCGGAAGAGTTAGTGCTGCAAGGGGTTCTGGGTATTTGTTCTGTTGTGTTTATGTTGTGTTACGGTGCGGATGTTCTCCCGAAATGTGTTTGTCATTCTTGTCTGGTGTGGGTTCACAGTGTGGCGCATATTTGTAACAGTGTTAAAGTTGTTTATACGGCTACCCTCAGTGTGACCTGTATGGCTGTTGACCAAGTATGCCTTGCATTCACTTGTGTGTGTGAAAAGCCGTAGATATTATGTAACTGGGCCGGCACGCAAATGCAGTGCCTTTAAGGTTTATTGGCGCTCTGTACTTCTCCCTACGTCCGTGTACACAGCGGCATTTTAAAAAGTCATACATTTTACTTTTTGAAACAGATACCGATAATTTCCGATATCACATTTTAAAGCATTTATCGGCCGATAATATCGGCAGTCCGATATTGTACATCTCTAATGCTAACACAATTTCGAGGGTCTGTGTTAGTATTATTAACTTACAACAGGATTCTTTGTGTATCGTTTCAGTTTTTGTAAAATTCACCAAAACGCCACCGTGGAGTTATTGAGTCTGTTTAGCTGATTGGAGAGCTTGCTTGCACAGCTAGTGGGTCCATGACGATGACTTCTGTTTTGTTTGATCAGCCGTTTTACTGCCGTGTTTTTTTTGTTGTTTGTTTTTTTACTCGGGACTACCCGTGGGCCGTATTTTGGACGCTGGCGGGCTGTATCTGGCCCGCGGGCCGTATTTTGGGGACCACTGATCTTAGACATTTACAAAGTATGTATATGTATTGTTGCATTTGAACAACTGTATTGTTGATCATTAGGGATGTCTGATAATGGCTTTTTTGCCGATATCCGATATTGTCCAACTCTTAATTACCGATACCGATATCAACCGATACCGATATATACAGTCGTGGAATTAACACATTATTATGCCTAATTTGGACAACCAGGTATGGTGAAGATAAGGTCCTTTTTAAAAAAAAAAAAAAAAAAAAATTTTTTTAAAATGATTGAATAAAAAAGAAAGTAAAACAATATAAAAACAGTTACATAGAAACTAGTAATGAATGAAAATGAGTAAAATTAACTGTTAAAGGTTAGTATTATTAGTGGACCAGCAGCACGCACAATCATGTGTGCTTACGGACTGTATCCCTTGCAGACTGTATTGATATATATTGATATATAATGTAGGAACCAGAATATTAATAACAGAAAGAAACAACCCTTTTGTGTGAATGAGTGTGAATGAGTGTAAATGGGGGAGGGAGGTTTTTTGGGTTGGTGCACTAATTGTAAGAGTATTTTGTGTTTTTTATGTTGATTTAATAAAAAATAAAAATAAAAAAATAAAAAAAACGATACCGATAATAAAAAAACGATACCGATAATTTCCGATATTGCATTTTAAAGCATTTATCGGCCGATAATATCGGCAGGCCGATATTATCGGACATCTCTATTGATAATAGAGGTAAATTATTGGTATTGTTCATTATCAATAGCGCTATTTCTATTGGTATTTGTATTGCTCCATTTGTAGTGTAATAATGCTCATTGTCATTTCTGTATTATTATTTATTTCGCTAACTGCTTCTTTGCTATTACTTTTACCATCATATTTGTACATGTCATATGTGCTGATGTTGCTCTATTGTTGTTGTTGTTGTTGTTGTTGTTGTGTTTGCTGTTGTTGTTTATGTCTCTCTGTCTTATCCCCCTCTTGTCCCCACAATTTCCCCCTCTGTCTTCCTTTTTTTCCTCTTTCTATCCCCTCCTGCTCCGGCCCGGCTGCACCAAATGATAATATAAATACATTTAATAAAGTCAAATACAAATAAGGCAACAAGAGAAGTATCCCACACTTCTCTTTTGTAAAGTAAATCTCAACAGCCTATATGGACATCTACATCAACTATATGATTTGCCTGAGAAGCTGGACAGGACAAAAAATAAATAAAAATTAAAGCTGCAAGCAGCGATGGACGGGATCGACTTTGACGGCACATAAAATCCAAACCGGAGCAGTAATTAAAACTATTTTGTCAACTTTTAATCAGAAGGGTTCAATCTCTCTCCTGTGCTAGTTTGAAGCCGACACGACAAACTTTGGGGCGGCATGGCGTAGTGGGTTGAGCGGCCTTGCCAGAAACCTGAGGGTTGCAGGTTCGCTCCCCGCCTCTTACCATCCAAAAATCGCTGCCGTTGTGTCCTTGGGCAGGACACTTCACCCTTGCCCCCGGTGCCGCTCACACCGGAGAATGAATGATGAATGAATGAGTTGTAAAAATGAATGATGGGTTCTCACTTCTCTGTGAAGCGCTTTGAGTGTCTAGAAAAAGCGCTATATAAATCTAATCCATTATTATTATTATTATAAACGCGCTCAGAGGAGATAATGTTTGAAAAAAGGTGACCGGTTTTTACAAAACTTTTGTTTTGAAGGGGGAATTGCAAACTTCCTGCTGATTTTTGCCCGGGGTTGTCAATATATGAAATGTAGGTCTAAGTGAGACCAACATAGAGGTTTTTGTTTCATGTCTCTACGACATTTCTACTGGAAGTTACAGGCAGTTTTGTCTGTGTTTTCTTCCTAGGAGCCGTTTTGTCCGTTTTCTTCCTAGGGGGCGCTAGAGCACAATTTTGAGTTTTGGAGTTGGGTTTTTTTTATTAGATCGCAATTTTTGCCAGTCCTGATGTGTGTGTCCAGTTTGGTGAGTTTTGAAGCATGTTAAGGGGGTCAAATTATAGCTCAAAGAGGCAAAAGTGACTGTTTTTACAAAACTTTTGTTTTGAAGGGGGAATTGCAAACTTCCTGTTGATTTTTGCTGAAGGATGTCAGTGTATGAAATCTAGGTCTAAGTGAGACCTACATAGAGGTTTTTGTTTCATGTCTCTCCGACATTCCTAGTGGGAGTTACATGCAGTTTTGTCTGTGTTTTCTTCCTAGGGGGCGCTAGAGTGCAATTTTGAGTTTGGGGCTAGTTTTTTTGATTACATCGCAATTTTCGCCAGTCTTGATGTGTGTGTCCAGTTTGGTGAGTTTTGACGCATGTTAAGGGGGTCAAATTACAGCTCAAAGAGGCAAAAGTGACTGTTTTTACAAAACTTTTGTTTTGAAGGGGGAATTGCAAACTTCCTGTTGATTTTTGCTGAAGGATGTTAGTGTATGAAATCTAGGTCTAAGTGAGACCTACATAGAGGTTTTTGTTTCATGTCTCTCCGACATTCCTAGTGGGAGTTACAGGCAGTTTGGTCTATGTTTTCTTCCTAGGGGGCGCTAGAGTGCAATTTTGAGTTTTGGGGCTAGGTTTTTTTGATTAGATCGCAATTTTCGCCAGTCCTGATGTGTGTGTCCAGTTTGGTGAGTTTTGAAGCATGTTAAGGGGGTCAAATTATAGCTCAAAGAGGCAAAAGTGACTGTTTTTACAAAACTTTCGTTTTGAAGGGGGAATTGCAAACTTCCTGTTGATTTTTGCTGAAGGATGTCAGTGTATGAAATCTAGGTCTAAGTGAGACCTTCATAGAGGTTTTTGTTTCATGTCTCTCTGACATTCCTAGTGGGAGTTACAGGCAGTTTTGTCTGTGTTTTCTTCCTAGGGGGCGCTAGAGTGCAATTTTGAGTTTGGGGCTAGGTTTTTTGATTACATCGCAATTTTCGCCAGTCTTGATGTGTGTGTCCAGTTTGGTGAGTTTTGAATCATGTTAAGGGGGTCAAATTATAGCTCAAAGAGGCAAAAGTGACTGTTTTTACAAAACTTTTGTTTTGAAGGGGGAATTGCAAACTTCCTGTTGATTTTTGCTGAAGGATGTCAATGTATGAAATCTAGGTCTAAGTGAGACCTACATGGAGGTTTTTGTTTCATGTCTCTCCGACTTTCCTAGTGGGAGTTACAGGCAGTTTTGTCTGTGTTTTCTTCCTAGGGGGCGCTAGAGTGCAATTTTGAGTTTTGGGGTTTGGTTTTTTGATTAGATCGCAATTTTCGCCGGTCCTGATGTGTGTGTCAAATATGGTGAGTTTTGAAGCATGTTAAGGGGGTCAAATGACAGCTCAAAGAGGTATAATAATAATAAAACCTTACAAATACAATAGGGTCCTCTGTCCCAAAGGGACATTCGGTCCCTAAAAAGACATTTACAAAAGGTCAACAAGTGCTAAAGAAAGGCTTCAAATATGATTTGTGTCTAATAGTTGAAGTCTTTAAAAATTGTCCCCTCTTAAACCGTTTCTTCGCAGCAGCTTTGTTACTTTCTAGAAAAGTCCCCTTAGGGCCCAAAATGAAGAGCCGAACTGCCTTTTTTTTTTTTTTTTAAATGCACAAGCGAAGAAGAACCAAAACGGCGTCCGAGGCGAGCTGCTGAGCGGAGCGGTTTGATGCTTTGTGAGCCGAGTCGGCGTCTGGTCCCCGCGCACAGCTGCTGTCCTAACATCAACTTCCTGTAAATAAGACTCCATTTTGCAAAAACTCAATGCTGCCTCCACAAAGACAGAAAGTGCTGATTTGACAATATTTCTTCCTGGGCTTGTACGACTCCAATGTGTCAGACTGTTTTGAGTATTTTGCAAAAAACCCGAGCGACGCCGCTGTCATCTTTTTGGCAGCGAGCGTCGGCGGAGACGAACGGCCGCCGTGGTGCGTTTAATGCCGCCCGTAAATCCCAATTACAAGTGGTGTAAGAGTGTGATGTTGCTGAAGGCAGCAGCTCTTCGCAGACTGGACTCGGCGCGCAACAATTTTCACAGGTCAACTGTTGTTGAACCATCGGGTCATCCAGGGCCGGCTCTAGATCATTCGACACCCCGGGCGAGAGTGAACACCCCCCCATGTCCAGTGAACTCACTGAGGAATTCATGAAAGTGAAACAATACAAAAAGAAAGCTATTGTAAGTTAAAAATACTAACACAGACACTCGAAACGTGTTAGCATATTAGCTACGGCTAACGACGCTAGCTTGATTACATTACGGTAGCAAGTACAAATATGCATGAAAACACCCTGTGGAGGGAGGTGTGGCCAGCGCGCCTGCAGGCGCAAAGGTCACCGCCTCTGTCTATGGTGCTGAGGACGAGCGTCATCGAGACACAGCTGGCAGGTGATTAGATTTCACAGGTGGTACGTGTTAATCTAATCATCTGTTGTCTTTAACAGTAAGCGGCCGGGAGCAGGAGGGGAGAGAGGATACGGACGTGGCTGAAAAGTCGCATCCTGCTGGAGAGAAAACTTTGTTAAAACCTTGTTAAAACCTGCACGCTTGGCTCTTGTGCCGTGTCTGACAGTGGGACTGCGAGGACGCAACCTCCACACACTCCGACAGACATCACACATGGGACGATTTAGTAAGTAAATTGTTTTAGTTATATTGTAAAACTTATAAACGTGGCTTGGCTCGGCATGATGAATGGAGAATACTTTCGAGCAGAAACGCTATGAACGGCATTTCTACTTCCGGTTGAAAGCACGATCGGTAAATGGAAGGACACTGGAGCACCTGCAGTGAGCGAACTCGTCCAAAAGACGGCGCCATAGCACAAACAATAAAACACCTTCTCAGAGTATTTTTGTTTTGTTTTTTTAAACTATTTTTATCATGGTTGGCAGCGAAACAAAATCCATAAACAAGCCGCAGGGTTCAAAGTGTAGGGAAAAATGGTATCTGCTTGACTTATGACTTCAAAGCAAGTTATCCATCAAATTGTACACTGTAAAAGTGGCACTAAATTTTACGGTAAAATTCTGGCGCCTTGAGTTTTTTACCGCACGATCAACTCTGCTACCGTTTTTTTCCACGTACAGTAACACACTATTAAAACAACTGTATATTTCAAAGTGAAAACTGGGCAAAAAAAAACGGAATTTACAGTATAAGTTCTCACAGACTCGCATGTCGGCAGTGGGCGTGAACCCAGGGTGCAGAGACAGGACATGACGAGCAGGTAAAAATTCTAATTCAATTGGCTTTTAGCGGCAACAAAGACAAAAAGTTGCAAAAGAAAAATAGCAAGACGATGCAAAAGAGATGTTGAGAATCAACAGAACCGGGTGTGTCAATCAGCGCTCCTGACGAGGCAGGGGAAGCGTCCGAAAAGTGGAAAAACTGCAGGTCATGACAAACTGTTACATTTGTCACGATGAGAAGTTAAACTCTGTAAAAAAAAACAAAAAAAAAAACATTTAAATGCTGTTCGGTGGGAATTGAATGATAGCTGTCAATCACAGCTGCCTCATGTGTGATTAAAAACTCAATCATTACTCGTTTTCCCGGGAAATTTCCCATATTTTGAAATGCAAATGCTGACAGAAATGTGCCGAAAGTATGTGTGTGGTGTTGCGTCTGACCAGTCTTCCCTCTCAGGGAAATAAAGTCCCAAATTCTTTCGATGACATATATGCTGAGTAAGAAGGACCATCAAGACAGAATAGGAATATTATCACGTTTTACTAAAGCTTTAGGAGACCAGTCCAATTGTCCGTACATTTCGACATCTCGAAGCGGTCTGACATTCAATCGGGAAGAGACAACTTATTGAATAGAAAACAGTCCCCTCACCCCCGCCCAGAAAGGAATACATCCCCCTAGCTCCAACACTGATAAGGCAAGAAGGGGGATGCATCACTCCCACATTCCAATGCCTAAGACAAAACACAGACATCTGCAGACAAAGAGAGACAAGCATACAGAGTATAAATGGAAAAATACTAGCTGATTTAAACAAGACTATGAATAAAGAAAGAACTCTTAAATATATATGCATTCTCTACAGTGGACACCCAGGAAGTCCACATTCAGGTCTACAGCGTTGGTTGGCTTGCCACACCTGTTAGGAGGAATGGTAATTGTCAGGTTCAAACACTGATGACTTCTATTAAACAAGACAAGAAGCAAAGAAATAAACAGAGACAGGATTCAATTTGTCTTCCACCACGCTCTGACAAAAAAAGGTTTACGTCTCCTCCTTTATTTGGACACTCCCTGTTTACACAACAACATCTGCTTCCAAAGGAACAGCTCTTGTTTTTGGTCACATTGAAAACAAAAGAAAAATATGCCTCGGGCTTGGGCTGGTCCTGGATCTAACTTGGGCAGGTCTTGGATGACAATAGATAACCCCCATCCCGTCTCCTCCCATCGTACACAATGGAATTTTCCAAGCCTTTGCTTGGTGCAACAAAGACAACCTCTTGTCTGTTCATTGGGGAACTTAGAGAACGGAAAGTTTTTTGATAATTTACATACAATTTTTCTGACAGTAATCCTGGATTTTTCCAGGAAATTTGGCATATTTTGAACAGCAGGTGTAACACTGACCTGATTGGAGTCACAACGCCGAACAAAAAATATGAACCCCAAAGATGTAAAACTTCTACTATATACACAAAAGACCTATTCCTCTCAAATATTGTTGACAAATGCTATGGAATTGTGTGATGTGTTGTACTGTAAGTGTGTTCATGTTCGGAATAAACTAAAACAAGAAAGAAAGAAATCTGTCTAAATCTGTGATAGTGAGCATTTCTTCTTTTAATAGCTATAGATTTTACGTTAAAAAAAACAAAAAAAACGGGCAGCTCGGTCACTAGAATTTTATGGTAAATGTACGGTTTTGATGTTCACATTATGGTTTCGTTAGCTGCCTTTTTTTTTTTTTTTTTACTTTAAAATCTGGCGTGGCACAGTTGGGAGAGTGGCCGTGCCAGCAACCTGAGGGTTCCTGGTTCGATCCCCACCTTCTACCAACCTCGCCACGTCCGTTGTGTCCTTGAGCAAGACACTTCACCCTTGCTCCTGATGGCAGCTGCCGCCCTCAGTGCGTGAATGTGTGTGTGAATGGGTGAATGTGGAAATAGTGTCAAAGCGCTTTGAGTACCTCCATCCATCCATCCATTTTCTACCGCTTGTCCCTTTTAAGGTAAAAAATAAATACAAATTTAAGTATCAATGACTGTCACCCACACACTAGGTGTGGCGAAATGATTCTCTGCATTTGACCCACCACCCTTGATCACCCCCTGGGAGGTGAGGGGAGCAGTGAGCAGCAGTGGTGGCCGCGCCCGGGAATAATTTTTGGTGATTCAACCCCCTTGTGATATAGAAGTCCTGTAATGGCAACGTGCAATGATGGTGCAGCTGGGAAGAGGTCAGAGTGAATATGTAGTACACTTGGTACGCACCCTTTGCTGGGCCAAAGGAAATGACCAAAACCGGGCCACATTTGGTCCACGGGCCCCACTCCCTATTTCCCAGCAGGCTTGCAAAAAGACTAATGGCATGGCAGCACGAGCGAGAACATTTGCAGTCTCTAATGGCCGAAGTAACAAGGCCAAAGGGGGGAACCGGGGTGGGGCCCGAGCGGGCCCCGCCGGGTAATGAGGCCTTGGAGGACCGTTGCCATGGATGGTAAACAGAGAGGGGCGGTCACGCGGGCTCGCTGTGCGGACTCAACGGCAACATTGGACATGAGGAAGTGATGCTGATGGCGTGCAGGTCACATGTCAGCTGGAGCCAATTAATTTTCGGCGTGAAGCTGGTGCTTGTGATAAAGATGTCCCTTAATGCAGTTTTTTTCAACCACACTAGTGTACCGTGAGATACAGTCTGGTGTGCCGTGGGAGATGATCTAATTTCACCTATTTGGGTTAAAAATATTTGTTGCAAACCAGTAATTATAGTCTGCACATTATGTGTTGTTGTTGAGTGTCGGTGCTGTCTAGAGCTCGGCAGAGTAACCGTGTAATACTCTTCCCTATCAGTAGGTGGCAGCAGGTAGCTAATTGCTTTGTAGATGTGGGAAACAGCGGGAGGCAGGGTGCAGGTAAAAAGGTGTCTAATGCTTAAACCAAAAAGTGAGTGCCCCTAAGAAAAGGCATTGAAGCGTAGGGAAGGCTATGCAGAACGAAACTAAAACTGAACTGGCTACAAAGTCAACCAAAACAGAATGCTGGACGACAGCAAAGACTTACTGTGGAGCAAAGACTTACTGCGGAGCAAAGACGGCGTCCACAAAGTACATCCGAACATGACATGACAATCAACAATGTCCCCACAAAGAAGGGTAAAAACAACTGAAATATTCGTGATTGCTAAAACAAAGTAGGCGCGGGAAATATCGCTCAAAGGAAGACATGAAACTGCTACAGGAAAATACCAAAAAGAAAGAAAAAGCCACCAAAATAAAAGCGCAAGACAAGAACTAAAACACTAGAGCAGGGGTGTCAAACTCATTTTAGATCGGGGGCCGCATGGAGAAAAATCTACTCCCAGGTGGGCCGGACTGGTAAAATCACGGCACGATAACTTAAAAATAAAGACAACTTCAGATTTTTTTTTTTGTTTAAAAATAGAACAAGCACATTCTGAAAATGAACAAATCATAATGTTGATGGGTTTTTCTACACATACATGTTGCAGTTAATAGTATTCTATCTTCATTTGTCGTTACTTATACTTTCTGAATAAATGATGGGATAATGTTCATCAGTCAACTCATAGGTGTAATTTTCAATCTATTAAGATAAAAAAATATCAAAATCAAATTACAGGATGTTATTTATGTAGTTTGCTAATTTTTCTCAACTGGTGCACTAAGATCATGTGTTTTTTTTGTTTTTTTTTTTACATATGTAGCATCATCTAAAATTATACAAATAATTGCTATTGCGACATCTAGTGGACACATTTAGAAGAGCAGTTTCTTTCATTCCAAAATTTCGCAAACTCATCCCGCGGGCCGGATAAAACCTGTTCGTGGGCCTGATCCGGCCCGCGGGCCGTACGTTTGACACCCCTGCACTAGAGCTATATTGATGCATGCTTGGTTATGGTTTAAAGTCGTATCCAACAATTGCGACGACTTTTTACTGTCAACTGAGTTTCGTTTTTTTTTTATGATTTCTGCTGGTGGTGTGCCTCTGCATTTTTTCAACGCAAAAAATGTGCCTTGGCTCAAAAAAGGTTGAAAAACACTGCTTTAATGGCAACGTGCAAGCATTTGGCTGCAAAAGAGCATTGTGCCCCAGGGCGTGTTTCCACATGACGTTCAGCTAGCTACTTTTTTTTCTACGCTTTGTACCCTGCGGCCTATAAAACGGTGCAGAGAATGTATGGATTTTTCTTCGCTAGCGGCCGTAATGTTTTGTATTCAACAAATACTTCTGATATTACACCGACAGAGACACTGAAAAGGTGTGTATTTTTAATTGTCCTATGGCGCCATCTTTTGGACAAAGTTCGCTCCCTGCAGGTGCTGCGGGTTGACAATCTACTTCCTGTGTTGTGCCTTGAACCGGAAGAATACCCGTCCATAGCATTTCTACTCGTATGGATTCTTCATTCATTCAATCCAAGCAAGTTTTCCAATATAACTAAAACTGTTTATACTTACTAAACCGTCCCATGTGTGATGTCTGTAGGAATGTTAATGCTAGCGTCATTAGCATTAGCAACTATGCTTACAAGTGTCTCTTTGTATTATTAACTTACAATGGCATTCTTTTTTCATTGTTTTGGTTTCGTAAATTCGCCAAAACGTTACCGTGGAGTTATTGAGTCTGTTTAGCTGATTGGAGAGCCTTCTGTTTTGTTTGATCAGCCATTTTACTGCCGTGTTACTGACACTGTTTGGAAACATTTAAGGTAAACATTTATAAAATCGTTATATCTGCGGCTTATAGTAAAGTGCGGCCAATATATGTAAAGTTGTTGTTTTTTTTTTAATTCGGTGGGTGTGGCTTAACAGTGCGCTCTATAGCCCGGAAAATCCGTACAGTCAGCCATATTGGGGGACTAGTTTCATGCCATACAGTTACTTTTGCAGAAATTGTTACGGTCTGGCAGCTTTACTTGCGACATGACCCCAAGATGCAGAGGTGGAAGGCAAATTGCAAGTTAAAAAATTGATTAGCTGTATTTTTGTAATATAAGTTTTAGGAAGACACTTAAGTGAACATTATTGGTTTAAACTTGTTGTACTGGATGTTTACATTACACTCAACTGTGTTCTTATAATATACATTTTAGGAAGACACTTAAGTGAACATTGTTGATTTAAACTTGTAACACTGGATGTTTACATTACACTCAACTGTATTAAATTTTTGTATTATTTGCTTGAAACAGTAGCTTCTGCTGCGCTATTCGTTGTACTTAAAAATACACCTTTGTAGTGATCAACATTAGGGCTGTGAATCTCCGGGCACCACAAGAATCAGTTCGATCCGATTCTTGGGGGTAACGATTCGATTCATAATTGAATCTCGATTCAAATTTGCATACTTTTTAATAACCAGTTCTAACAACATGATTTATGATTTCTGCTCTGCCGCTTTCAGTCTGTGGAATGCTCTCCCTGACCACCTGAGGGTACCACAGACTGTGGATGCTTTTAAAAAAAAGGCTTAAAAACCCTCAATGTAAAGTGCTTTTTTACAAATAAAATGTATTATTATTATTATTTGCCTGAGTGGCTGGACATAAAAGATTTAAAAAAAAAATAAAAAAAAATCGATTTAATATTTTTTTATTCGTTTAAAAATCATTCCAAATAAGAATCGCAATTAATTTCAAAATAAAATATTTTTGACACCCCTAAAATATGATTAGAACATTTGAGCATTATGTGTGTGTTCAATTACAATAAATGTGTATATTCTGCCACTTCATTTTAACATAACACAAACGTACCGTGGCCTTAATACCGTGATAATATCGTACCGTGACATTTTGGTAATTTTTACCTTCCTGTTTTCTAATTGGTACTACACTTTGGGGCAGTAGTGGCTTTTTTGAAATTGTTCTACAAAAAAAAACAAAAAAAACCCTAGTGGTTAGAGTGTCCGCCCTGAGATCGGTAGGTCGTGAGTTCAAACCCCGGCCGAGTCATACCAAAGACTATAAAAATGGGACCCATTACCTCCCTGCTTGGCACTCAGCATAAAGGGCTGGAATTGGGGGTTAAATCACCAAAAATGATTCCCGGGCGCGACCACTGCTGCTGCTCACTGCTCCCCTCACCTCCCAGTGGGTGATCAAGGGTGATGGGTGAAATGCAGCGGTTCATTTCGCCACACCTAGTGTGTGTGTGACAATCAGTGGCACTTGGTACTGTTTTTTCTTCGGTTCAACGGGTGTCACCCGCTTCTGAGACCGGATGTTTTAAATCTGGCCTCCCAAATTGATGCTCGCAAGTTGGAGCATAAGAAAAAGCTGAGAGGTCGCGCTCATACGTTTAAAATACTTGCAAGTTGAGGTGCGACTGTACTAAAAATATTTGCCCTCCATTCAGAGTGAAGGTCGTGCCATCAGGCGTTTGTCTCCATGCAGCCCGAGTCCTTCATGGCGTCTGCCGCATCAAATGACGCCTCTGGCGGGCGGCGGGCACCGACCGACCTCGCCTCTGCCGGCGTCGCATGACTTTGACGGCTCAGGTCTCGGACGAGCAATGTGATGACTTCTCCGAGCCTGATGACGTCGCACATCAACAACACGCTGAAATGATGAAGGCTATTCACTTAGTCATTTACTGCTTTAAACTGGTATCTTTTTTTTTTTAAAACTACATTTTTTGGGCGCATAGTAAAACAAATCCATCCCTCGTCTGATCTTCTCAAATCCCAAGTCTGCTCCCGCGCCACGGTCTCAGTGAAGCGTAAAGCTTAGCCTTTTGCGGCTGCAATCCGCCTGAGCAAATGTTCCCCGGCCTCTCGGGGAGTCCAAATTGATCCCGGCGGCAGACGACCGTGTGCGCGGAGCGTGAGCATGGCGGCCAATAAAGAGCCGAATCGTTAAGAGACTGTCCTACTTCAGCGGGGAAGAAGGAGATAAAAAGTCAGCACTTTGTCCGAAGCCACACGGTGTGTAGCTTTAGCACGCTAGCATCTGGACTTATAATAATAATGGATAATCAATCAATCAATCAATGTTTATTTATATAGCCCTAAATCACAAGTGTCTCAAAGGGCTGCACAAGCCACAACGACATCCTCGGCACAGAGCCCACATACGGGCAAGGAAAAACTCACCCCAGTGGGACGTCAATGTGAATGACTATGAGAAACCTCCTCTAGGGGAGAACGAAAGCAATGGCTGTCGAGTGGGTCTGACATAATATTGTGAAAGTCCAGTCCACAGTGGATCCAACACATCAGCGAAAATCCAGTCCATAGTGGGGCCAGCAGGAAACCATCCCGAGCGGAGACGGGTCAGCAGCGTAGAGATGTCCCCAACCGATGCACAGGCTAGCGGTCCACCCCGGGTCCCGACTCTGGACAACAAGCACTTCATCCGTGATTAGATTTATGTAGCGCTTTTCTAGACACTCATCATCATCATCAGGGGTCACTCGAAGAGAGTATGACGATCCTCCTGGTAGGGGGGTATCCCTTTATGGAGGATGCCTGTGCGTGACTTTGTTTAACGTGGGGAGACTTCATTTTCTTCCCATTTCTTTACACAGTCTTTTGCATTCATTGTCGTTGAACTCTGCGAGATCTTTTAAGCTGCTCTGGTTGGGTAGCAGAGGACAGACAAGGCAGTGCTGCATCGTGTGGTCCTCTTCTCCGCATTCGCAGGTGGTTGGGCCGGTTTTGTAGCCCCATCTGGCCATATCAGCTTTTGATCGCCCTGTTCCTGTTCTAAGGCGGCTTAGTGTCTTCCACTGGACCCATGGTGTTTCTGACCCGGGGGGCAGGTCTTCAGAAGGGGGGATTCCCATGTCAATAGGAGGGGGGGTCTTTCTCTAATTTTTGTGTCCATAGCTGGAGTCTGGTTTCTTCCCGAGATGTTGTTAGGGGCTGAACATTGCTGAGGAAGCTTCTCCTTGACTTCAGACGTTGGGCTGAGGGTTCACGTCCATAGAGGAGGTGGCGTTCATCACTGGTAGCTTTTCTGAACTCTACTGGGCTGGCAACTTCCCGTCTCACGTCTGCAGGGGCAATGCCAGCGAGGAGATGTAGGTTGTTCAGGTTGGTAGGCTTGAAGAAACCAGTGATCAAGCGGCAGGTGTTGTTCAGTGCTGGGTCGAGTTTCCTGGCATGGGTTGATCTCTCCCAGACAGGACATGCATACTCCGCCGAGGAATAGCACAGGGCCAAAGCAGTACATCTTAGTGTGTGTGCTGTTGCTCCCCATTTGGAATTTGGCAGTTTCCGTAAGATGTTGTTTCGGGAGCTGACTTTCAGTTTGGTGTTTTTGATGTGTTCCTTGGGGAGACTGGTGCACAGACAGTCACCACACGATCCTTGGAAAATCCGGGTCAGGGTCCAGTGGCATGGAGTCCAAGACGACTGGAGACCCTTTTATGCTGCAGCCTTCAACCGCCATCCCAGCCGTTGTGACACTCCAAAGGGTTAGCAATCATCCTCCGCCTGTTCCACCGTTGAGGTCTTGGGTTGTTATTTCCCCATACCTGGACCCACATGGATGGGGGGGTGTCTTCTTCCGCCATCGCAGCCGTTGTGGTAGTTCTTACATCTACCGTCTTCCGCCTGCTCCGCCGTTGAGGTCTTCACCGTATCCCTGGCTAGGGGGCAGTCAGGTACTAGGCCTTTGCCAAGAGCCACCTGGGGTAACAGTAGTAAAGGGGTTAACCTCCTAGTGCCCCAAGACTCCATAGAGGAGCCTCTACTGCCGGATGCACTTAAACATCATGCCCAGGACATATCCATCACAGTACCCCTGCTTAAAACGAAAGATAATCTTCCGTCTTGTCTGGTTCCTGGGAACCAAAAACTGCGTATGGTCTTGAGAGATGAGTCTGTCTACCAAAGTGGTGAAGTACAAAGTTGAAGAAACTGCAAACGCACCAAGAAAATGTGTGAAGGCTAAAGAGAGCACCAAGACGTCAGTTCCTATTTACAGTAAATACAGTACCTGTCACCATCTCACACATTGTACTCACTTTAATACAAAACTACAGTACATCCAAGAAGTATTCTACAGTGATTTGTTGTTACAACCTTATTCCAAAATGGAATACATTCATTTTTGTCATTTAAATTCTTAACGCAATACTCCATAATGACAACGTGAAAAAAAAATTCTCTCAAAATTTGGCAAATTTATTCAAACTAAAAAGTATAAAATCACATTTTTCCCTCCATCCTGACTGGTCTCCCAGTTCTTGCCGCTAAAAAAACATCCCCACAGCATAATGCTGCCACCTCCATGCTTCACTGTAGGGATGGTATTGGCCTGGTGATGAGCGGTGCCTGGTTTCCTCCAAACAGGATGCCCGGCATTCACGCCAAAGTCTTCAATCTTTGTCTCATCAGACCAGAGAATTTGGTTTCTCATGGTCTGAGAGTCTTCCAGGTGCATTTTGGCAAACTTTTTACAAAAAAATGGCTTCCGTTTGGCTACTCTACCAAACAGGCCTGATTTGGCCTTACGTATAAAATACTACACGGTGTAGCTCCATCCTATCTTTCCGATTGTATTGTACCATATGTCCCGGCAAGAAATCTGCGTTCAAAGAACTCCGGCTTATTAGTGATTCCCAGAGCCCAAAAAAAGTCTGTGGGCTAAAGAGCGTTTTCTATTCGGGCTCCAATACTATGGAATGCCCTCCCGGTAACAGTTAGAGATGCTACCTCGGTAGAAGCATTTAAGTCTCATCTTAAAACTCATTTGCATACTTTAGCCTTTAAATAGACCCCCTTTTTAGACCAATTGATCTGCCGTTTCTTTTCTTTTCTCCTCTGCCCCCCTCTCCCTTGTGGAGGGGGGGGGGGGCACGACGACACAGGTCCGGTGGCCATGGATGAAGTGCTGGCTGTCGGGACCCGGGGTGGACCGCTCGCCTGTGCATCGGTTGGGGACATCTCTGCGCTGCTGACCCGTCTCTACTCGAGATGGTCTCCTGCTGGCACCACTATGGACTGGACTCTCACTATTATGTTAGATCCACTATGGACTGGACTTTCACAATATTATGTCAGACCCACTCGACGTCCATTGCATCCGGTCTCCCCTAGAGGGGGGTGGGGGGGTCACCCACATATGCGGTCCTCCGCAAGGTTTCTCATAGTCATTCACATTGACGTTCCATTGGGGTTGTGGGTTTTTCCTTACCCTTATGTGGGCTCTGTACCGCGGATGTCGTTGTGGCTTGTGCAGCCCTTTGAGACACTTGTGATTTAGGGCTATATAAATAAACATTGATTGATTGATTGATTGATTGATTTGTGGATTGCTGCAGACATGGTTGACCTTCACAGAGGAATGCTTTAGCTCTGACAGAGTGACCATCGGGTTTTTGGTCACCTCCCTGACTAGAATGAGATGAACGCAGCAATGTACAGAGACATCCTGGATGAAAACTAACGCTTCTCATCCAACCTGATGGAGCTTGAGAGGTTCTAAAAAGAGGAATGGGCCAAAAAAGCCCAAAGATAGATGTGCCAAGTTTGTGGCATCATGTTCAAAAAGACTTGAGGCTGTAATTTCTGACACATCAACAACGTATTGAGCAAAGGGTTTTAACACATTTGCATAGATTTAAAATAAAATAATAACACTGTCATAATTTTGAGAACGAAAATTAATTATTCCATTTTGGAATAAGGCTGTAACAAAACAAAATGTGGAGAAGGTGAAGTGAATTACTTTTCGGATGCACTGTATTTAGGGAAAAAGAACATTCTTGAGTCCTGATTCTGCGAACGTAAGCACCACAGATGCAAGGGATTTATGGACTCATGGCTTTGATAATCCGAGGTTTCTGTTTCACTCAACTGAGCCACTCTGGGTCCTCAAATTAGCTCTGAGCCGCAGCGTTCGAGACGAGGGTAACGAGAGGATGTCGAGTGGGGAGAAGAGAGAATGGAGTTGAGGGGATAAAGAAACACAAATGGATTAGCGCACTAATCGTCTTCACTTCCAAGGGATAAACCACGCACGGACACCCAGGCACTCGTGCACACACACACACACACACACACGCACACACACAATGGCAATCTTCCATTGATCCATGGTCAATCAATCGCTTCTAGTGGGAGATTGATTCTCGCCAGCGACTCCAAAGCAGCCGGGCTGAATCAGCTGAGATTTCAGAGGGAGTTTCAGTAAGGTAGTGATGGTTGAGGGTGAGCCGGGGTGACCGTGAACCTTTGCTTTCCTGCCTGGCATCCTCCTTCCATGCTCGTATTGTTTTCACAATTCCGGTCAGGACCAGTAGTCACGCCATCTTGGAGGGCATCGCTTGTAAACACAGAGTTTAGTTGAACGGGGCCACGAACAAAAAGTCCAAATTCTAGGATCGACTTGACTTCAAAGAGAAGTGGCGTTATGTGGGAAAATAAACGCTATATTTGCACATCAACGGCATCGACATTTTCACAAGCAAAAACTCTTAGTCTGGACTTACAAAGATTTGGTAAACTTGTTAACACTTTCATAAAAAAGTAATGACTAGTCCTTGTTTATGATCAATATTTCCATGCTCTAACTATTGACTCAAAGCAGGCTCATCTTGGGACGGCTGCGCAGAATACTCTGCCTGAGCATGGTGTCTAAGTTGAAGCAAACTGAACATAGCACTAGACGACACCCGAAGGATCATCATGGCATCTCTCTCTGGTATGCCATGATGGCATTTGACCTTGAACGGAGCACGCCGGGTCTTACTGCTGGCGGGCTGTGTCAATGATGGTTCTGGCGTTGGCGTCGTATTGCTTCAGAAATTGTAATCTTTGCCTCCTCCCTTGGCTTTCTTCCCGTGGATTTTCCCGTTGAGGCAGAGATCTTCTATGATGTGCCCCAGGGACTTTTTCTGGTCACGTTCTATATGGTGGAGGAGCTGTCTCTCTTTCTGGACTCGGTTTTAGGACTTTGTCATTGGTAACTCTTTCGACCCAAGAAATCTTGAGCATAGAACCACATTTCTGCAGCTTCGATGTTCCTGTGGGTTACAGCGTTTAGAGTCCATGTGTCCGAGCCATAATGAAGCTCTGATCAGATGACAGTTTGAAGGATGCGGATCTTGATAGGCATTGAAAGCTTTCTGTCACAATAGATAGGTTTCATTTTCTTGAAGGCCTCCTTGGCTAAACAGATCCGTCTACATGTCTCCTTTGTACATCGACCGTAACAACAGAACTGAGATAGTTGAAGGTGTTTCCTAACTTCAGAGTGCAGGTCGGGCGCGAAATTACCATGCACTTTGTCTTCTTGCAGTTGATACTCAGGCCTTTTGATTTGGTACTTTTGTTAATTTGGTCCAGAAGTTGCTGGAGGTCTTCTTCGGTTGTTTAAGAGAACGAATATCGTCCGCATATCTGATATTGTTGATAATGACACCATTTATGGGGAGTCCAGTGGGGACTTCGTCAAGTGGTCACAAGATTGATTCCCCGTACAAGTTAAACAAGTCTGGGGACACAATACACCATTGACGGACTCCTCGTTTGATCTTTATCCAGTTTGTTAGTCTGCTGATGGTCTTAGCTGGGATTGCATCTGCAGTCCTTTGGGGAGAACACCACACATCTACAGTCTTGAACCAGTCCTGGACAGACACTCATCGGTCCAAAACTCCAGGCTAGACCACCACCTGTCGTCCCTTTTCAAATCGAGCATTCAAATTATGTGACTCCAATTTCGCCACCATGACTTCTTGAAGAATTGACCACACCTACTCATTTCCTAGTCCTTCCTAACAACTGCCACCGCACCAAGGACATTGATTGATTGATTGAGACTTTTATTAGTAGGTTGCACAGTGAAGTACATATTCCGTATAATTGACCACTAAATGGTAACACCCGAATAAGTTTTTCAACTTGTTTAAGTCGGGGTCCACATCCCACGCGGGGTCGAGGTCAGGAGGAAGCACATCAGACCTGGCCTTGGGTGTTTCAACTACAACATGACTTTCAATGTCCTTTTAACCAAGCCATCCACTAAAGAAAAATAGCAAAAAAGCCACAAAACTTAACAGAGCTTATAAACTTTTCATTTTTCGTAATTCTTTATATTTTACATGAAAAACAATCTGTCCATTTCAAATTGAACTCTTTTTCCTTTTGAAGTACTCATGGCTACCTTACCCAAGGGGTTGCACACTCGAGAGGCTGTTTCCAGTCTTTTTTACTTGCCTTCCTTGCGCCTCAGAACTCAACCGGTGGGATTTCACGGCCTCACAGACAGTCAGAAATTACAGACCTCGTTTTTAAAAATGATAACTTTCCTCACTTCGGGATTTAAACAATCTGAGGGAGCCACAGCCAGGAAGCAGAAGAGCCGCATGCAACAACAACAATTTACACCCCTGGTTTTAGCACAAGTATTTTAAGTCGTGGCCGTGTTGTAGTGGCCGGGTGACATCCATGGCAACGATGCTTACCGTGAATTGATTTACGTGGACCCCGACTTAAACAAGTTGAAAAACTTATTCGGGTGTTACCATTTAGTGGTCAATTGTACGGAATATGTACTGTATTGTGCAATCTACTAATAAAAGCTTCAATCAATCAATCAATCAATCAATCAATCAAAGCTTGGTCCTCGGACTAGCGGTGAGTACTGTACTATAATTTACAATAGAACACACTCAAGGCTACTACATTGAGTGAAACGAGTATAAAAGTGACTACATGGGTTTTATTTGATGTTTAGATTTTGTAATTATGTTAAAAAAAATAATTTACAGAGTAAGAAAGAGTTTTTATGCCCAAATATGAAAATATGTGACTTATTAATGAGAATCCTACTTTGCGGGAATCATTCTATCACGGTCCTAATAAACCAGGCTAAACAAGGGACGGCTGTATATTGCTTTACCCGACGAGTATCTCCAACATGGCTGCAGATTTCACATAAAACCACTCTTACTCCTTGTTTACCCTAATTCAATCGCCTGCCTTCATTTGCACCAACCAGACCCCTCCCTTCCTGCACGCCCCGAGTGCCTTTTGCGGGGAGGCTGAAACCCAAACTCATCTCCAGATGAAGCTGCAGCATTCTCACTCGCTAATTAAACCCCACCGTCACCCCTCAAACCCACGGAGGACACACAACACCAGCACATCCAGACCGGTATTGTCTCTGGTTCCTCTGCGTCCCTCCTGGAGGTCAGTCCATGATTCCCTGAGGGCATATCTGGTGAAGCTCCCTTTGCCGGGTGGTTCCAGTGAAACCTCACAATTGAGCAGGAGGAGCACTCGCACCGGGGGGGCATGGTCACATGACACATATTAGCCACTCAGCATGCAAGTAGTAATGTGTAACACCAATGAAGGGGGGCTCGCTGGGGATCGAGGGTAGATTTTTCAGGGGGGAAAAAACTACAAAACGTCATGGCGGCTGAATATGACGTATACCTATTTCCATTGTTAATTCCGATTTAGGCCACGCCCGCTGCAAAAGCCCCCCTCAATATCCCGCTAGCCCCCCTTGATAGGGGGTTACTTACTACTACTGCGGTAACTTCTTGCTAAGGATGGGTGTCGAAATAAAAACCACAATGGCGCTGGTACCGATGTAAACAGTAGGAACCAGCCCAAACCACCGGGGCCTGATTGAGGTGCTAAAAGAATGCTGACTCAGTGTCAGGGTCAAACACTGATGACATCTATTAAACGAGACAGAGAAAGAATTAAATTTGGCTCAATTTGAGGAGAAACGTCTGGGCTGTACTATTGCACAGTCTCCAGCACGCTCTGGCGAAAGATTGCACGCCACCTCTTTTTATTTGGACTTTCCCTGTTTACATAACAACAGCTGTTTCTAAAGGAATGGGGGGGTATGCAAACAGCCATTGTTTTCGGTCACATTAACACAAAAGAATAAGATGCCTCGGGCTTGGACTGGTCCTGGGTCGAGCTTGGGCAGGTCTTGGATCAAAATACATAACCCCTTCCGTCTCCTCCCATCGTACACAGCAATTTTTTCCAAGCCTTTGGCTTGATGCAACAAAGACAGCCTCTGTCTGTTCGCCGGAAGTTTCCGAAAACGGAAATTTTTGTGATAACTTACACATAATTATTCTAACACTCAGTAACCTGGAACAAGCACTTGAAGGTGATATTGTGAAAGTAACGTTGTCTAAGCCAATTGTATCTAATCGTATACAATGTTGTCAAATGATATGAAACCGGGTGTTAATCCCCAAAAAGTATAATTTATATAACACATAAACTTTAGTCTTAGGTCAGGCTGATTAGAAAAATTAGTACTAAACAAAACATACGGCATAAAAAGGGACTGACGGTGAAAATAAATGTGCATACAATTATTTAGTGCTAGAAATTAATTAACTAAATAATAATAAATATGTCTCTGAACTAAACTGTCAATAAAATGAAGGTCAAATGAAAATACAGCTTTGACGCTTTAGTCATAATTTTTGCGCTGAAGAAACTTCTCTATAACCGGTATTCAGCGCCTCTCCCGACAACCTCCCGGCAGAGATTTTCTCCCGACAAACTCCCGGTATTCAGCCGGAGCTGGAGGCCACGCCCCCTCCAGCTCAATGCGGACCTGAGACTGAGTGGGGACAGCCTGTTCTCACGTCCGCTTTCCCACAATATAAACAGCTTGCCTGCCCAATGACGTCATAACATCTAGGGCTTTTAGAGAGTAGAGTGGACAACTGCGCACACAACAAGGAGACGAAGCAGAAGAACGAGGAAATTACAGACATGGCGACGCCGTCGACGAGCAAGATGAAGAAATACGCTTGCAAGTTCCAAAACGAATGGAAACAAGAATTTCAG
>NC_084753.1:35940994-35947242 GCF_033978785.1 Entelurus aequoreus
ATTTATCAGAAGACGGGAGGGGCCGAAGATGGACCCGTGTGACATTTAAACGTTTAAATATAGCCCATGTGCTCATGCTCTTAACTGCATTTAATTAAGTAATGCGCACACACTTAAGAGCTTTTATGCTAATTAGTACTACCGAGCACTTATACAATAACTATATGCAATAATGTGCACTGACCTATTCGTTATGCACACCTGTACATCTAATGAGATTCAAACCCGGTGCATAAGAGGGTCATGTTGCTTCAAACGTCGTCCCCAAAAAATTTCTGCAAGGATGATTTTGATATCAAAGTAAAGTAAGGAGGGTAGACCTTGGGGGTTACTGTATATGTTTTTGTAAACAGACTTTACTTTTCTATTAGAGATCGGCCGATTATTATTATATAATATTATACAATATTATATATATCAGTGTTTCCCATAAACTGCCAAGATACCTGTGGCGGTGGGGGCGTGGCTATGGGTGTGGCTATGGGCGTGGTCACCATGACATCATCGAGCAATTTGCATAATTTACTAAAATGATATGATTTTCTCTAAAAATGCTCAAAAAATGTATACTTACTAATTAATAATAACAGTTTTGTTTTAAACATCCATCCATCCATCCATCCATTTTACAATATAATTACAACACTTTATGTACATATTTATATACAGATTTGAACAATAAGTTATTCACTGAAATATATTTATTAATTGTGGTTCTTACAAAAAATGTATCTTATAAAAATATAAAAGCTAAAATGTCTTAAAGCTCTGCCCCTTTAATTAGTGCATACTAAATAATTTAACTTTAGCCTACTACTACAACCATATTATTTACCAGCAACATAAAGTGAAACAGAGGCAGAGGTGTCCTGCCACAGTCAGTAACAAATAAACAGAAAACAGTAGTGGTGGCAGATAGACACAAAGCTTCATCAAACATCTGATCCACTGAACAAAGAGCTCCAAAAATCTTGATCCTACACTTCTCTTTTGTAAAGTAAATCTGAACAGCCGATATGGGCATCTACATCAACTATATGATTTGCCTGAGAAGCTTGACAGGACACAAAAAAACAAGCAAAAAAAACCCCCCAAAAAATAAAACAATAAATAAAAAATTTAAAAAATTTAAAATTTAAAAAATATATATATATTTTTTTGTGGCGGCCTTAATTCTTTCGTGGCGGGCCGCCATAAATAAATGAATGTGTGGGAAACACTGTATATATTAGGCCTGTCAACGTTAACGCAATAACGCATGTGATTAATTTAAAAAATAAATAGCGTTATCAGAAATGAAAAGGAGATTAAAGGCCTACTGAAAGCCACTACTACCGACCACGCAGTCTGATAGTTTATATATCAATGATGAAATCTTAACATTGCAACACATGCCAATACGGCCGGGTCAGCTAACTAAAGTGCAATTTTAAATTTCCCGCGAAATATCCTGCTGAAAACGTCTCGGTATGATGACGTTTGCGCGTGACGTCACGGATTGTAGCGGACATTTTGGGACAGCATTGTGGCCAGCTATTAAGTCGTCTGTTTTCATCGCAAAACTCCACAGTATTCTGGACATCTGTGTTGGTGAATCTTTTGCAATTTGTTTAATGAACAATGAAGACAGCAAAGAAGAAAGCTGTAGGTGGGCAGCGGTGTATTAGCGGCCGGCTGCAGCAACACAAACACAGCCGATGTTTTATTGTTTACATTCCCGAAAGATGACAGTCAAGCTTTACCATTGGCCTGTGGAGAACTGGGACAACAGAGACTCTTACCAGGAGGACTTTGAGTTGGATACGCGCTACCGTGAGTACGCAGCTGCGGCTTCCAAACATTTGATCGCTTGCCCGTACGTGCGTGCCGCTATGTGCATGTCACGTACCTAACTTTGGGGAAATATATGTGCTGTATGAACTTTGCGGAGGTGAACGGTACTTTGGGCTGTGGGATTGAGTGTGTTGTGTGGGTGTTTGATTTGTATTGGTGGGTTATATGGACGGGAGGGGGGAGGTGTTTGTTACGCGGGATTAATTTGTGGCATATTAAATATAAGCCTGGTTGTGTTGTGGCTAATAGAGTATATATATGTCTTGTGTTTATTTACTGTTGTAGTCATTCCCAAGCTGAATATCAGGTCCCACCCGCCTCTCACAGCATCTTCCCTATCTGAATCGCTTCCACTGCCCTCTAGTCCTTCACTCTCACTTTCCTCATCCACGAATCTTTCATCCTTGCTCAAATTAATGGGGAAATTGTCGCTTTCTCTGTCCGAATCGCTCTCGCTGCTGGTGGCCATGATTGTAAACAATGTGCAGATGTGAGGAGCTCCACAACCGGTGACGTCACGCTACTTCCGGTACAGGCAAGGCTTTTTTATCAGCGACCAAAAGTTGCGAACTTTATCGTCGATGTTCTCTACTAAATCCTTTCAGCGAAAATATGGCAATATCAAGTATGACACATAGAATGGACCTGCTAAGTCTGTTTAAATAAGAAAATCGCATTTCAGTAGGCCTTTAATCACATCCAGATTAGGGATTAACCCGGAAGACGGGTGCATTGTTACACGGTCTGTGATTGCGATTAGAGGCGGCCCAATTTTGCTTCAAAAGAGAACTTTAGACTAAACTGAGGTAACTTGTTGCTATTGCGGCCGATAGGATGAATGCTACATCAACAACAAGCAGAGGAGAACGCTACTCTGGCAGTTTACCTGCGCCAATCTTGTCGACAAAAGTAGCACAGCCTTTGCTAAACGGACAGCCACCACATGTAAACCACTTAACATCTGTGAAGACCAAGTCCTGCAAGAAGATGTCACTCATATCACCACAGCTGATTTGTCGTACAATACCTTGGAGAGGCACAATTACAGCAAGGATGAACCAACTGTACTACACAAAACAAGAGCATCAAGTTGCACCTACCGGCTGAATGTGAATTCATTTTGAAGATCAATATTGTCATTTGAAAAAGTTTTGTTTAAAGGCCTACTGAAAGCCACTACTACCGACCACGCAGTCTGATAGTTTATATATCAATGATGAAATCTTAACATTGCAACACATGCCAATACGGCCGGGTTAACTTATAAAGTGCAATTTTAAATTTCCCGGCAAACTTCCGGTTGAAAACGTCTATGTATGATGACGTATGCGCGTGACGTCAATGGTTGAAACAGAAGTATTCGGACGCCATTGTATCCAATACAAACAGCTCTGTTTTCATCACAAAATTCCACAGTATTCTGGACATCTGTGTTGGTGAATCTTTTGCAATTTGTTTAATGAACAATGAAGACAGCAAAGAAGAAAGCTGTAGGTGGGATTGGTGTATTAGCGGCTGGCTGCAGCAACACAACCAGGAGGACTTTGACGTGGATAGCAGACGCGCTATCCGACGCTAGCCGCCGACCGCACGGATGATTGGGTGAAGTCCTTCGTCGCTCCGTCGATCGCTGGAACGCAGGTGACCACGGGTGTTGATGAGCAGATGAGGGCTGGCTGGCGTAGGTGGATAGCTAATGTTTTTAGCATAGCTCTGTGAGGTCCCGTTGCTAAGTTAGCTTCAATGGCGTCGTTAGCAACAGCATTGTTAAGCTTCGCCAAGCTGGAAAGCATTAACCGTGTAGTTACATGTCCCTGGTTTAATAGTATTGTTGATCTTCTGTCTATCCTTCCAGTCAGGGGTTTATTTATTTTGTTTCTATCTGCAGTTAAGCCCGATGCTATCTCGTTAGCTGCGTAGCTAAAGTGCTTCGCCGATGTATTGTCGTGGAGATAAAAGTCACTGTGAATGTCCATTTCGCGTTCTCGACTCTCATTTTCAAGAGGATATAGTATCCGAGGTGGTTTAAAATACAAATCCGTGATCCACAATAGAAAAAGGAGAAAGTGTGGAATCCAATGAGCCCTTGTACCTAAGTTACGGTCAGAGCGAAAAAAGATACGTCCTGCATTGCACTCTAGTCCTTCACTCTCACGTTCCTCATCCACGAATCTTTCATCCTCGCTCAAATTACTGGGGTAATCGTCGCTTTCTCGGTCCGAATCGCTCTCGCTGCTGGTGTAAACAATGGGGAAATGTGAGGAGCCTTTCAACCTGCGACGTCACGCTACTTCCGGTACAGGCAAGGCTTTTTTTATCAGCGACCAGAACTTTATCGTCGATGTTCTCTACTAAATCCTTTCAGCAAAAATATGGCAATATCGCGAAATGATCAAGTATGACACATAGAATGGATCTGCTATCCCCGTTTAAATAAAAAAATGTCATTTCAGTAGGCCTTTAAACAACAGAAGAGTAAATGGTGCACTATGTTAAGTTGTTTATGAGTGTGTTTACTAAATTATTGATTGGTAACTGAACTTTGTTTGCGATATTATTGCAAAGACTCACTACACTTACTGTCATAAAGTTTAGAGTAAACCAATGACTTGCAGTTCAGTAAAACATTTGAAAAACATTCCTGTATGACAGCCTGACTACACAATTGCATTTGTATCCAAATATTTTCTTAAACCAATGTTATTTTGGAAAGCAAAATAACCCGTGATTAGTCATTATTAATCAATTAAAATTAATTCATTATAATAATTAATTAACTAATTAAAGAAGCATCAGTAAGATGGCGCCGCTGAACACTTACATCCCACCATCATCATAGCCACCGAGAAGATCTTCTCCCCATCTGTGGTGGGAGCGATGTTCCCGAAGCCGATGGTGGTCAAGCTGGTCATGGTGAAGTAAAGCGAGGTGATGTACAGAGAATCCTTGCCGGGACCGCCCTCCCATTGGCCAGAACCGCTGGCGTTGTAGCGGTACGGCGACCCGATGTTGATGGCCAGCTGGTACAGCCAGCTGTCCATCTTAATGGTGTTGGTGGCCTCGTCGATGACCTCGTAGTCTCCGATGCTGTACCTGGTCAGGAGAAGTCGGGAACTATTAGAGAATCATCTCTGAATGCTAACCACATTTGAAGAATTCAACGACCCGGGAAAAAAAATGCGTTTACCAGATGCAGGCTAGCCAGTGGGCCACCAGTCCAAAGACGCAGACCAGGAGAACTAGAACAGCAGCTCCATACTCCAGGTAGTGGTCCAGTTTCCTGGCCACCCGGCCCAAACGCAACAAACGGACCACCTTCAGAGAGCTGAACAGGCTGCTGATACCCTGAGGGGAGGACGGCAAAGACGTAATCAATAAATGATTGTCGTCTACGGCCGAGTTAGAGTCTTCAAGTGAGCTGACATGTTTTTGGAATTTGGGAGGAAGCCTGAGTACCAGGAAACAACACACACGCACACCAGGAGAACATGCAACCTGCACACAAAGACACCCAAACAGAGATCCGAACCCTCTGTCTCAAGGATGTCCAACGGAATTGTTTCGAGGGCCTCATTTCCAGAAAGTCCAGGACCATGGGGTTGGACGTCTCCCTTCACCATTGGACTTTTTTGGCAGATTTTGGACAACCAGTGGAATTTCAATTTGGTCCATTCATTTTGTCAGAGTTACAGGAGCACTCTGCTGTTTTTAAGTACTTTTCTACAAAAAATCTAGTCAAAGAGTGCTGTCTAGTTTTTAGGAACCTGCGACATCTCACAGGTTTTTTTTAATCGAACTCCCGGGCCACCAGTTGAATAGCCCGAAAGATGAAAAAGAGAGGACTTCAAATGGAACCTTGAGGAACACCACTAGTTTAACTAAAGTCGTTGAACAACTGAAACAAGCTACAGCATCACATTAGTTACATAAACCGTGTTACAAAAGACATTTCTAACCGCCAGTAAGGAGAGGACTTATTAGGGTGCCTTGAGGATTGCCTCAGTTAGGTAAATCCCAAGTTTGGACCCCTGTGTTCTGGGTTTTCTAGCAAGGTTGAAATGTCAACGCAAGGATCTTTCGATGTGGTCCAAGTTCCTAACACTTTAGAGTGTTTACGAATTGGCTGGAAAAATGCTCGTCTCCCAAGTTTGGAACTGAACTCGGGGGCTGGTATGGTGTCATTACCGGGTCAGATTTGCCCCCTAGTTGAAAAGCCCTGCTCTATCTCCTGATTGTGCAGCAAACATGCTGACCACTAACCAAATCAAACTTTATTTATAAATCGGTTTTCAAATGCAAAACAACTGTTTAACAGCTTTACAAGCCAATGTTACACCCCACAAATGAATGAATACAGAGGAGCCAGGTAAGAAAACACTATCACAGGGCCACCAGGATGATGAGCACAGCCGTAG
>NC_084753.1:35947262-35949762 GCF_033978785.1 Entelurus aequoreus
GATGAAAGAAGGCCGTTTTAGTCATACTTGCCAACCCTCCCGTTTTTAGCGGGAGAATCCCGGTATTCAGCGCCTCTCCCGACAACCTCCCGGCAGAGATTTTCTCCCGACAAACTCCCGGTATTCAGCCGCGCCCCCTCCAGCTCAATGCGGACCTGAGACTGAGTGGGGACAGCCTGTTCTCACGTCCGCTTTCCCACAATATAAACAGCTTGCCTGCCCAATGAACGGAGAAGTTAAACAGGACAATACTGCCATCTAATGGATAGCCACCGGAACACTGAAATTCAAGTATTTTTTTCTATGTAAATAAAATAAATATATATATATATATATAGGTAGAATTCACCGAAAGTCAAGTATTTCATACATATATATATATATATATATATATATATATATATATATATATATATATATATATATATATATATATATATATATATATATATATATATATATATATATATATATATGAAATATATATGAAATACTCGAGTTGGTGAATTCTAGCTGTAAATAACCACGCCCCCAATCACGCCCCCAACCACCCCCCCACCCCCCCCCCCCTCTCTCTCTCACGTCCGCTTTCCCACAATATAAACAGCTTGCCTGCCCAATGAACGGAGAAGTTAAACAGGACAATACTGCCATCTAATGGATAGCCACCGGAACGATGAAATTCAAGTTGTTTTTTTTTTTTTTCTATGTAAATAAAATAAATATATATATATATATATATATATATATATATATATATATATATATATATATATATATATATATATATATATATATATATATATATATATATATATAGGTATAATTCACTGAAAGTCAAGTATTTCCTACATATATATATATATATATATATATATATATATATATATATATATATATATATATATATATATATATATATATATATATATATATATGAAATATATATGAAATACTCGAGTTGGTGAATTCTAGCTGTAAATAACCACGCCCCCAATCACGCCCCCAACCACCACCACCCCCCCACCCCCGACCAAGCCCCCCCACCCACCCCCTACCCCCCACCTCCCGATATTGGAGGTCTCAAGGTTGGCAAGTATGGTTTTAGTAACACTCTTAATGTGTGACTCAAACGAGAGAGTTGGGTGGAAGATAATACCCAGATTCTTTACCGAGTCGCCTTGTGTAATCGTTTGGTCGTCAGATTTCTGGCCGGGACAAATGGTACAATACAATCAGCAACTACGCCCCCTAGTGGCTTAACAACATGTCTGTGATTCTTGATCTTCTTGCTTTGAACAACCAAAAATTGGGGAATTAATTTTAAAAAATGTTGGTTGACTTGAAATTTCTTGAAAGTGATGGTTCAAATTGTTAGACTATCCATCCATCCCCATCCATTTTCTACCACTTATTCCCTTCGGGGTGGAGGGGGGCGCTGGAGCCTATCTCAGCTACAATCGGGCGGAAGGCGGCGTACACCCTGGACAAGTCGCCACCTCATCACAGAATTGTTTCTAAATGATCACAACAACTTTGTATTACATTGTGTTCCTGACAAGAAGACAAAAAGGCTGTCTTTTGAAACCTACCAAGAGTAAGACTCGTAAAAACTCCACTGTGTGTGTGTGTGGGGGGGGGGGGGCAAGATGGTGTTCCTGTGTTCTTTCATGTATGGTAATCAACAGGAGGATGTTGTTCTGGCCCAAGGACTTCAGAGCGGAGAGATGACAGGATCTGCCCAATTTCCAGACGACCTCTTTTTGAAGTATTTTACAAACTCTTTTTGAAGTATTTTATGGAACTCTTTTTGAACTGACCTTTTCTGTGAATTGTTTACGACCTTTTCTGTGAACTTTTTCGCGACCTTTGTCCTTTGGACACAGCGGTGGCCAGGTGGTCGGGGAGGGTCCAAAATACAAACCCCGTTTCCATATGAGTTGGGAAATTGTGTTAGATGTAAATATAAACGGAATACAATGATTTGCAAATCATTTTCGACCCATATTCAGTTGAATATGCTACAAAGACAACATATTTGAAAAAAATTTGTTTTGCAAATAATCATTAACTTAGAATTTGATGCCAGCAACACGTGACAAAGAAGTTGGGAACGGTGGCAATAAATACTGATAAAGTTGAGGAATGCTCATCAAACACTTATTTGGAACATCCCACAGGTGAACAGGCAAATTGGGAACAGGTGGGTGCCATGATTGGGTATAAAAGTAGATTCCATGAAATATGTTGCCGTCCAAGCAACGTTACCCTGCTTATTTCAGCAAGACAATGCCAAGCCACGTGTTACATCAACGTGGCTTCATAGTAAAAGAGTGCGGGTACTAGACTGGCCTGCCTGTAGTCCAGACCTGTCTCCCATTGAAAATGTGTGGCGCATTATGAAGCCTAAAATAGCACAAGGGAGACCCCCGGACTGTTGAACAACTTAAGCTGTACATCAAGCAAGAATGGGAAAGAATTCCACCTGAGAAGCTTCAAA
>NC_084753.1:35954762-35964762 GCF_033978785.1 Entelurus aequoreus
CATGTCATGTGGTCCATAAAAGCCAGGAAACAAATGTGTCAATAAAGTACGTAAAGAAACGCAAATTCTTCTCATTTTGACGGATAAAAATCATCGAGTGCATATCTTTTACATTTCATTATTTGATCATGCAACAAATATTATAGCATGATATACTCTATTGTTTTTTTGTAAAAAATAAAGCTAAATACTTAAATATCTACTTATCACCTTGACTTATTGAAGTTACACATAATTTTTACGTAAAAAAAATATGATCAAATATTTAGGTAATTGTGTAATGATATCATGAGGCGATTACACATTTATATGCATATACACCGTATTTTCCGGGCTGTAGAGCGCACTGGTATATTAGCCGCACCCAATAACTTTTAGAAGAAAAACATACTTTTACATATAAAGTATTAGCCACACAGGACTATAAGCCGCAGATATATACGTTGTGAAATGAGTTATTTACACAGAAATATTCTGTAAATGTTTATTTACATACTGTGGAGAATGCATATATGTTTAAGAGTTCTTTCTTTATTCATAGTCGTGTTTAAAGCAGCTAATGTTTTTCCACTTTTACTCTATTTTTTCATTTTATGTCCACAAGTAAACTGTTTGTGTTACCTTGAAGACTTGGAATGTAGGATTTGGAGTACTCCCTTATATCGTATCTGTAGTAGAACAATGAGCCTGTATTCCTTTCTGGAGTGGGTGGGGGCTGTTTGCGTATTCAAGAAGTTGTCTCTTCCTGTTTGAATGTTGGACCATCCCGAGATGACGGTATGACTGTATTGATGTGGGCTGGTCTCCTGAAGCTTCAGTAAAACATGATAATATTCCTATTCTGTCTTGATGGTCCTTCTTACTCTACACATATGTCATCTGAAAGAATTTGGGATTGACCAGTGACTTTAATTCCCTGAGAGGTAGACTGGTCAGACACAACAATACCTTAATTGTTTCCAAACGGTGCCTGTAACACAACAGAAGTCATCGTCATGGACCCACTAGCTGCGGAAGCTAGCTCTCCAATCACCTAAACAGACTCAATAACTCCACGGTGACGTTTTGGTGAATTTACTGAGGAATTTGTGAAACTGAATCAAGACAAATGTCTTGACCCGTGGTCTGGATCATGTTTTTGTTATGTTCTGTTAGTTTTAGACTCCAGTAGTTCCTGTTTTGTGCACCCTTGTTTGTTTTAGTTACCATGGCAACTTATTAGTTTCACCTGCCTCTAGTGTTCGGGACACGCACTTTCTCAAATCAAGAGACCATTATTTAAGCCCACCTTTGCCAGTCAGTCGTCCTGGCGTCATTATTGGTTTCACGCCACAGTTTCATGTTGTGCGATGCCATGGTTGTGTTAGTTGTTTCATGCCACAGTAAGTCTTGTTTGCTTTATGTCCATAGTTCATGCTAAGTGTTAGCGTCTATGTTTCCTGCGTTAAGTTTTTTTTTGTTCTTTAGCCTCTCGTGTGAATGGCACGCTTTACTTTTTTTTGGGTTCCTGTCTTTTCTACGGAGCCCCTAAAGCAGGGGTCGGCAACCCGCGGCTCTAGAGCCGCATGCGGCTCTTTAGCGCCGCCCTAGTGGCTCTCTGAAGCTTTTTCAAAAATGTATGAAAAATGGATAAAAGATGAGGGGGGAAAAAAATATTATATATATAATTAGGTTTCTGTAGGAGGACAAACATGACACAAACCTCCCTAATTGTTATAAATCACACTGTTTATATTAAACATGCTTCACTGATTCGAGTATTTGGCGAGCGCCGTTTTGTCCTACTAATTTTGGCGGTCCTTGAACTCACCTTTAGTTTGTTTACATGTATAACTTTCTCCGACTTTCTAGGACGTGTTTTATGCCACTTCTTTTTCTGTCTCATTTTGTCCACCACACTTTTAAGGTTGTGCGTGAATACACAAAGGTGAGTTTTGTTGATGTTATTGACTTGTGTGGAGTGCTAATCAAACATATTTGGTCACTGCATGACTGCAAGCTAATCGATGCTAACATGCTATTTAGGCTAGCTATATGTACATATTGCATCATTATGCCTCATTTGTAGCTATATTTGAGCTCATTTAGTTTCCTTTAAGTCATCTCAATTTAATGTATATCTCATGGCACACTATCTGTATGTAATATGGCTTCTAATTTGTTGCGGCTCCAGACAGATTTGTTTTTGTATTTTTGGTCCAATATGGCTCTTTCAACATTTTGGGTTGCCGACCCCTGCCCTAAAGGGACATGGGGGGAAAAAAATGTTTTAATTTTATTTATTTATTTATTTTTTAGACATGTATCTCGTGCGCACGAGAAACTTTTTATAAAGTTAGAAAAAAAAAATGTTTTAAATGTAATTTTTTTTTTTTTTTATATTTTTTAGACATGTGTCTCGTGCACACGAGAAACTCATGCGCACAAGATACATGTCTAAAAAATACAAAATAATATTTTTTTTATATAACGAGATACATGTCTAAAAAAGAAAAAGAAAAATTATCTTTTTTTTTTTTTTTATAACTTTCAAAAAGTTTCTCGTGCGCACGAGATACATGTCTAAAAAAAATAAAAAAATAAAATGATTAATTTTTATAACGAGATACATGTCTAAAAAAAAATATATATATATTTATTTTTATATAACGGGATACATGTCTAAAAAAAAAAATTATACAATTTTTTTTTTTTTTTTTTATAACTTTATAAAAAGTTTCTCGTGCGCACGAGAAACTTTCTCGTACAAATGTCTAAAAAAAAAAACATTTTTTTAACTATAAAAAAAATAAATTCCCCCATGTCCCTTTAGGGCAGGGGTGGGCAATTAATTTTTACCGGGGGCCGCATGAGCAACCCGAGCACTGCTGGAGGGCCACATCGACAATATTTCAATTAAATTTTGCTCAATATTATTTTTGATATATACCGTAAGATAAATAATAATAATAATAATCAATAATAATAGTAATGGTAAATGGTTGTACTTGTATAGCGCTTTTCTACCCCTTTTTAAGGAGCCCAAAGCGCTTTGACAGTATTTCCACATTCACCCATTCACACACACATTCACACACTGATGGCGGGAGCTGCCATGCAAGGCGCTAACCAGGACCCATCAGGAGCAAGGGTGAAGTGTCTTGCCCAAGGACACAACGGACGTGACTAGGATGGTAGAAGGTGGGGATTGAACCAGTAACCCTCAGATTGCTGGCACGGCCACTCTCCCAACTTCGCCACGCCGTCCCCACGTCGTGTAATACTTCAACATAGTGTGTGTAACAGCAGTCCATGACTAATATAAATAAATTAACATTAATAATAAATGACAGTAAAATAAGCACACGTATGACTGAGGAGTCATAGTGTAACTTTGTGTGGTGTTTGAGTTGTCCGACTTTTTGTGTGGCCATAAACGCACCAGTGGTTTAGTGCTATGCTTGTTGGTGACAAGTTGGTTTTGGCCTGGTTTGTACGGCAGAAAATGACTAGTTTTTCAAGATAGGAGTGTTTTACTTATGTTTTTGGTGTGGTTATGTCCGAATATAAACAGTTTTGCTCAATAAAGTGATCGATATAATTCCTGTCCTCGAAGCATCTCGATAGACGTTACAATAATTGAACGGTGTTCAATTGAACGGTGTTGACGAACACCGTTAGGGCCGCTTGTTGTCACTGTCACTCAAAGTTGCATTGCAAAATTACATAGAATAAATATGTTTATTTTGTTTAGAATTCAGATGGGATTTGATTTGGTGCGCGGCATATATTTGCTGCGCGCAGTGGACGCTTGAGCAGTGCGCAATTGCGCAGGCACGCACCTTAGAGGGAACGTTGCTTGGCAGTCCATGTCTTGTTGAAAACACGCCATTCTTCATCAACTTTTCTCTTTTTAGCGTCTCGGGTGTAAACCGTGCATCACTTGTCGCTGCATGTGCACCTTCACTCGCAGGTTACACACGGACACACGCCCATAAATAATACTTTTCAAAATAAAAGCAGCACAGTTGTATTGCGCGCACGACATAGATGTTTTTTCAACTTTATTTTGTAATTAATGATTGCAGCTGTTCACATTCACTCACAATCACGCACACGCATACGTCCACACGGAAGTAATACAAATAACGATTTTCAAAACAAAAGCAGCACCGTTGTATTGCACACTCGATATAGATACTTTTTAAAATTTATTTTGTAATTTATAATTGGCCTCACGCGGGCCGGACAGGGACGCACAAAGGGCCGGATGCGGCCCGCGGGCCGCAGAATGCCCAGGTCTGCTTTAGGGGCTCCGTACTTTTCTGATGTGTAGGATTAATTGATTATTAAATATGTTCCTACCTTCAAGTCCTGTCCGGAATAGTCTGTTTGCATCCTGGGAGAACAAACCTCGCAGTAAGCTGCGAAAACCACGTCTTGACAACAAAAAGATTGCAATTGTGAGTTTTAAATACTAACACAGACACTTGTAAACGTCATATTAGATCATGCGAACGATGCTAGCTTGATTACATTAAGATAGCAAGTACAAATATGCATGAAAACACTCCCACAGACATCACACATGGGACGGTCCAGTAAGTAGGAATTGTTTTAGTTATATTGTAAAACTTAAAAACGTTGCTTGGAGTGATGAATGAAGAATCCATATAAGTAGACACGCTATGGACGGCTAGAAGACTGAACGGTATATTCTACTTCCGGTTGAAAGCACTAAAGGGAAGCAAAAGCAAACTTATCTAATAAAATGGCGCCAATACACACCTTATCAGTGTGTTTTATTTTTATTTTTATTTATTTTTTTATTTTTTTATTATTACGATTTGGCTGTCCGCAAAGAAAATCCATAAATTAGCAGCACCGTTTTATGAACCGCAGGGTTCTAAATGTAGAATAAAAGTAGCAGCTTATAGTCTGCAATTTACGGTATTCACTGTTACAAGAGACCCTCTTGAGGCAACCAGAACTGGGGCGGCATAGAGTGGCCGTGCCAGCAACTGGAGGGTTCCAGGTTCGATTCCCGCTCCCGCCATCCTAGTCACTGCCGTTGTGTCCTTGGGCAAGACACTTCACCCACCTGCTCCAAGTGCCACCCACACTGCTTTAAATGTCACTTAGATATTGGGTTTCACTATGTAAAGTCCTTTGAGTCGCTAGAGAAAAGCGCTATATAAATAAGAAAAATAAAAAATAAAAATAAATGCCATGTGGCCCTAAAGTTACGTTCCAGCAGTTCCTGGTACTAGATCATGGCCCTAGATCCTGGTACTGGATCAAGATGGGTGTCACAGGGTGGGGATGGTGACGCCTCACAACTTCCAAGTAGCAGCACATTAACTCCCACTCCCACGGTGAGAAGGTTGCATCACCTGGTGGTGTGTGGCGTGCACGTGTTGTGTGGAGGTTGTAGCGGAGAGTTCACTCCTCACACCAAAAAAGTGGCTTCTAAGAAGCTAAAAAAACCAGCAGACCAGTTTTTCATCCTCGTTTTTGTGTTCTCATCCTCCTACATCATGTCCGTGAGGCGTTGAAGCTCTGCACACCTGCCAAGCTAACGAGGGGCGGAGTCGAGCAGCAGTGGGAGGGGTCACATAGGCGAGATTATGCATTTTCTTGGCACACGTTCATCCTCTTTCTGCGATGCCTTCAAGTTCAGCACACATTGTACGAGAACACAGCGCCCCTTTCTCTCGCTCTCTCTCTTAAAAGTCAGGTAACCATAGCAACAACAATCAACACTAGGAATTCATCCAAACCTTTCACGCCACTGTTACCCTCCCCTGGATTTCACCATGAGGAATGTTGAAACTACACGCCTTTGTCACGTTTCGGTTCTATGCCTCGGTTTTAGGGTTAAGGTCCGTTTTGGGTCCAATAAGAGAAAAAATGCAAATCATAACTTCTTAGCATATATATATATATATATATATATATATATATATATATATATATATATATATATATATATATATATATATATATATATATATATACACATTATATATATATATATATACATATAAATATATATATATATATATATATATATATATACATACACACATTATATATATATATATATATATATATATATATATATATATATATATATATATATATATATATATATATATATATATATATATATATATATATATATATTGTAGGAGCCAAATAGAGAGCCATACTTGAATCCATGTTTATATTGTTATTTTTCAGTGATTGATTTGTGTATGTCAGTGTGCACCGTTTGCAGGTGGTGAAAAGTTCCCACGCAGGCCTATAAGGGGCAGGAGTGCGCTGGGCGCGTGATTGACAGTCGGGCACCAGCATACCGTCTTTGACCTCACCTGTCTGTAGACCTCACCTGTCTGTAGACCTCAGCTTTATATAAGCTACCATTTATTTTGTTTCCCAAATATTCTGTTACTTGATTATTGTAAATAAAACAATCTTCAATTGCGCTGCTGGATCAGTTTGAATTAGTGGATGGAAAGCGGGAAAAGGAAGAATACGTGACAAGGAAGGCTGTGTATGGTGTGAGTCAGACAAGATGCCCGCGCCACAAGTGGAACAAACATTTGAAACAAAGGGGTTATAGGAACAATCACTTTCAGTGTTTTATGCCACTTCAAGTTGTCAAAGACGTGCTGTGGAAGTACAGCCGACAGGATTGCGCACCAAGCAGGAAGCAAGGCCAAAGCGCATGGTGCAGGAACAAAGGACTTCTTTCATTAAGGTTTGTGATAAACCATCAAACTCATTCGTTAAAAGGGCTCTATATTAATATCAAGTGAGTTTTTATGGACATTATCATGCAAGAAATGTTTATTTTTGGGACCGCGATCACCGCGTAATGATTTTTAAAAGTTACATTACAAACATTTGGTGAAGGGCTTGCGCGCGCGCGCCCGACGGCCCGTGAACGGACATTTAATTCCCAAAAAGGATAAAGACTATTTTTGGACCCTTTTTATATTCACTTGGAAGTGTAAACATTTTTTGATGTACCAAGTGAAGGATTTTTGTTGATTAAAAGAGGAAAATGTCAACTAATAATTCAACCGAAGGAGGGGAAATGACGACTATTGCGCAGGAGGCTTCTCGTGTGCGCGCCGCCAGAATAGGCAAAATGTCACACATAACAAGGCGAATGAACATTGTGCGCAATTTGATGGTGGATGCAGAGGCTTTAAAAGAAGTGAAAATAAATATGAGCAAGTTTAATGAGTTCTTAATGGAGTTTAAATCTCTGCACAGATCATATTCTGAAGGTTTAGAGCCAGACGAGCGAAGGGCTGATGACCAAACATGGTATCAGCCTAAAATTGCTCTAATAGATGCCTTTGAAGCTGAGGTGTCACCATGGATATCAGATCTTGAAAACCCCTCAACCCACACCTGTGCTCCTCCACCCGACGACATTGATATATTTAAAGACAGTGATTTAATAACTGGTAATTTTAAGGACAATTTAGAGGAAGCGGACAGCCTATATAGGCATGAACTAACTGGTCACCCAGGCATAGTGTCAACCAGGGAGGCATCAGTCAAGTCCTACAGTTCAGGACAGTCATCCAATAATTCCTCTTCATCATTGCGGATTAGAGCGGAGGCGGAAAAGGTTGCTTTGACAGCCAGGGCAGCAAGGTTGCAGGAAAAGTATAATATTGAAGAACAGGAGTTAATGTGCAGGAAAAAAAGAGAGGCTTTGGAGTTAAAAACAGAAATAGAGGCGGCTAATGCTAAAATTAACTACTTGAGGGAAGTAGAAGGTTTAGAGGTGCATGGTGCAGATCAGAGAGCAGCGGTTACAGGGGTAGCATTTGATCCATCAAGGTGTGGTTCACCTGTGGGAAGCCCAGTGGTTAGGCCCAAGGAAGGAGTTCAGATGCAGTTCCCCACTACTCTGTTCGATTCATCTATACCCCAAGTTCCACCTGCCAGCTTCCAACCTCAGCAGGCCCCAACTCAACCGCAGCAGGTCCCAGTTGTACCTCTGCAGGCCCCCGGTCAGCCTGCCGGTCTCTATCCCCAGCAGGCCCCTGTTCACCAAGCTGTGCCTGCCAGTTTCCAGTTCCAAACTCAACAAGCCACCCCCAGCTCAACACAGAACAATCAGCTGATCAAAATTCTGGAAGCCCAAAATGAACTGACTAAGATTCTTGTGAAACAGCAGCTTCTGTCCACCCTCCCACAAGGAAGTGTTCCCTTCTTTGATGGAAAAATCTTGGAGTACAAGTCATTCATCCATTCCTTTGAACACATGGTCGAAAGTAAAACGGACAATGACAGGGACAGGTTGCAGTTTCTCATCCAGTACACAAAGGGCCATGCTCAAAAGCTAATCAAAAGTTGTGAATATATGTCACCAGACAGAGGCTACCAGAAAGCCAAAAGGTTATTAAAAGAGAACTTTGGTCATGACTTTAAAATTGCCTGTGCTTACCTAGATAAGGTCCAGACCTGGCCTCAAATTAAGGCAGAGGATTCCAAATCCTTGCAGGAGTACGCCATGTTCCTCAGGAGCTGCTGTAATGCCATGGAGGAGACGGAGTACATGGACGAACTGGACACAGTGGCCAATATGAGAAACATTGCGTTTAAGTTGCCCTTCAAGCTGAAGGAGAAATGGCGCAACAAAGCTTATGAGCAGCAGGAAGAGCACAACCACAGGGTAAGGGTTTTAGACCTGGTTAGCTTTATAGAAAAGCAAGCTCGTGTGGCAGCCCATCCAGTCTTTGGAGAGCTAAGGGTACAGGAGCAGTCAGCCATAGGAAAGGCTAACGCTAGACCCTCTGTAAATCCACAACACTCAAAGTCAGCTGGTAGTAGTTTTGCCACAAGTATTACTATTAGCCCAATGGAATCCAAGCCAGAGTCTGACTCAGAGCCCATTTGTCTAATTTGTAAAAACAAACACCCACTAGAGTTGTGTAGACTGTTCATTAAGAAGAAGCACAGAGACAAGCTTAGTTTCCTAAAGAGCCAGGGCATGTGCTTTGCCTGTCTTTTAATAGGGCACAGGAGTTCTGTTTGTCCAAGTCGTCAGACATGTAGACTGTGTAAAAAATCTCACCCAAGTGTCTTACATTATGATAGGAAAGACAAAATATCGAAAGAGGTAGAAAAGCACTCTAGAAATGTAAGCAGCGCAGGACCAGAGCTATGTGGCCATATAGGGGCCGGGGACCAAGAGAGTGTTCTGTCCATTGTCCCAGTCAAAGTTAAGGCCGGGAAGGGCAGCCAGGTCCTCTCAGTTTATGCTCTCCTTGACCCTGGATCCTCCGCTAGCTTCTGTTCTGAACAGCTTATGTCCCAGTTGAACATAAAGGGAGTAAAGACCCATATCCTACTAAGGACCATGAATCAGGAAAAGTCTGTCCCAACTCACATGGTAGCAGGGCTGGAAGTTTCTGCACTGGACAGCAATCATTTCCTACCTCTTCCTGTTGTCTTCACACAGAAAGAAATGCCAGTCACCACATGCAGCATCCCCAAACAGGAAGACATAGCACCATGGCCATATTTAGGCAACGTTATACTCCCGAGCATCAGTTCAAAGGTGGAGCTGTTGATAGGCACAAATGCTCCAAAACTGTTAGAGCCATGGGAGGTTATAAATAGTCATGGTGGGGGTCCATATGCAGTGAGAACATTATTGGGATGGGTGGTTAATGGGCCATTTAGAGGGGGGAATAGTGAGGCAGTGAGTGCAACTGTGAACAGAATTTCAGTTGCAAATCTGGAGGAGCTTCTGATTTCCCAGTATAATCTGGAGTTCAGTGAGGTAGTGTCAGAAGAAAAGACTGAGCTGTCAGTAGAAGACAAACAGTTTTTAGAGATAGCCAAAGAGGCAGTCCTACAGGACGGACACTACAGCCTGAAATTACCCTTCAGAAAGCTCACGGTCAACCTGCCCAACAACCGCCCAAGTGCCGAACAGTGCCTCCAAAGCCTGAAAAGAAAAATGGAAAGGAACCAGCAACTCAAACAG
>NC_084753.1:35972262-35974762 GCF_033978785.1 Entelurus aequoreus
GCAAGTCATCACAACGCTCGCATCAGGACTGGCACCACTAGGTGGCAGTATGACTTCCTGTTTGACCAACCTTTTACAGTGCTTCGCTTCCTCTTACGCTTGTCAAATGTGACATGAAACATTCCACCCTGGAACAGTCTATTTCTATTTACTGAACCTTTTTGACCTCGGGGCCCAACTTTTCCACTACAGAGGGGCCCCGAGACCCACTCAAATACTAAAACTGAATTGGTCATCTTATCCTTGATTTTATTCTAATTTAATAATCATACATAACCTACTTACAGTTTAACAGGATAAACCCTTTCAAATTATATAAAAAGCATGTTTTTATCACTAATTATTTGTATTATCAAGGCTTAGGTCAGGCCGATTACTAAAATAAAGACTAATCAAATATACTGCAAAAGAAGAGACTCAAAAAAACTTTAAAAAAAACAAACATTTACATACAATTAAGCATTGCTAAAATGAATGAATTCTAACTAAATTAATAACAAATCATTATAGCAATATATATGTTTCATAAATCAATAGTCAGTCAAATTAAAATACAAACACCACTTTAGTCATAATTTTTGCACTTGAGGAACTTCTCTATGTTTGATATTGTCATGACTGCCACAAGTGGTGGAAAGGTGTATTGCAACATACGTATGAGAAACATATTTTTAGCGGCCCTCGAGGGAGGCGCCCTATGGTTAAGGAACACTGACTTACACGATTTCCTTTGAGAAGAAGTAAAAAGCCCAGTAGGAGAAGGATTCACGTGGCCTCATTCGTCGCGGTTTACCTGACACATGAAATGTGACGAATTGAGCCACCAGATGGCAGGAGAGTGTTGCATGTCTTAATATGTGTTATGTGGCAATTCCAACTGTGACCACAGAGAGGCGCATTTTCAGCAGACTGCATTGCAAAATGGTTACTGTGGAGCAGGGGTCACCAACCTTTTTGAAACCAAGAGCTACTTCTTGGGTAGTGATTAATGCGAAGGGCTACCAGTTTGATACACACTTACCGGTAAATAAATAGCCAGAAATAGCCAATTTTCTCAATTTACCTTTAACTGTATGTTATTATTAATAATGAATGATATTTACACTTAATTGAACGGTTTAAAAGAGAAGAAAACACGAAAAAAAATTACAGTTACATTTTGAAACAGAATTTATCTTCAATTTCGACTCTTTCAAATTCAAAATTCAACCAAAAAAAAGAAGAGAAAAACTAGCTTATTCGAATCTTTTTGAAAAAATTAAAAAAATAATTTATGGAAAATCATTAGTAATTTTTCCTGATTAAGATTAATTTTAGAATTTTGATGACATGTTTTAAATAAGTTAAAATCCAATCTGCACTTTGTTAGAATATATAACAAATTGGACCAAGCTATATTTCTAACAAAGACAAATCATTATTTCTTCTAGATTTTCCAGAACAAAAATTTTAAAAGAAATTCAAAAGACTTTGAAACAAGATTTAAATTTGATTCTACAGATTTTCTAGATTTGCCAGAATAATGTTTTTGAATTTTAATCATAATAAGTTTGAAGAAATATTTCACAAATATTCTTCGTCGCAAAAACAGAAGCTAAAATGAAGAATTAAATTAAAATGTATTTATTATTCTTTACAATAAAAAAAATTAATTTACTTGAACATTGATTTAAATTGTCAGAAAAGAAGAGGAAGGAATTTAAAAGGTAAAAAAGTATATGTGTTTAAAAATCCTAAAATCATTTTTAAGGTTGTATTTTTTCTCTAAAATTGTCTTTCTGAAAGTTATAAGAAGCAAAGTAAAAAAATGTATGAATTTATTTAAACAAGTGAAGACAAAGTCTTTAAAATATTTTCTTAGATTTTCAAATTCTTTTTGAGTTTTGTCTCTCTTAGAATTAAAAATGTCGGGCAAAGCGAGACCAGCTTGCTAGTAAATAAATACAATTTAAAAAATAGAGGCAGCTCACTGGTAAGTGCTGCTATTTGAGCTATTTTTAGAACAGGCCAGCGGGCTTCTCATCTGGACCTTACGGGCTACCTGGTGCCCGCGGGCACCGCGTTGGTGACCCCTGCTGTGGAGGATGCATATGTGTTTAAGAGTTCTTTCTTTTTACTTAGCCATGTTTAGACTAGCTAGTACTTTTCCGTTGGATATTCTACCAGTTTCTTTAGACATTTCAGATGCCTGGTTAGTGTCTTCACCCTTGGAATGTGAAGACAACCTCCACGTCTCTCTCCTTATCAGTGTTGAGAGGGGGGAGATGGGGGCTTTCTTTGTGTGAAAAGAGTGGGCTTTTCCGTTTGAATGTCAGATCAACTAGAGTAGCCGATATGAATGTATTGATTAAGCTGATCTCCTAAAGCTTTAGTGAAACTTGAAACTATTCCAATTCTGTCTTGATGGTCCTTCTTACTCAGCATATATGTCATCGAAAGAATTTGGGATTGACAAGTAACTTAGATTCCCTGAGAGGAAGAACTGGTTCGACGCAACATT
>NC_084753.1:35979762-35992262 GCF_033978785.1 Entelurus aequoreus
TCATTTGGTCAAAGTCCCTAGGGAGGAGTTCTTTCTAGTACGACCCCTTTTCCCCCCCCAAAAAATGGCCAAAAACCATTGGAGCAAAGTTTGGCGCCATGCCACGCCCACATCGTATGGCGTAGACAAAATTTCTTCGCACATTATCAACACCTATATGTGTAGTATCTGTCATTTTAACCACGACTCATTTGGTCAAAGTCCCTAGGGAGGAGTTCTTTCTAGTACGACCCCTTTTTTCCCCCCAAAAAATGGCCAAAAACCATTGGAGCAAAGTTTGGCGCCATGCCACGCCCACATCGTATGGCGTAGACAAAATTTCTTCGCACATTATCAACACCTATATGTGTAGTATCTGTCATTTTAACCACGACTCATTTGGTCAAAGTCCCTAGGGAGGAGTTCTTTCTAGTACGACCCCTTTTTCCCCCCCAAAAAATGGCCAAAAACCATTGGAGCAAAGTTTGGCGCCATGCCACGCCCACATCGTATGGCGTAGACAAAATTTCTTCGCACATTATCAACACCTATATGTGTAGTATCTGTCATTTTAACCACGACTCATTTGGTCAAAGTCCCTAGGGAGGAGTTCTTTCTAGTACGACCCCTTTTTTCCCCCCAAAAAATGGCCAAAAACCATTGGAGCAAAGTTTGGCGCCATGCCACGCCCACATCTTATGGCGTAGACAAAATTTCTTCGCACATTATCAACACCTATATGTGTAGTATCTGTCATTTTAACCACGACTCATTTGGTCAAAGTCCCTAGGGAGCAGTTCTTTCTAGTACGACCCCTTTTTTCCCCCCCAAAAAATGGCCAAAAACCATTGGAGCAAAGTTTGGCGCCATGCCACGCCCACATCTTATGGCGTAGACAAAATTTCTTCGCACATTATCAACACCTATATGTGTAGTATCTGTCATTTTAACCACGACTCATTCGGTCAAAGTCCCTAGGAGGAGTTGGATAAAGTACGACCCCTTTTTTCCCCGAAAAATGGCCAAAAACCATTGGAGCAAAGTTTGGCGCCATGCCACGCCCACATCGTATGGCGTAGACAAAATTTCTTCGCACATTATCAACACCTATATGTGTAGTATCTGTTATTTTAACCACGACTCATTTGGTCAAAGTCCCTAGGGAGGAGTTCTTTCTAGTACGACCCCTTTTTTCCCCCCCAAAAAATGGCCAAAAACCATTGGAGCAAAGTTTGGCGCCATGCCACGCCCACATCTTATGGCGTAGACAAAATTTCTTCGCACATTATCAACACCTATATGTGTAGTATCTGTCATTTTAACCACGACTCATTCGGTCAAAGTCCCTAGGAGGAGTTGGATAAAGTACGACCCCTTTTTTCCCCGAAAAATGGCCAAAAACCATTGGAGCAAAGTTTGGCGCCATGCCACGCCCACATCGTATGGCGTAGACAAAATTTCTTCGCACATTATCAACACCTATATGTGTAGTATCTGTCATTTTAACCACGACTCATTTGGTCAAAGTCCCTAGGGAGGAGTTCTTTCTAGTACGACCCCTTTTTTCCCCCCCAAAAAATGGCCAAAAACCATTGGAGCAAAGTTTGGCGCCATGCCACGCCCACATCTTATAGTGTAGGACATTTTGTTTCGCAATTTATCATCACCTACACTACCGTTCAAAAGTTTGGGGTCACATTGAAATGTCGTTATTTTTGAAGGAAAAGCACTGTACTTTTCAATGAAGATAACTTTAAACTAGTCTTAACTTTAAAGAAGTACACTCTATACATTGCTAATGTGGTAAATGACTATTCTAGCTGCAAATGTCTGGTTTTTGGTGCAATATCTACATAGGTGTATAGAGGCCCATTTCCAGCAACTATCACTCCAGTGTTCTAATGGTACAATGTGTTTGCTCATTGGCTCAGAAGGCTAATTGATGATTAGAAAACCCTTGTGCAATCATGTTCACACATCTGAAAACAGTTTAGCTCGTTACAGAAGCTACAAAACTGACCTTCCTTTGAGCAGATTGAGTTTCTGGAGCATCACACTTGTGGGGTCAATTAAACGCTCAAAATGGCCAGAAAAAGAGAACTTTCATCTGAAACTCGACAGTCTATTCTTGTTCTTAGAAATGAAGGCTATTCCACAAAATTGTTTGGGTGACCCCAAACTTTTGAACGGTAGTGTATGTGTGTAGTATCTGTCATTTTAATTGCAACGTATTTGGTCAAAGTCCCAAGGAGGAGTTGGTTAAAGTACGACCCCTTTATTTCGCTGAAAAATGGTCAAAAACCATTGGAGCAAAGTTTGGTGCCATGCCACGCCCACATCTTATGGTATAAACATAATTTGTTCGCAGTTTATCATCAACTATATGTGTAGTATCTGTCATTCTAATTGTGACTCAATTGGTCAAAGTCCCTAGGAGGAGTTTGTTAAAGTATGACCTTTTTTTCCCGCCGAAGAATTGAAGACTTACTGTTATGATCCGCTGCCCGGATCATATTTCTGTTTATGTTTTCTAGTCATTTGTGTTTTTCTGCTAGTCTTGGACTCCTTCTTAGTATCTGTTTAAGCACCTCTGAGTTTGGTTACCATAGTAACTAATTACGTTCACCTGCCGCTGGGGTTCCCGACACGCACCTGTTGGTCATCATGGACATTATTATTTAAAGCCTGCCTTCTCAGTCAGTCGTCCTGGCTTCTTTGTTCTGCATCCCGCGACTGCCACGTAGGTTTGTTCTAGTTTCCTAGCTCCTGCTAGTAGTCACAATCTGTGCTAAGTGTTTTGTTTTGTTAGCCTGTCTGTTTGTTTTCTGTTTTGTACCAGTTTTGTGTTATTTGATAATTAAATCGTGTCGTTACCTGCAAGTCCTGTCCGGTTTTCGTCCTTTGCATCTTGGGAGAACAAAAATCCCGCAGCACCATGCGTCCCGAACGTGACACTTATACCAAGATTGCAAACTTCCTGTTCGTTTTCAGGTATTGGTTCCTGAGACTTTTACGTGCGTCCCGTCATGATAGATGTCTCCTGCGATTTTCGTGTCGATACGTGAAACTGGTAGGAGGGACTAATTTGTTCTCATTTTAAAGGCCTACTGAAAGCCACTACTACCGACCACGCAGTCTGATAGTTTATATATCAATGATGAAATCTTAACATTGCAACACATGCCAATACGGCCGGGTTAACTTATAAAGTGCAATTTTAAATTTCCCGCTAAACTTCCGGTTCGAAACGCCTCTGAGGGTTGACGTATGCGCGTGACGTCAATCATTGAAACGGAAGTATTCGGACACCATTGAAGTCAATACGAAATAGCTCTGTTTTCATCTCATTATTCCACAGTATTCTGGACATCTGTGTTGGTGAATCTGTTGCAATTTGTTCATTGCATTATGGAGAAAGAAGCTGAGCAAGCAAAGAAGAAAGTTGTCGGTGCGAAGTGTCTATTTTGCGAGGGAAGTCAGCAACAACACGTACACAGCCGGCGCTTCTTTGTTTACATTCCCGAAAGATGCAGTCAAGATGGAAGAACTCGGACAACAGAGACTCTTACCAGGAGGACTTTGATTTGGATACACAGTTGCGATAACGTGAGTACACAGCTGCGCTTCCAAAAATTTGATCGCTTGCTATAACTAGCTCGAGCTAGTAGCTAGGAGCTAGGAGCTAGCATTAGGATTAATTTGTGGCATATTAAATATAAGCCTGGTTGTGTTGTGGCTAATAGAGTATATATATGTCTTGTGTTTATTTACTGTTGTAGTCATTCCCAGCTGAATATCAGGTCCCACCCACGCGCTTCCAAACATTTGATTGCTTGCCAGTACGTGCGTGTCATGTACGTAACTTTGATTAAATATATAAGCTTTATGAACCTTGGGTTAGGTGAACGGTTGTTTGGGCTGAGTGAGTGTGTGTGTTATGCAGGTGTTTGAATTGTATTGGCGGGTTATATATACGGGATCCCGTCCATATTACCCGCTCGAGCTATAACTAGCTCAAGCTAGTAGCTAGTAGCTAGGAGCTAGGAGCTAGCATAACAAACACCTAGGTGTTTTTATGCGGGATTAATTTGTGGCATATTATATATAAGCCTGGTTGTGTTGTGGCTAATAGAGTATATATATGTCTTGTGTTTATTTACTGTTGTAGTCATTCCCAGCTGAATATCAGGTCCCACCCGCCTCTCACAGCATCTTCCCTATCTGAATAGCTTCAACTCCCCACTAGTCCTTCACTTGCACTTTACTCATTTAAAAATATTTCATCCTCGCTCAAATTAATGGGGAAATCGTCGCTTTCTCGGTCCGAATCTCTCTCACTTCATGCGGCCATCATTGTAAACAATAGGGAACTTTGCGTATATGTTCAACTGACTACGTCACGCTACTTCCGGTAGGGGCAAGCCTTTTTTTTATCAGATACCAAAAGTTGCGATCTTTATCGTCGTTGTTCTATACTAAATCCTTTCAGCAAAAATATGGCAATATCGCGAAATGATCAAGTATGACACATAGAATAGATCTGCTATCCCCGTTTAAATAAAAAAAATTCATTTCAGTAGGCCTTTAAAGGTGGCGCTAGAGCAGGGGTCACCAACCTTTTTGAAACCAAGAGCTACTTCTTGGGTACTGATTAATGCGAAGGGCTACCAGTTTGATACACACTTAAATAAATTGCCAGAAATAGCCAATTTGCTCAATTTACCTTTAACTCTATGTTGTTATTAATAATGAATGATATTTACACTTAATTGAACGGTTTAAAAGAGGAGAAAACACGAAAAAAATTACAATTAAATTTTGAAACATAATTTATCTTCAATTTCGACTCTTTCAAATTCAAAATTCAACCGAAAAAAAGAAGAGAAAAACTAGCTAATTTGAATCTTTTTGAAAAAATTAAAAAAATAATTTATGGAAAATCATTAGTAATTTTTCCTGATTAAGATTAATTTTAGAATTTTGATGACATGTTTTAAATAAGTTAAAATCCAATCTGCACTTTGTTAGAATATATAACAAATTGGACCAAGCTATATTTCTAACAAAGACAAATCATTATTTCTTCTAGATTTTCCAAAACAAAAATTTTAGAAGAAATTCAAAACACTTTGAAACAAGATTTAAATTTGATTCTACAGATTTTCTAGATTTGCCAGAATTATGTTTTTGAATTTTAATCATAATAAGTTTGAAGAAATATTTCACAAATATTCTACGTCGCAAAAACAGAAGCTAAAATTAAGAATTAAATTAAAATGTATTTATTATTCTTTACAATAAAAAAAATAAATTTACTTGAACATCGATTTAAATTGTCAGGAAAGAAGAGGAAGGAATTTAGAAGGTAAAAAAGTATATGTGTTTAAAAATCCTAAAATCATTTTTAAGGTTGTATTTTTTCTCTAAAATTGTCTTTCTGAAAGTTATAAAGCAAAGTAAAAAAATTAATGAATTTATTTAAACAAGTGAAGACCAAGTCTATAAAATATTTTCTTGGATTTTCAAATTCTATTTGAGTTTTGTCTCTCTTAGAATTAAAAATGTCGGGCAAAGCGAGACCAGCTTGCTAGTAAATAAATACAATTTAAAAAATAGAGGCAGCCCACTGGTAAGTGCTGCTATTTGAGCTATTTTTAGAACAGGCCAGCGGGCTACTCATCTGGTCCTTACGGGCTACCTGGTGCCCGCGGGCACCGCGTTGGTGACCCCTGCGCTAGAGAAACAATTTTGAAATGTCATATTCAGGACCACAAATATATTAATTTGTTCGCCATACCGGACGCACCTACAAAATATGGGGACTTTTCATTAGGGATGTCCGATAATATCGGCCTGCCGATATATCGGCCGATAAATGCGTTAAAATGTAATATCGGAAATTATCGGTATCGTTTTTTTTATTATCTGTATCGTGTTTTTTTTTTTTTTTATTAAATCAACATAAAAAACACAAGATACACTTACAATGAGTGCACCAACCCAAAAAACCTCCCTCCCCCCATTTCTTTCTGTTATCAATATTCTGGTTCCTACATTATATATCAATATATATCAATACAGTCTGCAAGGGATACAGTCCGTAAGCACACATGATTGTGCGTGCTGCTGGTCCACTAATACTAGTACTAACCTTTAACAGTTCATTTTACTCATTTTCATTAATTACTAGTTTCTATGTAACTGTTTTTATATTGTTTTACTTTCTTTTTTATTCAAGAAAATGTTTTTAATTTAGTTATCTTATTTTATTATTTTTTTTAAAAAGTACCTTATCTTCACCATACCTGGTTGTCCAAATTAGGCATAATAATGTGTTAATTCCACGACTGCATATATCGGTATCGGTTGATATCGGTATCGGTAATTAAAGAGTTGGACAATATCGGAATATCGGATATCGGCAAAAAGACATTATCGGACATCCCTACTTTTCATGCATGTTAAGGGCCTCAAAAAGGCATATAGAAGAAAAAACGCAGCAATTTCAATCGGGCCCTATTACGGGGCCCTGCTCAGGCCCTCATAAAACAACTTAAAGCCTTCTCCAGCTGTTTACTGACGTATTATATTCATGTTTAGCTCAATTTTACTGCATTTAATTATTGGCTCCAAAATAAAAACCAAATCTCTGATATATAACTGACGTGTGTGACCAATTCCTGTATCTGAAGTACCCTTGACCAGGGACTAATAGGCGAACACAGGTACTAAAGCAGAGGCCTGGGTTGCCACGGTTACCCTCACATCTCAGCAGGGGATCTTATCCAAGCCATGCTCACCTCGGCCAGTCTGGACTGCTTGTGGCTGACTTCATGCTTGCTGATGGGCGCTAGCTGTTGCAGCGCGGGGCGATTTTGGGTCAGCGCCCGGGTCAGCCGCGCAAACTTGGTCCAACCTGCAAGAGGAACGGAGACATGAGCAAACATTGCCGTGCAATCAGCGGGCTTGAGGGCAACGCGGACCACGCTGGCACTCCATGCGGTTGTTTTGGGCCACGGCTAAAATACGACGTCGTGAAAAAGGTCAAATCTATGTTGCTGTCCAAATTCTATGACAAGGTCGTTTGGATCCAATTAGGGAGGTGGAATACAAATGACACACCCTTCTAAAATTGCACAATGGTTCATTCCTTCTTGTGATGAAAGGTTGTATGGATATTAAATGACAGGTTCAAACATCGATGACATCTATTAAACAAGACTAGAGGCAAAGAATCAAACAGAGGTAGAATTCAATTTTGCTCAATTTGAGGAGAAACGTGTCGACCTGTAACCTCTTACGGTGTCACCCACGTTTTGGCGAAAGATTGTATGCCTCCTCCTTTATTTGGACTTTCTCTGGCCACATGTCAATAGCTGCTTCCAAAGGGACGGAGTTCACAGAAAAGGTCGTAAAACAGTTCAAAGAAGAAGTCGTAAAAGAGTTCAAAAAGAGGTTCGTAAAACAGTTCAAAAAGAGGTCGTCTGGAAATTGGGCAGATCCTGCCTTCTCTCCACTTTGTAGTTCTTGGGTTAAAACAATATCTTTCTGTTGATTAAAATACATGAAAGAAACAAACACCTTCATGTTACCTCCCCCCCTACACAGTGGAGTTTTACCAAGCCTTACTCTTGGTAGGTTCAAAGACACATTTTGGTCTTTTCGCCGGCAACTCATTTCAACACAAAGTTTTTGTGATAACTTAGAATTTAACTTACAGTTTTTCTAACATTGAATCTCACAAATCTTACAGACATGAATTCAGACAAAAAGCGTACTAAGGTTTTAACATGTGTTCTAAAAGGCTAGTTTGAACTTAATTAAGTCAAAAATGTGTTTTTAAGTGTGTATGTAAAGTGGTGATGTTAGGTTTGGGGTGGGGATCTAATAATAATAATAACAACAATAATAATAATAATAATAATAATGTAGTATTTTGCAGACTATAAGCGGCTACTATTTCCCCCAAACTTTAACCCCTGCGGCTTATACAACGGTGTGGCTAATCTATTGTTTTATTAGAGATGTCCAATAATATCGGACTGTCGATATTATCGGCCGATAAATGCTTTAAAATGTAATATTGGAAATTAACGGTATGGGTTTCAAAATTTTCGGTATCAGTTACAAAAAGTAAAATTTATGACTTTTAAAAAAACGCCGCTGTGTACACGGAACGTAGGGAGAAGTACAGAGCGCCAATAAACCTTAAAGGCACTGCCTTTGCGTGATATCTACGGCTTTTCACACACACAAGTGAATGCAAGGCATACTTGGTCAACAGCCATACAGGTCACACTGAGGGTAGCCGTATAAACAACTTTAACACTGTTACAAATATGCGCCACACTGTGAACCCACACCAAACAAGAATGACAAACACATTCCGGGAGAACATCCGCACCGTGACACAACATAAACACAACAGAACAAATACCCAGAACCCCTTGCAGCACTAACTCTTCCAGGACGCTACAATATACACTCCCTGCTACCCCCTATCCCCACCCACCTCAACCCCCCCAACCCCACCCACCTCAACCTCCTCATGGTCTCTCAGGGAGAGCATGTCCCAAATTCCAAGCTGCTGTTTTGAGGGATGTTGAAATGATGAAGAAAACCTTGTTACATTGTTTAATGCATCCAGCGGGGCATCACAACAAAATTAGGCATAATAATGTGTTAAATCCACAACTGTATATATCTGTATCGGTAGTTAAGAGTTGGACAATATCGGAATATCGGATATCGGCAAAAAAGCCATTATCGGATACCTCTAGTTTTTTTTCTTCGCTAACAGCTGAATTGTGGAATGAATAGCGCAAATAAATCAATCAACGTACTAAAATGACCCACTTTAAGATAATATTCAAGTGTTTACAAAGTGCAAGGAAGAACAATCCTAAAAAATAGCTAAAAAAGGACAACATCTTATTTATTCACCTCATAAAGGACAGATAAAAACATCAACGACTTCTGTTTTGTTTGATCAGCCGTTTTACTGCCGTGTTACACACATGGTTTGGAAACAATTAAAGTGTGCACATAAATGTTTACAAAATATTTCTATGTGAATATATCCCTTTTCACAACGTACCGGTATATATCTGCGGCTAATATGGGAAAAAATATTTTTTCCTCTAAAATACCCATCCATCCATCCATTTTCTACCGCTTATTCCCTTCGGGGTCGCGGGGGGTGCTGGAGCCTATCTCAGCTGCATCCGGGCGGAAGGCGGGGTACACCCTGGACAAGTCGCCACCTCATCACAGGGCCAACACAGATAGACAGACAACATTCACACTCACATTCGCACACTAGGGACCATTTAGTGTTGCCAATCAACCTATCCCCAGGTGCATGTCTTTGGAGGTGGGAGGAAGCCGGAGTACCCGGAGGGAACCCACGCAGTCACGGGGAGAACATGCAAACTCCACACAGAAAGATCCCGAGCGCAGGATCGAACCCAGGACCTTCGTATTGTGAGACACATGCACTAACCCCTCTCCCACCATGCTGCCCCCTCGAAAATATAGTACGGAAAATATGGAAAAATAAATACCTAAACCGGGTGTTGTTGACTTGTGCTGAACAGACTGCACAGAATTGGCCTATCTCAGCAGGCTGTAAAGTGCTTTGCTAATTACCTGTGTGATAGAACCCAATGCCACCAGTTTGCTGGGCCCTCCTCGTCTTTCCTCCCTGTATTAAAGGTTGTACCTCAGGGTTCCATATTAGGCCCCTTGTTGTTTTCCATCCATGTAAATAATGTCTGTGATAATCAGAGGTGGGTAGAGTAGCCAGAAATTGTACTCAAGTAAGAGTACTGTTACTTTAGAGATTTATCACTCAAGTAAAAGTAAGGAGTAGTCACCCCTAAATATTTACTTGAGTAAAAGTAAAAAGTATGATGTGAAAAAACTGAAGAGTAACCTGTTCGTTTAATGATGACGGCAACAAATAATGCACAAAAACATAAAAATAGCAATGAGCAAATTCAGAGCCAGGAATATCTCAACTAAAACAATAATATATATTAAATAATAATACATTAACATTAAAAAAAGTGAAGGCAAATTGAGCCACAATAACTTAACAGCACCATAGGTTCAGTAGGCAGAGATTACAAAGGAAAATAACAAGTTAGCCTTTATGCAAACCATAAACTGAACACACTGTGCACTTCTGATTGGTGTTTCTATGCATGCGTGTGTGTGTGTGTGTGCGACTGTGCGTGCGTGTGTGTGTCTACGAGGCTGCAGTGCGTTAATAAATGTCCCCACACGATGTACATTTGACAGTGATTCATAGCAGGGAAGCTAACATCAGCCTACGGTGACAGCCAAAATATCTACTAACGTTACTTACCGTGATGTGCTTCCTCAAATTTGACGTTGAGTTCATGTAAGCTTAAGCTTGCTAATCATGTGACCGCCTGGCTCTGTTTGATTGGTGAACCGGAGTCAAACGTCACCAGTGGCTGCATTTGATTGGTGAAACGCAGCCATGCGATAGATCCTACTTTGAAGGTCTGTCTGACAAACCAAAACAAACAAAGCGTGCATCAACAGATCGATAAAAATCAGTAGCGAGTAGCGAGCTGAATGTAGATAAATGGAGCGGAGTAAAAGTAGCGTTTCTTCTTTATAAATATACTCAAGTAAAAGTAAAAGTATGTTGCATTAAAACTACTCTTAAAAGTACAATTTATCCTAAAAGTTACTCAAGTAGATGTAACGGAGTAAACGTTGCGCGTTACTACCCACCTCTGGTGATAATGTGTAGGATGCTGCGTTCAATTTGTATGTCACGTATTGTTCATCCCCCGCTGTAGCGCAAACCTTTGAGCTCCTGCAGTCAGCTTTTGATGTTGTTCAGTCCCAGCTGACTCAGTTTAGATTAGTGCTCAATGCAGAGGATTCTAAGGTGATGTTATTTTCAAATGGCAAACGACTGGGATTGAACATTCCAAAAATATAAACCAGTGTTTCCCACACATTCATTTATTTGTGGCGGCCCGCCACGAAAGAATTACGTCCGCCACAAATTTTAAAAAAAATAAATAATTTTTTTTATTTTTGTCCTGTCCAGCTTCTCAGGCAAATCATATAGTTGATGTAGATGCCCATATAGGCTGTTCAGATTTACTTTACAAAAGAGAAGTGTAGGATACTTCTCTTGTTGCCTTATTTGTATTTGACCACTACTGTTTTCTGTTTATTTGTTACTGACTGTGGCAGGACACCTCTGCCTCTGTTTCACTTTATGTTGCTGGTAAATAATATGGTTGTAGTAGTAGGCTAAAGTTAAATTATTTAGTATGCACTAATTAAAGGGGCAGAGCTTTAAGAGACATTTTAGCTTTTATATTTTATAAGATATATTTTTTTGTAAGAACTTATTGTTCAAATCTGTATATAAATATGTACATAAAGTGTTGTAATTATATTGTAAAATGGATGGATGGATGGACGTTTAAAACAAAACTGTTATTATTAATTAGTAAGTATACATTTTTTTAGCCTTTGTAGAGAAAATCATATCATTGTAGTAAATTATGCAAATTATTCGATGATGTCATGATGACCACGCCCATAGCCACGCCCCCACTGCCACAGGTATCTTGGCAGTTTATGGGAAACACTGTAAACATGTCATAAGGTTGAACTTGGAATGGTCACGACATAAAAGTACTTGTGGTTTTGTTATTGATGAGAACGTGTCCTTTAAATCACACAAAAAAATGACAATTAAATTGTGTTCTTTCTTGAGAAACCAGTCCTGTTTTCCCTTACAAGTTAGGAAACGCTTGATTCTGACCATTTTCTGATTCACTTTGCTAGATTATGGAGACTTGCTTTTTATGAAAGCACCAGACACTTATTTGAAAAACCTGGATACTGAATATCACGTTGCCTTACGTTTTATTACTGCTTGTGGCCACCTTCTCCACCATTGCACTTTGTATGCAAACTGTTCATCTCTGTCAGTCCGCAAATGTTCTCGATGGATGGTTTTAAAATATAAATCATTTCTTGGTTTGGTTCTCCCTTATTTATGCGCTCATGGAGACTCCAGTCGCTACAGTTTTCGGTCACAGGACAGCCTTGGTGTGTTGGTCCCTAGAGCCTACACAAGTCTCAGTAAAAAAAAGTCTTCAGATTTGCTGCTCCATGGTCATGGAATGAAATACTAATGAATCTGAGGCTGCCTGAACTGATCCCATTGGGGGAATTTCAGGCCATTTTAAAGGATCGAGAAACTGTTTCTATTAGGCACTGCAAACTTCTTTATTGAAACATTTCATTTTTTACCTATTGCGTGTTTTTATGTTTATTTTTTAAGTAATTTGTGCTTTTCACTATAGTGTGTGACTGCTGTGTATGTATGTTTTTGCTGCCCTCTCGGCCAGGTCGCTCTTGCAAAAGAGATTTTAATCGACTACGTGATAATGTCCCTTCCTCTCTTGTGCTCCCCCTTACAGTTCTTCCCGCTCCTACTGTGTTCTGTATTGCACATA
>NC_084753.1:35997262-36004762 GCF_033978785.1 Entelurus aequoreus
CAAACAAGAATGACAAACACATTTCGGGAGAACATCCGCACCGTAACACAACTTAAACACAACAGAACAAATACCCAGAACCCCTTGCAGCACTAACTCTTCCAGGACGCTACAATATACACCCCCGCTAACCCCTAACCCCCCCGCCCCCACCCCCACCTTAGGCATAATAATGTGTTAATTCCACGACTGTATATATCGGTATCGGTTGATATCGGAATCTGTAGTTAAGAGTTGGACAATATCGGAATATCGGATACCGGCAAAAAAGCCATTATCGGACATCTCTAGTCATAGCACAACTCTTCTTCTTCTCTCCTTGTCAACGGTGAATTGCAACCACTCCAGTTAGCCCCGCCCCTTCAGCTAAGCAACCAAGATGGCAACCATTGACGACGGTTAGGGAAAGGACTCGAGTGTGCCAACTGACACGCGAACGCAAGTTGGACACGAACCGGTTTTCCTGCCACCGGGGGGGGGGGGTGGGCACTCTCACGAGAGGTCGGCCCTCGAAAACCTGAATTGCCCAACAGAACAAGCAACCATTGACCCCAAAGAGTTTTGTTTGGTGAAAAACTGACCTTTGGTGGTTTCGTCCTCGATGGGATGCTTGAAGAGCGTGATGTCCTTGAAGGTGCACAGGAACAGGACCACCTTGTCGTTCTCGTTCCTGATTGGAGCCACTTGCATGTAGAACCACACCGGACTTCCTGCAACGGCAACAGAGTTCACTGACTTTTCTGGGAAAGGGGCAGAGTAATGTTGTAGTGGCTAGAGGAAGATCAAAGACTCGGGACAAGATCACGGGCACAAGCGGGCCATCTGGTCAGGATGCCCCCCGGAAGCCTCCCTGAGGAGGTTTTTAGGGCGCCTCCGACCAGGGGAAGACCCAGGACACGTTGGAAAGACTATGTCTCCCAGCTGGTCCGGGGAACGCCTTGGGCTACCCCGGGAAGAGCTGGACGTTGTAGCTGGGGAAGTCTGGGCTTCTCTCCTCGACCCGACTTGGATGGTCATGACGCAGTTGCAAAAAGACAAGCGAAACAAAAAACTGTTTTTTTAAGGTCACAAGGTGGCGACAACTACGACCTAGCCTATGTGAAGAATAAGAGTTCTGTGATGTACGACTATCTGTGAGGCAGTGAACGTGATTGGCTGGCAGTTTTTGGGCGACAGCGTTTGCGGATGTTCTTTAGGTTCGACATCAGCCGGTTTTGCTTTTGCAATAAAGAGATTGTCGACTAACACCTACTGCTTTTAAATGGGTGGCTCGTTGAGAAGAATATTACGTGCTCTTTTGACGGAGTCTTCAGAAGTTTTGTCACTAGTGACTTTTTTGGATCAAATTGATTATGGTGACTCTGGTTACCAGCTAAATGCAAATGTGTCTTCTTATTCTCACGAACCAGGGAGAACAGGTAGCGCCAAATTTGTGTATTTACACTTACTGTCGTCATTTGAGTGCATGAGTGAAATACAGTACACTGGCAGTACCTGGATGTTGTACTCAAAATGGTGTATGTGCAGTGATGGACACTTACCACCCTCAATATTCACCATCTTGGCTACAGTGTGCATCAAAAGGGGAGGGACTAACTTGAGTAGTTGCAATTCACCGTTTAAAAGGAGAGAAAAAGTACAAGGCACAGTTTGTTTACTCCAATCGAAAGATTCCATCACAAGAAATACTGGCTTTGTTTTTGTCGAACCAAGGCTCCGGATTGCAGTTAAAGAAAGAACAAACGAACCATTTTGCAATGGCAATCACATCCAAGGTCAGCGTTAATCTCTACTCAGAATGTAGGTCGCAGAGCAGACGAGATATAGTTAATGAAATATATGAACCACTGTTCAGGCTCTTGTGCAAGCCTGGGCAATTATTTTGACTCGGGGGCCAAATTTTGAGAAAAAAATGTGTCTGGGGCTGGTATATCATGGTATACATATACATTAATACCAAACCTCACAATAATGTCTGATTGAATGCTAAAAAACGTTATTACAGATCGCCTTAAACAACGGAATGGAATTTTAAGGATAAAACACTGAATATTGACAACATATGAGCGTCACACCCCCTCTTGATTGACATATCTTACAATGAAGCGAAACACAACAAAAAAACAACAAACAGCGAAATATGAACGCAAAGGGTAAAAAAACCCCACTTACAATCTGATATATCTGCGCGCTCCCCACCCACACTGCTTAATGCCTCGTCTGAGCTGCTGTGACTTAGATTACCATTGTAACTAATTAGATTACCAAAGTAACTAATTAGATTACCATAGTAACTAATTAGATGACCATAGTAACTCATTAGATGACCATAGTAACTCATTAGATGACCATAGTAACTAGTATATCATGCAAAAGTGCAGATTCCAACCATTGAAATACTTTGTATAGTTCAACACTTATAGTCATTAGAAAACATCACTGCACATCATAATGGCAGCTACACTTTCCATCTTAAAGATCTAAATAAATTATTTGGGGGATGTCCGGCGGGCCACATTGAAAAGCTTAACGGGCCGCATGTGGCCCCCGGGCCTTATTTGCCCAGGTCTGCTCTAGTGGATGAATACCAGCATAAGGTTCCTATGGCTTCCAGCTCACACAGGCATAAAGGGCAATGAATTGGCCGATCAGCTGGCAAAACAGAAACTAACGCGAGAGCAGCTCAGAGAGCTACCTACTCAGTAAGACAGGCAAAGACTTATCGGCTGCACAAGAACAAGGCCGCGGAACACAGACACACTACGGGCTTACACACAAACATGCATCCACAAAAATATACGCCACACATACACACCCCACCCGCCCTCCCCCAACCCAACACCCTCGACGCAAATCCCATAGGGGTGATGAAAGGATGGTCAGCGCCGAGAGCTGCGGCTTACCACCATTACCCCGCACTCCCTCCCCTCTGTTGCTAGATATCTCGAGATGTATGTTGTAATATGTATATGTGCTTTGCTATGGAGGTTTTTTTTCCACTCCAGACTTGGCCCTCCTTAGGAGCCCAGTCTAGATTGTATTTTTTTACTCATCCTTCCCCAGCGTTTTACCTTTTTCCCCATCTTTTACGGGGCGCCTTGTGGCGACCCATCAGCGTTCCTGGTCTGTAACCCTGTACACCAGGGGTCACCAACGCGGTGCCCGCGGGCACCAGGTAGCCCGTAAGGACCAGATGAGTAGCCCGCTGGCCTGTTCTAAAAATAGCTCAAATAGCAGCACTTACCAGTGAGCTGCCTCTATTTTTTAAATTGTATTTATTTACTAGCAAGCTGGTCTCGCTTTGCCCGACATTTTTTATTCTAAGAGAGACAAAACTCAAATAGAATTTGAAAATCTAAGAAAATATTTTGTAGACTTGGTCTTCACTTGTTTAAATAAATTCATTAATTTTTTTACTTTGCTTTATAACTTTCAGAAAGACAATTTTAGAGAAAAAATACAACCTTAAAAATGATTTTAGGATTTTTAAACACATATACTTTTTTACCTTTTAAATTCCTTCCTCTTCTTTTCTGACAATTTAAATCAATGTTGAAGTATTTTTTTTTTTATTGTAAAGAATAATAAATACATTTTAATTTAATTCTTCATTTTAGCTTCTGTTTTTGCGACGAAGAATATTTGTGAAATATTTCTTCAAACTTATTATGATTAAAATTCAAAAACATTATTCTGGCAAATCTAGAAAATCTGTAGAATCAAATTTAAATCTTGTTTCAAAGTCTTTTGAATTTCTTTTAAAATTTTTGTTCTGGAAAATCTAGAAGAAATAATGATTTGTCTTTGTTAGAAATATAGCTTGGTCCAATTTGTTATATATTCTAACAAAGTGCAGATTGGATTTTAACTTATTTAAAACATGTAATCAAAATTCTAAAATTAATCTTAATCAGGAAAAATTACTAATGATTTTCCATAAATTATTTTTTAAATTTTTTCAAAAAGATTCGAATTAGCTAGTTTTTCTCTTCTTTTTTTTGGTTGAATTTTGAATTTGAAAGAGTCGAAATTGAAGATAAATTATGTTTCAAAATTTAATTGTCATTTTTTTTCGTGTTTTCTCCTCTTTTAAACCGTTCAATTAAGTGTAAATATCATTCATTATTAATAACAACACAGAGTTAAAGGTAAATTGAGCAAATTGGCTATTTCTGGCAATTTATTTAAGTGTGTATCAAACTGGTAGCCCTTAGCATGAATCAGTACCCAAGAAGTAGCTCTTGGTTTCAAAAAGGTTGGTGACCCCTGCTGTACATTGTTTGTTTGTCTAATCTTGAACGGGTTTGTGCTGAAAACAAAGTTTCGTTGTACTTGTGCAATGACAATAAAGACCTATCTATCTATCTATCTATCTATTGGCATAAAAAAACATTTGAGTTTCTCCGTGTTTTTCTCAGATGTTCGGACTATGGGAGGCAGAAGTCGGTAGCCAGGATGCCAGAAGAAAGGCGGGAATGGGGAGGGGAGAGCATTTTTCCCCAAAGATCCACAAGCGAATAACAGTCCTAAAACGTGTTAGAAGCGAGCATAAAAGTGACTGCTGCAAAATGAACCAAATAACACAAGAAAAAACCTTCAAAAAAGAATAAAGAAATAAGCACTTGGTCTGGAAGTGGCCAATAAATCCTTCCCCACGCTGAGACGAGCTAACGAGCCTTGTTGGGCCACCTCTCCTAACAGTTTCCTAAAAAGCCTGCCTTGGAAATATAGTTTTTACTCACTAAGTCTTCCTTTGACTTGAGGTGTCATTGTGTGCAGAGCACCACAGACTATTCAGCTAGGAACCAACACAATCCCTCAGAGGACAGACAATGCTGGAGTTACTAAGCCTGGTAGCAGGCTCTGGGGGGTGAATCCAGGGGTGGACAAAATGTTTCTATTTTCCAAAGCATGCGAGGGATTTTTTAAATATATTTTTATATTAAAAACCAACACAATATATAGATGTGTTTAACCTTTAGGGCTCACCTCAAGTTTTGTCCTGGAGACCCTGAAGTGTGTATATATATATATATATATATATATATATATATATATATATATATATATATATATATATATATATATATATATATATATATATATATATATATATATATATATATATATATAAATAAAAGTTTGGACACACCTTCTCATTCAATGTGTTTTCTTTATATTCATGACTATTTACATTGTAGATTGTCACTGAAGGCATCAAAACTATGAATGAACACATGTGGAGTTATATACTTTAAAAAACTGTGAAATAACTGAAAACATGTTTTATATACTATTTTTTTCAAAATAGCCACCCTTTGCTCTGATTACTGCTTTGCACACTCTTGGCATTCTCTCCATGAGCTTCAAGAGGTAGTCACCTGAAATGGTTTTCACTTCATAGGTGTCATAGTTTTGATGCCTTCAGTGACAATCTACAATGTAAATAGTCATGAAAATAAAGAAAATGAATAGAAATGAGAAGGTGTGTCCAAACTTTTGTATATACATATACATATACACATACATGTATATATATATATATATATATATATATATATATATATATATATATATATATATATATATATATATATATATATATATATATACATTTATACATACATACATACATACATACATACATATATATATATATATATATATATATATACATACAAATACATACATACATATATACATATATACTTACATACATGTACGTATACATTTTTTTTTTTTATTCATCTGTTGAAATAAAAAAAATATATAGAATTATGTTTATTGGCCTTTTTGTCAAAGAAAAAACTGTTTTTTTAATTTCCCCCCCAAAAAATGTTCAAAGTAGAATATTTGTGAGAATTGGAGCCTTAAATATGTTAATAATTCATAACACCTTTGAACATTACTATGTTTTGAACAATGATATATATTTTTTAAATGTATTAATTTTTTAAGTCCCACTAAAATTCTTGGGGATCCAAAAGGGCCTCAGTCCTAAAAGTGTTCAACATAAGTCATATGCTTTTTTTTTTTTACTTTCAACACTTAAGTCTCTAGATCAACTTCAAATTAATCCGTCGATTATAAATTGTCAATACTTTTTAATGTTTTTGTATGCGTTTTTAAAAAAAAAAAAAGAAAACTTTTTTTTATGGCAAACACAAAATTTGCAGTATTTTTTCCCCAAAATATTTCATAGTGGAATATTTGATTTAATTACAGCTTTGAAGAGGTCAATAATATATAAAAACATTTATTTTGATTCATCATTATTTTTTAGGCAATGACAGTTTCAGAGAAAAAAAACTTTAGTTGTTAATTGTATGCCGTTTTTGAAAATCTAAACTTTTTTAATGGCAAACACGCAAAATACGCAGTATTTGCCGTTCCGCACAAAATACTTCAAAATTGAATATTTGATTTAATTAGAGCTTTGAATAAGTCAATATTGTTTAACAATAAAACATTTTGATTCATTATTATTTTTATGAACAATGACAGCTATAAAGGAAAAAACCTTAGTTGTTTTTTATGCTCTTTTGGACCCAAAAAAAATGTTCTATGGCAAACCCAAAATATGCAGTATTTTTTGCAAAAAATACTTCAAAGTGGAATATCTGATTTAATTAGAGCTTTAAATAGGTCAATAATTCATAACAATAATTGATTTTCATTCATTTGGGTTTTTTAGCAAGGACAGCTTTAAAGACAAAAACAGCCTGCATGGCAACTTTGTGTTTTTAGAGTCAACATTGCAACTTTTTTTTTCTACATTTCACCTGCATGCTCTTTTATTGCGCCTTTTTATGTTTTGATTTTTAATAGTATTTTCAGAATGTGCCGCGGGCTGTTAAAAAATTAGTTTCGGGCCGCAAAAGCCCCCCGGGGCCACATTTTGGACGCCCCTGGGTTAAAGAAACAGCCAAATAACATGAGCCTGCACTTTTGATTCTGCAGGCTCTGTGCAGATCAGGTTGGCATGGCAACACACAGACGCTGACATCTACAAAAGAGTATACTTTTTGGCAGAAATATTTCATTTGAGACGATTCACGTTATCATGCTCCACACGCAAGAAAATGCATACTGCAAGAAGTTGTTTACACATAGAATCTTCATTAATGACACATCTTCTGTTTGACAAAACAACAAACTCCAGCAGACGCCTAAACGCATCAATTGGAATTTGTTTTAATCAGCCCCTTAAGGCATTCAGCAGCTATAAAATTATAAAATGATATTGCTGACTAGACAATATGTCTAATATATTTATTTTTGATAGTGCATGTATGGGACGGAGCTGCAGCGCAGTGGTCTCCCTTCTCAGAGCCGTGTGTGTAACTGTGTCAGTTTGCGCAGGCTTTTCAGACGTGCTAAATAAAGATGCAAAATAGCGCTCACAGATGAGTTTTAGTCTTGATAAATCACACTGTGTGTGCTAAATGATCATAATTACATTTAGTCCTCCTTATTGTGAGCTTGGATGATCAGCATATA
>NC_084753.1:36007262-36014762 GCF_033978785.1 Entelurus aequoreus
AGGCCAGAACAAATTGACAAAACTATTTTAAATAGCTGCAACATAAGATACATAAGTAACAAACAGCATAATAACAACATAGCTGTAAAGCAAGGAAGGCACACACTACATACACAAAGCCTAACCAGGCGTTTTTTTCTCTCAAGGAATTGTGAAATAAAATCATGTCTGAAGCTCAGAACACTCTACACATTTCTCCAGTTTTAGTTTAGAAAGGAAAGATTGGCCTGGCCCACAAGCATCCCTTTTTATGTTTGTGAACTTTATAGTCTATACATTTAGAGTGATGTGATAATCAAACACTCTAGAAGTCTAGAATGAAAGAGTATATAAGAGAATTGACAAGAGTGTGTACCTTCAATGCTGCAATGGCTCTATCAACCTGGCTAGCAGTGCCTCGTTAAAACCCAGCCGCTGTTGCTTAGGAGGTGAAGTGTGTCGCTCTTTACTGGCTTTGTCAAAGCATGTTGCTTTTGTAGCTGTCTCAGCAGATTTGAATTGCTAGGATAGGATCTTTGATCCAAGACACAACTTACATTGAACTAAAATGTTATTTTCTTTGTGGTCAACAAAAGAAAAGTAGTGAGAATATCTCCATGTTAAGAAACTCGGCTTCGGGCTTCGCCATGATGTCTTGTTAGTAAACACAGACACGCCCCCCCCTACACACACATACACACAGACAGAGCGCGCCTCTTCCTTGTCGCCTCATCTCCGTCGCCTCTTCCGCAGCGTTCCAATAAAACACACTCAGATCTTCTCAGTTTCTAGCCGATACTACATAAAAAATTACGTAAAATAACGCAGTAACAAATCATGTAGTAACGGTAACTGAGTTACTTAATATAAAAAATAACGCGTTAGATTACTATTTACCGCTGAAAGTAACAGCGTTACAGTAACACGTTAGTCCCAACACAGTGTATTGTAAATATCAACATATAATCTAACATATCAGTATATATTATATACTGTACATATATTATGTAAATATTACATATATCTTATATTTTATATTGCTACTATGGTACATTTTTAGTCTATTTTATACCTACATTGTCCTTTCCATCCTTACACTTTCCATCCTTTGTAACTGAGCTACTGTGTGGAACAATTTCCCTTGTGGATCATTAAAGTTCGTCTAAGTCTAAAGGTTTATAAAATTCAACAACAAAAAAAAAGAGTCAACAGCAGACAGCAAGATGGCGCAACCAACCTTGATAATTGATACTGTTCCCTGATTGGCTGTTAGCGTGTCCCGCCCACTGATCAGTGATCACTTCCTGCGTTGCTCGGCTACCAGAGAGCGAGTGCCTTTGTTCATGCAACCAACCTTGCTTGGTAACTTCTAACACAAATATATGTATTTATATATCAATCGTTTTATCGAACACATTTTTCTACTGATACCAATTACGTGTCTGTGGCGATATATATTGGTATCGTTTAATCGCCCAGCCCCACGCTAAATGGATTGCGCTCCTTATTCTGCTCACGCAATCCTCTGCGCACAAGTTTAGTAGATTATCTTTGCGTGTGTTGAGTTAGCTTAGGTAAAAGTGTGGATGGAAGACATGAATTCTGGAAACACTCACGGTTTTTCCTGTACAGGAGGATCTCGAAGCAGTTGGACTCATAGTTGTCGAAGGTCAGCCGCACTTTGTCGCTGGTCTTCTTGTCCGTCAGTTCTCCGTACATAAAACTGCAAAAAGACGACTAGTTAGCCCTGATGTCACTTCCTGTCTAACTGGTCGCACTTCAGTTTCCCGCGTCAACGTTCCTGGGACTTGAACTTGGTTGTTATTTGTGGTCGCAGCTGGATGATGTCACTTGCAGTCGCACTTAGACACACACTCATGTCTGCACAACTTGCAGTCGCACTTAGACACACACTCATGTCTGCACAACTTGCAGTCGCACTTAGACACACACTCATGTCTGCACAACTTGCAGTCGCACTTAGACACACACTCATGTCTGCACAACTTGCTGTGAGAATACCAATTATAATAATAGTCTAATATTATACTACTACTAACAATAATACCAATTATAATAATAGTCTAATATTATACTACTACTAACAATAATACGAATTATAATAATAGTCTAATATTATACTACTACTAACAATAATACGAATTATAATAATAGTCTAATATTATACTACTACTAACAATAATACCAATTATAATAATAGTCTAATATTATACTACTACTAATAATTACAATAATAGCAATTATAATAGTCGAATATTATACTACTACTACTACTACTAACAATAACACCAATTATAATAATAGTCAAATATTATACTGCTACAAATAATAACAATAATAGCAATTATAATAATAGTCAAATATTATACTACTACTACTATTAAAAATAATACAAATTATAATAATAGTCAAATATTATACTACTACTACTAAAAATAATACAAATTATAATAATAGTCAAATATTATACTACTACTACTAACAATAATAGCAATTATAATAAGAGTCAAATATTATACTACTACTACTAACAATAATAGCAATTATAATAAGAGTCAAATATTATACTACTACTAATAATAACAATAATAGCAATTATAATAGTCGAATATTATACTACTACTAATAATAACAATAATAGCAATTATAATAGTCGAATATTATACTACTACTAATAATAACAATAATAGCAATTATAATAATAGTCGAATATTATGCTACTAATAATAATAACAATAATAGCAATTATAATAATAGTCGAATATTATACTACTAATAATAATAACAATAATAGCAATTATAATAATAGTCGAATGTTATACTACTACTACTGCTACTAACATTAATAGCAATTATAATAATAGTCAAATATTATACTACTACAAATAATAACAATAATAGCAATTATAATAATAGTCGAATATTATACTACTACTACTACTACTAAAAATAATACAAATTATAATAATAGTCAAAAATTATACTACTACTACTAACACTAATACCAATTATAATAAGAGTCAAATATTAAACTACTAATACTAACAATAATACCAATTATAATAATAGTCAAATATTATACTACTACGACTAACAATAATACCAATTATAATAGTAGTCAAATATTATACTAATAATAATAATAACAATAATAGCAATTATAATAATAGTCTAATATTATACTACTACTACTACTAACAATAATACCAATTATAATAATAGTCAAATATTATACTACTACAAATAATAACAATAATAGCAATTATAATAATAGTCAAATATTATACTACTACAAATAACAATAATAGCAATTATAATAATAGTCGAATATTATACTACTACAAAAAATAACAATAATAGCAATTATAATAATAGTCGAATATTATACTACTACTACTACTACTACTAACAATAATACCAATTATAATAAGAGTCAAATATTAAACTACTACTACAAACAATAATAGCAATTATAATAATAGTCAAATATTATACTACGACTACTAAAAATTATACCAATTATAATAATAGTAAAATATTATACTACGACTACTAAAAATTATACCAATTACAATAATAGTCAAATATTATACTACAACTACTAAAAATTATACCAATTATAATAATAGTCAAATATTACACTAATAATAATAATAATAATAATAATAATAATAATAATAATAACAATAATAACAATTATAATAATAATATAATATTATACTACTACTACTAATAACAATAATGCTAATTATAATAATTGTTATTGTTATATAATCCTTACTAGTATTATTGTCATGTACTAGTACTACTAATAATAATAATAATAATAACAATGGTAAGAATAATAATAATAACAGTATAGTAGTAGTAGTAGTAATAATAATAATAATAATAATAATAATAATAATAATAATATGATACATCATACGAACCAGAAAAGTACTTGCAGAGTGCGAACCTGCGTCTTACCCTACCTTCCATTAGAAACAATCCAGACAGTGATACTAGTGTAATAAAAAAGAATAATAATGATAACAATAATAATGGAAACTGCTACTAATATTAACAATGATGATTTTGACCTGCAGGTGCTGCTCTTCTGCATGACATCTGCTCGGTGAAATCCAGACAATTTGCAGAATCCGTCATTGCTGTAGACGACGGGCCACTCCACAATCTGAGCGTTGCCCAGCAGGAAGCTGGTCTCTGCGGGAAGAAAGGGAGACATTGACGTCAGGAAGCAGCTGACAGGTCACATGGTCTCCTTACAAAGCTCTCTGATGGCAATGCCATGCAAAGTCATTTTTATTGGACTTCAATGTAGAACATCCATGAAGTTTGCCAACTAACAATAGTCAACATGCTCCTGACGAGTGGATGCAGGACATTTCTACTGTACTGTAACAAGATCTGAAATTCATTTATTAATGTTTTGTGGCGACCCAACACGGCAAAGTTTGGCGCCATGCCACGCCCACATCCTGTCATTTGCAAAACATTTTTTTCAATTTATCAGTTTAGTATCCGTCTCTGATCAGCGAAAGAGCAGAAATGACAGATTGGTGATGGCGTGAGGCAGTTTTTCGCCGCTAGGCCCCGCCCACTACGAGTGGGTATGAACAGGTACTGACCCATCGGGCTCTTCAGGGTGTCATCGTTATCGTTTCTACCAAATAAGATCATGATCTGAATTTATGGAGCCAAGTTATTAACGTTTGGTAGCGAATCATCGGAGCAATGTTTGGCGCCATGCCACGCCCACATCTTATGGTGTAGGAAAAATGTGTTCGCAATTTATCATCACCTACATGTGTAGCATCTGTAAATTTAACCGCGACTCATTTGGTCAAAGTCCCTAGGAGGAGTTTGTTAAAGTACGACCCCGTAATTTTCACTGAAAACTGTCCAAAAACCATCGGAACAATGTTTGGCGCCATGCCACGCCCACATCATATGGCGTAGGAAAAAATATATACCACATTTTATCATCGCCTATATGAGTAGTATCTATAAATTGAATCGCGACTCAATCGGTCAAAGTCCCTAGGAGGAGTTTGTTAAAGTACGACCCCTTTTTTCTGCCGAAAAATGGCTAAAAACCATCCGAGCAAAGTTTGGCGCTATGCCACGCCCACATCTTATGGCATAGGTAAAATATATTCGCAATTTATCATCACCTATATGTGTAGTATCTGTAAATTTAATTGCGACTCAATCGATCAAAGTCCGTAGGAGGAGTTTGTTAAAGTACAACCCCTTTTTTCTGCCGAAAAATGGCTAAAAACCATTGGAGTAATGTTTGGCGCCATGCCACGCCCACATCTTATGGCGTAGGAAAAAATATATTCGCAATTTATCATCACCTATATGTGTAGTATCTGTAAATTTAATTGCGACTCAAATGGTCAAAGTCCGTAAGAGGAGTTTGTTAAAGTACGACCCCTTTTTTCTGCCGAAAAATGGCTAAAAACCATCTGAGCAAAGTTTGGCGCCATGCCACGCCCACGTCTTATGGCGTACAAAACATAAATTCGCAATTTATCATCGCCTATATGTCAAGTATCTGTAAATTCAACCGCAACTAATTTGGACAAAGTCCCCAGGAGGAGTTAGTTAATGTACCACCCCTTTTTTTGCCGAAAAATGGCCAAAAACCATCGGAGTAATGTTTGGCGCCATGCCACGCCCACATCTTATGGTGTAGGAAAAATGTGTTTGCAATTTATCATCGTCTGCATGTGTAGCATCTGTAAATTTAACCGCGACTCATTTGGTCAAAGTCCCTAGAAGGAGTTTGTTAAAGTACGACCCCGTAATTTTCACCGAAAAATGGCCAAAAACCATCCGTGGAAAGTTTGGCGCCATGCCACGCCCACATCTTATGGCGTAGGTCAAATATATTTGCAATTTATCATCACCTATATGTGTAGTATCTGTAAATTTAACCGCGACTCATTTGGTCAAAGTCCCTAGGAGGAGTTTGTTAAAGTACGACCCCGTAATTTTCACCGAAAAATGGCCAAAAAGCATTGAAGCAATGTTTGCCGCCATGCCACGCCCACATCTTATGGCGTAGGAAAAAATATATTCGCAATTTATCATCACCTATATGTGTAGTATCTGTAAATTTAATTGCGACTCAAATGGTCAAAGTCCGTAGGAGGAGTTTGTTAAAGTATGACCCCTTTTTTCTGCCGAAAAATGGCTAAAAACCATCTGAGCAAAGTTTGGCGTCATGCCACGCCCACATCTTATAGCGTACAAAACATGTATTCGCAATTTATCATCGCCTATAGGTCAAGTATCTGTAAATTCAACCGCAACTATTTGGACAAAGTCCCCAGGAGGAGTTAGTTAAAGTACCACCCCTTTTTTTGCCGAAAAATGGCCAAAAACCACCGGAGTAATGTTTGGCGCCATGCCACACCCACATCTTATGGCGCAGGAAAAATGTGTTTGCAATTCATCATCGTCTGTATGTGTAGCATCTGTAAATTTAACCGCGACTCATTTGGTCAAAGTCCCCAGGAGGAGTTTGTTAAAGTACGACCCCGTAATTTTCACCGAAAAATGGCCAAAAACCATCCGTGGAAAGTTTGGCGCCATGCCACGCCCACATCTTATGGCGTAGGTCAAATATATTTGCAATTTATCATCACCTATATGTGTAGTATCTGTAAATTTAATTGTGACTCAATCGGTCAAAGTCTGTAGGAGGAGTTTGTTAAAGTACCACCCCTTTTTTCTAACACAAAATGGCTAAAAATCATCCGAGCAAAATTTGGCGCCATGCCAGGCCCACATCTTATGGCGTACAAAACATGTGTTCACAATTAATTATCGCCTTTATGTCAAGTATCTGTAAATTCAACCGTGACTAATTTGGACAAAGTCGCTAGGAGGAGTTCGTTAAAGCAAGACCCCTATTTTTTGCAGAAAAATGGCCAAAAACCATCGGAGCAAAGTTTGCCGCCATGCCACGCCCACATCTTATGGCGTACATAAAATATATTAGCAAATTTATCATTGCCTATATGGGCAGTATCTGTAATTTTAATTGCGACTCAATTAGTGAAAGTCTCTAGGAGGAGTTTGTTAAAGTACCACCCTTTTTTTTGCCGAAAAATGGAAGACAAAAACCAAGATGGCTGACTTCCTGTTCGTTTTCAGGTTTGGGTTCCTGAGACTTTTATGCGCCGCCGGTCATGATAGATGTCTCCTGCTAGTTTCGTGTCGATCGTGAAACTAGTTGGAGGGGCTACATACTCTGTACTTTTATGGAAAATGTCTTGAATGTTGAAAATGTGAGCAGAAAATGTTTCTTTAGTTTATTCAACTTTAAGTGTTGCTTGCACTTTACCTAAATAAGATCCGCTATTTATTTCACACTCACACTTAATATACATACATGTACAGTATATACATACAGATTTACTATTTATATCACACTCACACATAATATACATCCATTTTTACACATACGTACTTGTATATATATAT
>NC_084753.1:36022262-36027262 GCF_033978785.1 Entelurus aequoreus
CTAATGGTACAATGTGTTTGCTCATTGGCTCAGAAGGCTAATTGATGATTAGAAAACCCTTGTGCAATCATGTTCACACATCTGAAAACACTTTAGCTCGTTACAGAAGCTACAAAACTGACCTTCCTTTGAGCAGATTGAGTTTCTGGAGCATCACATTTGTGGGGTCAATTAAACGCTCAAAAAGGCCAGAAAAAGAGAACTTTCATCCGAAACTCGACAGTCTATTCTTGTTCTTAGAAATGAAGGCTATTCCACTAAATTGTTTGGGTCACCCCAAACTTTTGAACGGTAGTATATATATATATATATATATATATATATATATATATATATATATATATATATATATATATATATATATATATATATATATATATATATATATATGTACATAAATATATACATACAGATAAACGTATGCACATTTATATATACATTACATATACACACATATATACATACGTATCCATCCATCCATTTTCTACCGCTTGTCCCTTTTGGGGTCGCTGGAGCCTATCTCAGCTATGTGATGAATATTTAATGGACCACAATGGAACCAAGCTTTTTGGCGTTTTGTGCCATCCACTTCCCTTTTTAAAGCATTACATGGATTCAATTCTTTAACATGTCAATAAACTTCTCAATCGATCAACCAAAACACATACATACACACATATACATACATATATAGACATATACATACTGTACATATATTGTATATACGTATACATATAGACACATACTGTATATACATTCACATATGGAGATATATATAAAAATACACATATTATATTTATATATATATATATATATATATATATATATATATATATATATATATATATATATATATATATATATATATATATATATATATATATATATATATATATATATATATATATATATATATATATATACATATATATATATATATATATATATATATATATATATATATATATATATATATATATATATATATACATATATATATATATATATATATATATATATATATATATATATATATATATAACTATATGTATATACATACATATTCTTTGAACCCAATGTGGCCCCTAGGTCAAAAAGTTTGGGGCCGCACGCTTGGAGGTTTTAACCAAGTTCATTCAAAAACAGGACAAAAAAAAAAGGTAAACTGTATTGTTGTTGTTGTTGTTATAATAATTGTAATAACACCAAAACTGACTTTCCTAAATCTTCAGCCCAACTTGTCTGAAAAGAAGAGATCATAAAATGCATATTTACTACTGATCATTAGGTCACGTGGTGACAATTACAATAATTTCTTTGTTGACATTTTGTCTGTGAAATGTTGTCCACTTGCTGCGTGGAAAGAAGGTGATGGCGACAATAAATCATGAATAAGCAAAAAGGAGCTGGGGAGAAACGTTGTTTAAAAGAAAGAATATGAAAATAAAAGTGTTGCTATTCAATGAAATAAAGACATAAATAAAGATGAATGCACACAAATGTTGACTGACACAATAAAGACGAACTTTTGCACAACAAGAAGCATTTAGTGAGAAGTGCGTGACAGCGCGTTACGTTCCAAGTTACATTCCAAGTGGCAAGTACTCACCAGTGGACCTCCGGACGATGTTCTCCAGGAAAGTGTTCTGCGGCGCCACCAGGCCTCTCTTGCCGCCCGGCATGCTGCCGTGGCTGGGGTGCTGCAGCTCTGCCGGGAGAGAAGACCATGGTAGCGGAACTCACTCTCCCACTGGTGGACGCGCACTGCGCGCACTGCATGGGCGCACCGCCGCGCGGGCACACCAGACGCGCCGAGTCGACGCCTTAGCGCATGCGCGACTCCAGGCTGACAGGTCGCCGTCGCGGACTGCAAACACAAACACTTCAGTTTTTGGATGCGTCTCAAAAATAATAATAATTTTAAAAAAAAGTTGTCCAAAAAGGCAGACTTTTTTTGATTTGTTGTATTTTGGACATAACGTCGTTGTTTTACTGCTTTTTACTTGATTTTATTTATTATGCTAAATTGAAAAAGTTCCATGTTCACCTTTCACACGAGTCCTTTATTTTTCAAAGGTCATACAAACACTTTGGACTCTTTTTTTGTTTATCTCAAATAACTAAATTAACCTCATTAAAAAAAATACCAAACATGTATTTTTTTTACATGTTAATTTAAACCCTTTGATGTCCTTTTGATCAAACCATGTTGCTAATTAGGATACATGTGCATAACATGAGTTACTTTACTCATTTAAATATCTGATCAAAGGCCTTCAAACTTTATTAAAATGTTTGATATATTTTGTTTAGGACTAAAGTTTATTGAGGAATTTGAGCAACAAAAAAAAAAGAAAGGAAGTCTGTACGCCCTTCAAAAAATTAAGGACATATGTTCACACAGAGTATATGATAAGTGTAGATTTAATTTTCTTATATGACTTTCAATGTATTTATTATTAAAAATCAATGTTAAAGGACAAGATACTGTATAATTTTGTGAAATCATCAATAAATATATTTAATAAGTTATACTGCGAAGATTTATGTTGTATAATCATTGATAAAGTACTATAATACACCTCATGGTGCAACCTGGACACATCATCAGTGATTCTCCCGGGGTCATAGGGTGTTTCGGGTCTTAATCAAACACCCTCACCCGGGCGACCCAGCCGAGGGTGATCAGTCCCTCGACTTGTGTCCAGGTAGCGCACTACGCCACGCGTCCCCCCTCCTCAACCAGAGCCAACGTGAAGCCTTTTCAGACGCTTCCAAAATGTTTTTTATGGCTCTTCTCCTGTGCAGTCCACAAATCCCAAGGAGCCCCAGGACCCTGTGTAAGGACTTGCCTGCAAAACCCCTGCAGCCCACCTCAATAGGCTCGCAGCGGGCCTTCCACCCGTTCCTCCGGCAGTCAGCCACAAGATCTGCGTACTTCGCTCTCTTCCTTTCCTGAGCTTCCTCCATTCTGTCCTCCCAGGGGACAGTTAGCTCAAGGAGTACCACCTGCTTGCTGGTTCCAGACATCAAGACCATGTCTGGCCGGAGTGTTGTAGTTGCGATGATGTCTGGGAATCGCAACTGCCTTCCCAGGTCAACCAAGAGCTGCCAGTCCCTTGCTGTTGTTAGCAGGCCCCCCTGGGTCTTCTTGGAGGGTTGAGGTTTCTCTCCTGCTCGGACAAAGGCAATTGTGCTCTTGGTTGGGTGTTGCCGCTTACTGGTGTTGATGCCCATGCAGATGGTGTCTGCTATTGCCCGCAGGACCTGGTCGTGGCGCCACCGATACCTGCCATCTCCCAATGCCTTTGAGCAACAGCTGAGGATGTGTTCTAATGATCCTCTTTTCTGACAGAGCTGGCACACAGGTGCGTCTATCAGGCCCCAGGTGAACAGGTTAGCAGGGCTTGGGAGGACATCATAAACTGACTGGACCAAGAACTTAAACTGGTGTGGCTCCGCTTTCCAGAGTTCGGTCCAGGTGATCTTGCGACCAGCTATGTGCTCCCACTTGGTCCAGGCCCCCTGCTTGCTCATTCCCACCACTCTGCTGAAGCGAGCCTCCTCCACCTCGGCGCGAACCTCCTCTTGGACAAGCTTTCGTCTTTCCTTTCCTCTGGCTCTGCTGTAGTTTGGTTTGGTGTTGCTACCCAGCCCAGCCCGACCAGTGGCTATGGTTCCCACCAGGGTGCTGTGCCGCAGCCTCGCCTCTGCTCGCTCCACTGCATCCTGGGCACGCCACTTCCTTCCTGTTCTGACCTCCACACCTGCTGACGATACTTTCCCATCAGCAGAATCTCTGTAGAGCAGGACTTCTCTGGCCCGGGAAACCTTGAACTCCTCTGCCAGACTACTGAAAGGAAGCTGCAGCTTGGTGTTGTGCCCAAACAAAGCAAAGCTGCTTAGGCTCCGTGGCAGACCCAGCCACCTGCGCAGGGACGAGCTGATCTTCCTCTCAAATCCCTCCACGATGGTCATTGGGAATTCGTACATTAGCAGCGGCCAGAGGAGACGAGGCAGGATGCCATGCTGATATATCCATGCCTTGAACTTCCCAGGAAGTCCTGACTTGTCCACAGCTGAGAGCCACATGTTGAGGTTATCGCTGGTAGCTTGACGTGCAGCGGTATCCTTCAGATCACCAGTGAAGAGCTTGCCCAGGCTCTTCACCGGCTTTTCTAACACAGATGGAATTTGGGTGTCTGCCAGACTGAAGCGAAAGCGGTCGGTTACCTTTCCTTTTCTTAAGACCAAGGACCTGGACTTAGAGGGCTTGAAACTCATTCTTGCCCAACTAATGAGTCGATCAAGGCCTTGAAGGAGCCATCTGCAACCAGACACTGATGTTGTGGTTACCGTGAGATCATCCATGAATGCTCTAATCGGAGGTTGCCGGGTGCCGGATTTGGACAAAGGGCCTCTGCACTCTACTTCCGCAGACTTCACAAGCATATTCATGGCCAGTGCAAACAGGGACACAGAGATTGTACAGCCTGTGATGATACCTTTCTCTAGACGATGCCAATCTGATGTCGAAGTGCCAGAGGACACCCTCAGACTAAAGTTGTTGTAATAGTCGAGGATGAGATTGCAAAACTTCTCTGGAACGTGGTATCTGCTCAGAGACAACTCCACCAACTTGTGTGGAATTGATCCATAAGCATTGGCGAGGTCCAGCCACAGTACTGTCAAATCGCCCCTGTTCTCTCGTGCCTCACGGATCAGCTGTGTTACCACACCAGTGTGTTCGATGCACCCTGGAACTCCTGGGACTCCTCCCTTCTGCACCGAGGTGTCAATATAGGTGTTCTTCAGGAGAAATCCCATGAGGCGATTGGAAACGATTTTGAAGAAGGTCTTGCCCTCAACACTGAGGAGGGAGATTGTCCTAAACTGCTCGATGTTCCTTGCATTTTCCTCCTTGGGAATCCATACTCCCTCTGCGTACGTCCACTGCTGAGGTACTTTCCCTCTTTTCCAGATCACCCGGAAGATCTTCC
>NC_084753.1:36032262-36044762 GCF_033978785.1 Entelurus aequoreus
TATTTTTTATTGAAGAAAATGTTTTTAATTTATTTATCTTATTTTATTTTATAATTTAAAAAAAAAAAGGATACTATCTTCACCATACCTGGTTGTCCAAATTAGGCATAATATTTTTTTAATCCCACGACTGTATATATAGCGGTATCGGTTGATATCGGTATCTGTAATTATGAGTTGGACAATATCGGAATATCGTCAAAAAGCCATTATCGCACAACCCCAGTTTTATTATTCATAGATTGCTTAACAGTAATAGAATATTCTTATATGCTATACATGACCAGACGTCCGAAATCAAAACTGGGAATATAATCCCAGAGAAGGGGGAAAAAAACAGTCGGCTATTTTTAAGTTGAAGAAACAATATGATTACGTTATATATACATGCTTATATATCCTACGTAAACAATGTATGAATACATTAGATATCTATATTTCTTATAGACTGTATCTCTGTTGCTGCAGCAGCAGTTTATTATGTCTTGACACTTTGTATTGATATTTTGCATTACATTCTTCCCTTAAATGATAATGTTTACAGTGATTGTTTTATATGTATTTTTTATGTATGTCGCTTTGGATAAAAGCGTCTGCCAAATACTTAAACATAAACATATATAAACACCTGAAAGTCTTTATATCAGCTAAAACCACCAATCTGTTTCACTGGATTTGGAATAAAACAAAATTATGTCTTACAATCTTTATTTTCATTTATTTCAACTTTATGTTATTCAAGTATGACATTTTTAAATGTAATTAATTTCATTGACAAGCAATTCTATTATGGTCATACTCTTGTTTGCTAGCGGCTACGATTTCAGTACTATTGAAGATATTTGGTAATAATATTTTCACAAAATACAACCAATAGTACGTTAATGTTAAATCTTACTTGTGAAAAGTAATCCCCCGATTCCTATTTTCAACAGTCAGCTCATTTGAGCAGGAAAACGCTGAACGCCATCTTTGTTTTCTACCTGACAACTGTCAGTTCAGGCAGCTCGCCGGCTCATCACCACTTCAAGATGGCGGCCGAATTTCTCGCGTCACAGCAGCCAATGCTGCGTCTACTTATAACATGTCTATGTATAAGGGAATGGACAACTTGGGTTTCAAAGTTGGTCCGAAACATGGCGCTCTGTAGTCACGTGGGGGGCTTTTGACCAATCAGAGAGTCTGGCCGGACAATCTCTGAAATGATTGGTCAAAAGCTTCTCACGTGACTAGCGGGCGCCATGTTTAGGACCAACTCTGAAACCGTGGTATATGATCTACGTCAGGGGTCACCAACCTTTTTGAAACCAAGGGCTACTTCTTGGGTAGTGATTAATGCGAAGGGCTACCAGTTAGATACACACTTAAATAAATTGCCATTGAAGTAGCCAATTTGCTCAATTTACCTTTAACTCTGTTATTATTAATAATTAATGATATTTATCTTTGTGGAAACACTGATCATCTTAATGATTTCTCGCAATAAATATATATAGAAACAGATAAATATCACTATGCAACACTTTATTTTTATATTTTCTCTAAGTGCACATTTTTCAAATTGAACATTTTCAAATGATCACTTCTAAGACAGTCTTGTGAAATCAAAATATCCCATTTTAACTAGCTAGCCACTAACATTTTTTAAAAAATCATGAATTACTTTGCACCATGTTTGTACAAATAATAACTCATGTAAAATACAAAAGTAAACTCTCAAATTTTTAAATCATGTCACACTTTGAACTGGACACCAAATCTGTTATCTGTTTCTTTGTCAGTTAGTGGGAAGCCTGGCATTGCATGCTGTTAACTAGTGTGTTGTACTCTGGTGTGTAACTTGACACTGCAACTCTGAGTGAGTCTTGCAGATGTGCATCAGTGAGGCGTGTTCTGTGTTTGTTCTTGATGAAGTTCATGTCAGAAAAGGCTGATTCACAAAGATAAGATTTTTCCTCATTGTTTGCGGAACCTTCTTAATCTTTTGGACATATTTTCACAGCAATCTGGCCTTAAGCTTAATTATGATAAATGTAAAATGTTAAGGATTGGAAATCTAAAGGGAACGTCCTTTCGAATGGAATGCAAAGTGTTTTGTTTATAAATTATATGCAATCTGTTGTGTTCTCTAATTTTTTTCTGTGTACATGAATGAAGGTGTGTGTTGCTGAGTCCGACTTGGACATTATCTGGACTGGGCCTGGTTTAAAAACCCTTTAAAAAAATCTAATTTCATTGACAACCTGGTCTGTTGAAGATAAGGCCCTTTTTTAAAAAATAAAATAAGATACATAAATAAAAAACATTTTCTTGGATAAAAAATAAAGTAAAACAATATAAAAATAATTACATAAAAAATAGTAATTAATGAAAATGTTAGTGGACCAGCAGCCTATACAATCATGTGTGCTTCAGGGACTGTGTCCCTTGCAGATGTGTTGTCTATGTTGTGGGAACCAGAATATTGGTAGCAGAAAGAAATAACCCCTTTTGTGTGGATGAGTGTGCATGGGGGAGGTTGTTTGGGTTGATACACTGATTGAAAGTGTATCTTGTGTTTTTTCTATGTAGATTTAATTTAATTTAAAAAAAAAAAAAAAATTTTTTTTTTTTTTGGAAATTTTTTTTTTTTTTTTTTTTTTTTTTTTTTTAGAACAGGCCCGCGGGCGACTCATCTGGTCCTTACGGGCGACCTGGTGCCCGCGGGCACCGCGTTGGTGACCCCTGATCTACGTTGATCCGCAGCGCCCCTGTGCGGACCAAAGGTGTACTGCGGTCCTGAAAGACAACTTTAATGAGTTAAAGCAACACAATTCAGTTCAATGATCGTTGAAAATAAAGACATGGATGAAATAATAGGACTTTTAACCCGCAACTGAACATTACGTAACATTTTTAAAGTTGTTGAGGTAAATGTTATGGGTCCCGGAGACCTGAAAGGGTTTCAGCCATAAGTCTTAAAGTAAGTCATCTATATTAATTAACTAAATTACTAGATCAACGTCAGATCTTTGCGCTGTCCTCCAAATCTAAGCATCAGACATGGAAATGATCAGCTGGACTCTCGACTCAATTGACAAAATCTTTTCGGCGAGGAAAAGAGGTTCTGGGGAGCCTGGCTGCCCTGATGAAACCATTGCTGCGGGGAACGTGAGAGATTCCTGGGACAAATGGAGAATCATGTGCCTCTCAGTCCTTTCCATCGAGGACGTGGAAGACATCTACCTATTTGGAACCGTGATCGTAGGGACACCTGCTGATTGGGCTGGGCATTGCTCTGGTGTATCGTCAAATTGGTAAGACGATGGCAGCCACTCAAGGAGCCCAAAGGCTGTTCGTCGCAATGGAAGGTTTGGGCCGGGCTGTGGCGATTTCTGAAGTGAATCGCAAGATGGATCACATCATGGAAAAGCTGGTAAGGGGAAAATTGGATATGAGGGCCAGCATGGATGAATAGAACAGACAAGCCATTGTAATGTCTACTCGCGGAAAAACAAAAATCCTAATCTACAATTTGACTCCCTCGAATGGCCTTGACGCTCCAACAACAGGCTATTCTGAAAACATCCCAGAGGACACCTCAATGATGGACGCTTTTGACCTCCCTCCCTCCTCAACGAGACCTGGAGTCGAACTTTTGCTTGCATGCAGAACGGCCCCAGGCCTATGAACATGACCACTACATCAACTCACCCAAGACAATGGGCATATACACACACACACACACCCTCCCCCACCCCACGCCTTCACCACCGCTTGATTCTCTTTTGGGGTGATGGACGGCTGGCAACACTTCATAGCAGCAGTCGACCTCCAGGGCCCCAACTCCCCTCTGTTGCGATATGTCGTGATTAAATGTAACATGTTTATGTGTGCATGGCATGGAGGTTTTTTCCCCACTCCAGACTAGGCCCCCCTTAGGAGCCAAGTCTAGATTTTATTTTTTTACTCATCTTTTTCCCACCTTTTACGGGGCGACCCATCAGCGTTCCTGTTCTGTAACCCTGTACACTGTTTGTTTGTCTAATCTTGAAACGGGTTTGTGCTGAAAACATAGTTCCGTTGTATTTGTTGCAATGACAATAAAGACTTATCCTATCCTATCCAATCCCAATATAAAGTTTTTGATGGTCTTTTTTTGTTTTATTCCCTTTTTTTGTCAAAACTTGTTTAATGGCTAAGCACAAACTTGCAAATGCACTCATGGCATTTTGTACTCAACTCTTATGTCACTACCAACTTAACATCTTTTTTTTATTACATAGAAGTTGTTGGCAGATTCAAAGCAATTACGCGTCGAAGATGAATATATTGTACTCTATGGTGCTCTGGCGGCATCTAGTGGTTGAGGGGTCAAATTACACCCCTAGTAAGAGTATATTACAAAGGGAAATGATTGGATTCATTTGGTTTTCATGGACAAATGGCCGTTATAAAGGGAGTCAATGGGGGACAAAAGAGTCCTGAGAACTCAAAGTATACTCACTGAATAGCACCTGCTAAAAATCACTTGGCAAAGAACGGATAATGCAAATTTTGAGATACAAATTTTGTGGCCATATTTCATCCCACTAAAATAACATTGTTGCATGATAGCATCTTCAAATGCAATAAAAAAAAACCCACAAGGATTAAAATCATGTTGTACCAGTTGCACATATTTCAAAGGGAAATGCTTGAATTCATTTGGTTTTCATGGAAAAAGTGTTATAAAATAACACATTTACAGTACAAATTGCCATCACAAAGGGAGTCAATGGGGACCAAAATAGTCCCAGGGAACTCCAATGTATATTCACTCATAGCTAACTTTTAAAAATGAACTTCCTGTCACAGGATGTCATCTTTAAAGTCGATAAAAAGACCCACGAAAGGTCCCAGGTCTCCCCAAGGGTTCAAATCATGTGTCATAGGTTGCAAATATTTCAAAGGGAAATACTTGGATTAGTTTGGTTTTGATGGGAAAAGCATAACAAAATAAGATGTTTACGGTATATATGGAAAAATGGCCATTATAAAAGGGAGTTAATGGGGGCCAAAAGGGTCCCCATTGACTCCCTCAATAGCACCTGCTAAAAATAACTTAGAAAAGAACAGACAATGCAAACTCTGAGATAATTTCCTTTACAACTTCTGTGGACATATTTTACCCCACTAAAACGAACATTCTGCTGCATAGTCAAAGGGAGTAAAAAGACCCACAAAGGTCCCAGGTCTCCCCAAATGTCAACATGTCCTACCTGTTGCACATATTTCAAAGGGAAATGCTTTGATTCATTTGGTTTTCCTGGAAAAAAGCACAATAAATTAATATGTTTAAAATACATGGAAAAATGGCCATTATAAAGGGAGTCAATGGGGGCCAAAAGGGTCCTGGGAACTCCAATGTATACTCACTCAATAGCTCCTGCTAAACATAACTTAGCAAAGAACGAACAACGTACATTTTGAGATTAATCCCTTTACAACTTCTATGGCCATATTTCATCCCACTGAAATGAACATTCTGCTACATGTCGTTATCTTCAAAGGCAGTAAAAAAAGACCCAAAAAGGTTCCAGGTCTCCCCAAGGGTTAAAATCATGTCCTACCGGTTGCACATATTTCAAAGGGAAATGCTTTGATTCATTTGGTTTTCCTGGAAAAAGCATAATAAAATAACATGTTTACAGTACATGGAAAAATGGCCATTATAAAGGGAGTCAATGGGGGACAAAAGGGTCCTGGGAACTCCAATGTATACTCAATAGCTCCTGCTAAAAATAACTTGGCAAAAAACGGATAATGCAAATTTAAAAAATACTTCCTTTACAACTCCTGTGGCCAACATTCATACAGCTAACAGGATGTCATCTTTAAAGGCCTACTGAAATTAAATGTTTTTATTCAATCGGGGATAGCAGATCCATTCTATGTGTCATACTTGATCATTTCGCGATATTGCCATACTTTTGCTGAAAGGATTTAGTAGAGAACATCGACGATAAAGTTCGCAACTTTTGGTCGCTGATAAAAAAAAGCCTTGCCTGTACCGGAAGTAGCGTGACGTCACAGGTTGAAAGGCTCCTCACATTTCCCCATTGTTTACACCAACAGCGAGAGCGATTCGGACCGAGAAAGCGACGATTACCCCATTAATTTGAGCGAGGATGAAAGATTCGTGGATGAGGAACGTAAGAGTGAAGGACTAGAGTGCAGTGCAGGACGCATCTTTTTTTCGCTCTGACCGTAACTTAGGTACAAGCTGGCTCATTGGATTCCACACTCTCTCCTTTTTGTATTGTGGATCACGGATTTGTATTTTAAACCACCTCGGATACTATATCCTCTTGAAAATGAGAGTCGAGAACGCGAAATGGACATTCACAGTGACTTTTATCTCCACGACAATACATCGGCGAAGCCCTTTAGCTATGGAGCTAAGGTGATAGCACATCGGGCTTAAATGCAGATAGAAACAAAAGAAATAAACCCGACTGGAAGGATAGACAGAAAATCAACAATACTATTAAACCATGGACATGTAACTACACGGTTAATGCTTTCCAGCCTGGCGAAGCTTAACAATGCTGTTGCTAACGACGCCATTGAAGCTAACTTAGCAACGGGACCTCACAGAGCTATGCTAAAAACATTAGCTATCCACCTAAGCCAGCCAGCCCTCATCTGCTCATCAACACCCGTGCTCACCTGCGTTCCAGCGATCGACAGAGCGACGATCATAGATGCGGTCGGCGGCCCGGAGACGGAGGAAGTCAAGGTGAGGTCAGCGGCTAGGGCGTCTGCTATCCATCTCAAAGTCCTCCTGGTTGTGTTGCTGCAGCCAGCCGCTAATACACCGATCCCACCTACAACTTTCTTCTTTGCAGTCTCCATTGTTCATTAAACAAATTGCAAAAGATTCACCAACACAGATGTCCAGAATACTGTGGAATTTTGAGATGAAAACCGAGCTTTTTGTATTGGATTCAATGGTGTACCAATACTTCCGTTTCAACGATTGACGTCACGCGCATACGTCATCATACGTAGACGTTTTCAACCGGAAGTTTAGCGGGAAATTTAAAATTGCACTTTATAAGTTAACCCGGCCGTATTGGCATGTGTTGCAATGTTAAGATTTCATCATTGATATATAAACCATCAGACTGCGTGGTCGGTAGTAGTGGCTTTCAGTAGGCCTTTAAAGACGATAAACAGACCCACAAAAGGTCCCAGGTCTCCCCAAGGGTTAAAATCCAAGGGAAATACTTGAATTAGTTTGGTTTTCATGGAAAAAGCATGATAAAATGTGGAAAAATTGCCATTTTAAAAGGGAGCCAATGGGGACAAAAGGGTCCTGGGAACTCCAACGTATACTCATTAGCTCTAGTTTAAAAAAAAAACTTACCAAAAAATGAGCAATGCACATTTTAAAATTAATTCCTTTACAACTCATGTGGCCAATATTCATACAGCTAACAGGATGTCATATTCAAAGCAATAAACAGACCCACAAAAGGTCCCAGGTCTCCCCAAGGGTTAAAATCGAAGGGAAATACTTGAATTCGTTTGGTTTTCATGAAAAAAGCATAATAAAAGATGGAAAAATGGCCATTATAAAAGGGACTCAATGGGGGACAAAAGGGTCCTGGGAACTCCAATGTATACTGGGATGGCAAATTTCTGTCCTAAGGTTACCTCTCACCTGAATGCATTAGGAGGGACATGACATGGCAGGGCAGGTTGCCCTGACAAAGTACAAGTTCTTTTTGTGGGGTGATGTTTGGACATTGTACAGTTACATACGTTGCTGTTATGCTGGAATCAGACCATCAGGGAGTGTATAAATAACAAAGGAGGACCAAGCCTGTCGTGCGCTCTTTCTTAATTCTTTCATGAGGGTGCACCATCTAACGTCTCCGGAGACATTGTCTGTATTCATGGAAACCCAATCCAACCTTGTACCATCTGATTATGATGAAATAAATCTCTTGTAACAAATTCTCTTTTTGTTCCTGATTTAAGAATTGGACATTTTCCACTACAATACTCAATAGCTCCTGCTAACAATAACTTGGCAAAAAACGGATAATGCAAATTTAAAAAATAATTCCTTTTCAACTCCTGTGGCCAATATTCATACAGCTAACAGGATGTCATCTTTAAAGGCGATAAACAGACCCACAAAAGGTCCCAGGTCTCCCCAAGGGTTAAAATAAAGTCTTACAGGTTGCAAATATATCGAAGGGAATTACTTGAATTAGTTTGGTTTTCCTGGGAAAAGCATAATAAATTAACATGTTTACAGTACATGGAAAAATGGCCATTATAAAGGGAGTCAATGGGGGACAAAAGGGTCCTGGGAACTACAATGTATACTCAATAGCTCCTGCTAAAAAAAAACTTAGTAAAAAATGAGCAATGTACATTTTAAAATGAATTCCTAAACAACTCCTGTGGCCATAATCCATCCTAACTTTTAAAACCAACACTTGTCGCATGATGTCATCTTCAACGGCAATAAAAAGGCCCAGAAAGGTCCTAAGTCTCCCCAAGATTTAAAATAAAGTCTTACAGGTTGCAAAAATTTCAAAGGGAAATATTTGAATTTGTCTGGTTTTCATGGGCAAAGCATAATAAAATAACATGTTTACAGTACATAGAAAAATTAAGATTATAAAGGGAGTTAATGGGGGCCAAAAGGGTCCTGGGAACTCCAATGTATACTCAATAGCTCCTGCTAACAATAACTTAGCAAAAAATGGACAATACACATTTTAAAATTAATTACAACTCCTGTGGCCAATATTTCATCCCGCTAACTTTTAAAACGAACACTCGTCGCATGATGTCATCTTCAACAGCAATAAAAAGGCCCAGAAAGGTCCTAAGTCCCCCCAAGGGTTTAAATAAAGTCTTACAGGTTGCAAAAATTTTGAAGGGAATTTACTTGAATTATTTTGGTTTTCCTGGGAAAAGCATAATAAATTAACATGTTTACAGTACATGGAAAAATGGCCATTATAAAGGGAGTCAATGGGGGACAAAAGGGTCCTGGGAACTACTATGTATACTCAATAGCTCCTGCTAAACATAACTTGGCAAAAAACGGACAATGTACATTTAAAAAATAATTCCTTTACAACTCCTATGGCCAATATTCATACAGCTAACAGGATGTCATCTTTAAAGGCAATAAACAGACCCACAAAAGGTCCCAGGTCTCCCCAAGGGTTTAAATCGAAGGGAAATACTTGAATTTGTTTGGTTTTCATGGAAAAAGCATAATAAAATAACATGTTTACAGTACATGGAAAAATGGCCATTATAAAGGGAGTCAATGGGGGACAAAAGGGTCCTGGGAACTACAATGTATACTCAATAACTCCTGCTAAAAATAACTTGGCAAAAAACGGACAATTTACATTTTACAAACAATTCCTTTACAACTCCTGTGGCCATATTTCATCCCACTAACTTTTAAAACGAACACTCGTCGCATGATGTCATCTTCTAGGGCGATAAAAAGGCCCAGAAAGGTCCTAGTATGGTGGGAACAATCATGTTACATTAATGTTGTTTTAGAACACAAACAAAAGATCACTAAGTAAAAAAAGTTTGATGGGAAACACCCTCAAAAAGAGCTCGGATAAAAAACCAGTATTTTTGTCCACACGGAGACATTCAAACAACTCACGCACACTTCAAATGAATCAATTCATCATCTGGGCTTTATCACAAAACACCTTTAATTTAATATCTCTTTATTTTTTAAAATAATTAAACATTTGTATTTCTCCAACCCGTCCTTGCCCTCCTCACGCCTGGCACCGACTAATATCTGGCCCGCCTCTAAAGCACACATGACTTCTTGCCAGGGAGCGGAACCCCCGCCTCCGCCCCCGCCGCTAACCTGGCTTCGCTCACCTAAACCCCGCCCCCTCCCCGACTATAAAAAAACAACAAAACAAACATATATTCAACGGTGTGAAGAAAGTATGCAAAATGAGCTCAGAGGGGCGGCGAGGTGGGGAAGAGGATCACAAGTTGCAGGAAGTCGCGCCGTAATACCGCTTTCTATCTCCCTCCACGTGTTGCTAAGCAACAAGAGAAGCTAAATGGCTACAAGATACAAGATTATCAGTGTACGGCATTCAATAACAATGTACAGGGTGCTCGTCTTTCCCCTCTTCTTAATACTGTGAAGGCCACGCAGCGCCCCCGGTGGCCATCACCGGGAAGATCTTCAGCGCTCTTCTCCACTTTTTGTTTGATTCCTAGGCGGCCTCCTTGGCGTGTTATAGGAGGGGGACGGGGGTGGGGTGGGGGGGCATCAGTGCCAGACCGATGCCACATGGCTGGGAGGGGGCGGGGTCCAGAAGAGGCAGGGAGAGCGTCTACACGAGTGCTCGCCACGGTTGGTCCTAAGAGCTGATGACGTGGACTTGATGGCGTTTGGCTGGATGCTCCAAGTGGATGCTAAAGTATTCACGGCGCTTCACTTTTCCCACATTTTGTTATGTTACAGACTTATTCCGAAATGGAATAAATTCATTTTTGTCCTCAAAATTCTCCACACAATACCCCATATTGACAACGTGAAACTTTTTTTTTTTTTTTTAGCAAATAGATTAAACATAATTAAAAAAAAAAAAAAAAAGCACATGTACATTTGATTTTTTTGTTTTCAATAAGTTTGCAAAATTAAAAAAAAAAAAAGTTTCACATTGTCATTATGTGCAGCATTTTGAGGACAAAAAATGAGTGTATTTCATTTGGGAAAAGAGCTGCAACATAACACAATGTGGGAAAAGTGAGGCGCCGTGAATACTTCCCGGGGTGACTTAACAGGACCACGTAGACGAGGATTGTGCGAATCAAGTTCTCCTACAGCAGCAAGGGAATTCCTATGGCCCCTTTGGTCACAGTTTACCTGACACTTGAAACGTGACAAATTTGGAGGGAGTGCACTCTCCACTTTAGCCACCGGATGGCAGTAGTGTGTCAATTACCTTAAAATGTTTTGTGGCAATTCCAACTTCGACCACAGCGTCAACCTGACACTTAAAACGTGACAAATTCATGGGGAGGTGCACTCTCCACCTTAGCCACCGGATGGCAGTAGAGTGTTGAATGCCTTAAAATGTGTTTTGTGGCAATTCCAAGTTTGACCACGTCAACCTGACACCTGAAACGTGACACATTTGCGCGGGTGCACTATCCACTTTAGCCACCGGGCGGCAGTAAGAGTGTTGAATGCCTTAAAATGTGTTTTGTGGCAATTCCATGTTTGACCACAGTGTCACCCTGACACTTAAAACGTGACAAATTCAGAAGGGGTGCACACTCCACTTTAGCCACCGGATGGCAGTAGAGTGTCAAATACCTTAAAATGTGTTATGGGGCAATTCCAACTTTGACCACAGTGTCAACCTGACACTTAAAACGTGACAAATTCAGGGGGGGTGCACTATCCACTTTAGCCACCGGATGGCAGTAGAGTGTTGAATGCCTTAAAATGTGTTTTGTGGCAATTCCAAGTTTGACCACAGCGTCAACCTGACACCTGAAACGTGACACATTTGCACGGGTGCATTATCCACTTTAGCCACCGGACGGCAGTAAGAGTGTTGAATGCCTTAAAATGTGTTTTGGGGCAATTCCATGTTTGACCACAGTGTCACCCTGACACTTAAAACGTGACAAATTCAGGGGGAGTGCACTATCCACTTTAGCCACCGGATGGCAGTAGAGTTTTGAATGCCTTAAAATGTGTTTTTTGGCAATTCCATGTTTGACCACAGTGTCAACCTGACACTTAAAACGTGACAAATTCAGGGGGAGTGCACTATGCAGTTTAGCCACCGGATGGCAGTAGAGTTTTGAATGCCTTAAAATGTGTTTTTTGGCAATTCCATGTTTGACCACAGCGTCAACCTGACACTTAAAACGTGACAAATTCAGTGGGAGTGCACACTCCACTTTAGCCACCGGATGGCAGTAGAGTTTTGAATGCCTTAAAATGTGTTTTTTGGCAATTCCATGTTTGACCACAGCGTCAACCTGACACCTGAAACGTGACAAATTTAGGGGAGTACACTATCCACTTTAGCCACCGGACGGCCGTAGAGTGTCAAATGCCTTAAAATGTGTTACGGGGCAATTCCGAGTGTGACCACAGCGTCAACCTGACACCTAAAACGTGACAAATTTGGGGAGGGTGCGCTCTCTACTTTAGCCACCGGATGGCAGTAGAGTGTTGAATGCCTTAAGATGTGTTATGTGGCAATTCCAACTTTGACCACGGCGTCAGTTGCTATGCGGAGTGGCGCTTTCCATAATTTTCAGCAGACGGTACCTCTTCCTCTCGCGCGAGATCCGCCCAGGAACGGGGCCGTGTGAGTAGATGAAGGCTTGTGCGCAGGCAGGACTGAGAGCTACGACGCGAGGATGGTGGGCCACTGGTGTTCACGGCGCTTCGCTTCTTCCGGTTGGAGTTCGATTCCAGAGGAAAGTTT
>NC_084753.1:36052262-36077262 GCF_033978785.1 Entelurus aequoreus
AAAAACAGACAAAAGATTTTGTGATAATAAAAAATATCAATGTAATCATTGTAATATTGACTACCGTATTTTTCGGACTATAAGTCGCAGTTTTTTTCAGAGTTTGGCCGGGGGTGCGACTTATACTCAGGAGTGACTTATATGTGAAATTAACACATTACCGTAAAATATCAAATAATATTATTTAGCTCATTCTGGTAAGAGACTAGACGTATAAGATTTCATGGGATTTAGCGATTAGGAGTGACAGATTGTTTGGTAAACGTATAGCATGTTCTATATGTTATAGTTATTTGAATGACTCTTACCATAATATGTTACGTTAACATACCAGGCACGTTCTCAGTTGGTTATTTATGCCTCATATAACGTACACTTATTCAGCCTGTTGTTCACTATTCTTTATTTATTTTAAATTGCCTTTCAAATGTCTATTCTTGGTGTTGGCTTTTATCAAATACATTTCCCCCAAAAATGCGACTTATACTCCAGTGCGACTTATATATGTTTTTTTCCTTCTTTATTATGCATTTTCGGCCGGTGCGACTTATACTCCGGAGCAACGTTCCCTCTAAGGTGCGCTCCTGTGCAATTGCGCACTGCTCAAGCGTCCTCTGCGCACAGCAAATCTATGCCACGCACAAAGTCAAATAAAAAAATAAGCGCATAACAATTTGACACACGGACACGACAGAGAAAACAGTTTTCTTCATCATTGTTCAAATATTGTCTGTCGAGATGCTTTGAGGACATGAATTCCATCCATCACTTTACTGAGCAAAACTCTTTATTGTCGGCCATAAACACATCACCAAAACATTAGTAAAAAAAAATGATATCTAGCAAAACTGGTCATTTTCTGCAGTACAAACCAGACCAAAAGCAACTTTGTTATATCAACAGCAGCCGCTCGCTCTTTCTCACTTGCGCCAACACATGCACATATGGCACTTAGCCAGTGATGCGTTTACAGCCACACAAAAAGTCGGACAACTCCAACACCACACAAAGTGTCATTCCAGGTCGTTACACTATGATTTACCAATCAAATGTGTGCTTATTCTAGTGTCATTTATTAGGAATCTTAATTTATAAATATTAATCATGAAATGCTGTTAGTATATTAAATAGATACTAATATAAATATATTTTTTACAAACAGGAAGTTGCAGGAATGTACACATGATCCCCTGCTTACATGTCATTGTGCATCATGTGAATGTTTTAATGGGAACTAAATGCAATGTCTGAAAGGGGTACAAATTATTTCCAAAGCAGGACCTCCACCCAGACAAACAATACAAGTACACAGTTCATGAAAAACAATATTTGTTGTTATTGTCATTGTAAGTGGGCCTAAACACTTATATTAGAAATGGAAATGACTTCTGTCATTTGATTATAATAATAAGAGAATGTTGTCTGTCTATCTGTGTTGGCCCTGCGATGAGGAGGGGACTTGTCCAGGGTGTACCCCGCCTTCCGCCCGAATGCAGCTGAGATAGGCTCCAGCACCCCCCGCGACCCAGAAAGGGACAAGCGGTAGAAAATGGATGGATGGATGGAGATTGAACTTGTTATTTAGTCAGGTTTGGGACAGGTGTGCTGCTGGTGTAGCCACAGTGTGCACGTCTGATGTTGCTCACATGGGCTCCACTGAATGCTCAGGGAGTTTATGCGTTTGCTCACACACATGAAAAATTAGAGGGAACGTTGCTCCGGAGCGACTTATACTCCGAAAAATACGGTAAGTGGAACTGAAATACTTCAACGCCCAGGGTGAGTGGAGTGTGTGGATGTTGGAACGGTTCGAATCGGTTGATAAATGAAGGATATGCAGAAGTTTGTATATTACCCATTCATGTTTAATAGAGGGAAATTATTGGTAATTCCGGGTAATCGGGGAATTTTCAGAACCGGGATACATGCTGATTTGAATGTCCAGGGTGAGTGGCGTTCGTGGATGTTGGAACGGTTCAAATTGGATGAGAAATGTGGTGAGATATGCAATCGATTGTATATTTCCCATTCATTGTCAATGGGGAGAAAATTGCGGGAAAACCGGGCTTTTTGGGAAAGGGAAAACATGTTTTGCGTTTGATAGATGGGAAGAGTAGTGGAGGTGAATGGTTGAAAGGTCAGAATCGGGTTTAAAAATGGTGCAAAATTTTGAGAATTTAGGGCATTGTAGATATATATATATATATATATATAAAATATGGGAATTTTTTTGGAAATTTGGGAATTTCGGTAAAACCGGGACTTTTTAAAAATATTGACGCTAGCACAATTGTCCTAGAAGCTATGAATGGGTTGGCGGTACACATTTTCAAAATGGTTAAAAAAAGTTGACGTAGTAACAGTTTGAATTGGTATTTTGGAATTCCTGGAATTTCGGGAAAAAACAGGAATTTGTACGGAACAAAATAGGAACATTTGTTGTCCCAACTAAGAGGAATGTTTTGAAGGTGGAATGGTCGGAAACGGGTGAAAAATGCGGACCGTGAAAACTTTCCAGGACGAGGTGAAAATAGGGCCTTGGAAAAATTACTGGAATTTTTTCAGCTTGGAAAATGGTAGTTTGATCGTCCAAGGTGAGCGGAGTGTCTGAATGTTGGAACGGTTTAAATTGGATGAGAAATGTGAGATATGCAATCGATTGTATATTTCCCATTCATTGTCAATGGGGAGAAAATTGCGGGAAAACCGGGCTTTTTGGGAAAGGGAAAACATGTTTTGCGTTTGATAGATGGGAAGAGTAGGGGAGGTGGATGGTTGAAAAGTCGGAATCGGGTTTAAAAATGGTGCAAAATTTTGAGAATTTAAGGCATTGTATATATTGTATATATATATATATATATATATATATATATATATATATATATATATATATATATATATATATATATATATATATATTGTATATATATATATTGTATATATATATATATATATATATATATATATATATATATATATATATATATATATATATATATATAATGTCCATTCATTGGAACGGGAATTTCTTGGAAATTTGGGAATTTCTGTAAAACCGGGATGTTTTAAACATATTGACGCTAACACAATTGTCCTAGAAGATATGAATGGGTTGGCGTTACAAATTTTCAAAACGGTTAAAAAAAGTTGACGTAGTAACAGTTTGAATTGGTATTTTGGAATTCCTGGAAAAAAACAGGAATTTGTACGGAAAAAAATAGGAACATTTGTTGTCCCAACTAAGAGGAATGTTTTGAAGGCGGAATGGTCGGAAACGGGTGAAAAATGCGGACTGTGAAAACTTTCCAGGACGAGGTGAAAATAGGGCCTTGGAAAAATTCCAGGAATTTTTTTCAGCTTGGAAAAGATGAGTGAGATGAGATGGTGGAACAGTTCGAATCAGTTGAGAAATGTGGGAATTGTGCAAGTTCGACAAACGGTCCATTTATTTTCAACGGGAAAAATGTCCTGGAAAACTGGGAGTTCTGGGTACCTTGGGGTATATTTTTCTTTATTTTTTGGGGGAGCTCATCTTATCTTTGAATTGATCTTTGAACTGATCTTAGACTTGATTTTTGAACTGATCTTTGTACTGATCTTTGAACTGATCTTAGACTTGATCTTTGAACTGATCTTTGAACTGATCTTTGAACTGATCTTTGAACTGATCTTTGAACCGATCTTTGAACTGCTCTTCGAATGGTTCTAATTGGATGAAAACTGTGGCCTACGGCAAACTTTTGCGGTGGAATAATAATTAGATTATTTTTTTGGTGTAGCATTGTCACAAAAAGTTTTCCAATGACATTCAACACGCCAAGGCTGCAAATAGGGACCGGGGTAAAAACCCGGTTTTATCATTTAAATAGTCATCGGAACATTGAGAATTGAACCCATCAAAATCTTTGATATGTGCAGTATCAGTCAGAAAATGTCATCAGAAACCATCTTCTCCCTGTCCACTCTACAAACATTCCCACAGGACCGTGCTCTCGCCAGCAACCGTGGGTATGTGAGTGTTGTGGTGGGGGTGCTCCACATACCTGCCCAGGATCTCCAGCAACTCAGCCACCCCGTTGAAGTGCTCCGTCTCATAAACAAAACTGCAGAGAGCACAGGTTGGAATTGGAATGTTCTCAAATGCTGTTTGAAGAAAGAACCGAAGGGCAAAAATGATCGTGCTCACCGTAGAAAAATATTATTGATCTGTTTTCGTATAAAAGCCCTCAGACCCAGGAATTTGCCGTAGATTCTATGCAAGACGGTTTTCAGGTAGTCTCTCTCCCGAGGATCCTCACTGTCGAACAGCTCCAGGAGCTGAGGGGGCGACACAGTGGGGCAAGCGGGGAGGTGAGGAAGGGACACCATGCGGCAGTGAAGCTGACAGTGTCCTGGACTCACCTGGAGGACAAACTTCTGGTCAATGTACTTTTTGGCAATGCTGGGCTGGAACTCCTGACTTTCCAAGAAGCGGATGAAGAACTCGTATACCAACTAGGAAGGAAAGGCACTGTCACTTCAAAGCAAGGGTCTCTATTTGAAGCCTCACATAGCTCAGTGTAGGGGACACCCAAAGTGGGGGCCGCGGGCCAATTTTAGCATGACGTGTCATTCCGTTTTGCCCGCCTCACGGTGGCTACCAAATGTAACACATACTCCATTTACAGTAGTGCACTGTAAAAACAGGGAACGTAGATTTTACGGTAATAAAGGAGCAGCTCAGTCACCAGAATTTTGCGGTAAAAATAACGGAAGTATTTTTCCACTTTATAACAATGAACTGTAAAAAAATAAAAAAGCGTAGATATTTCTGTAAAAAATCAGCAGTTCTGTTGCCAAAATTTTTGCCTACAAAAAACATTTGGCGTGTTTTTCACATTACAGTAATACACTGTGAAAAATGGCCGTAGATTTTACAGGGAAACAAACAGGCAGCTCAGTAACCATAATTTTGCAGTAAAAATAACAGAGGTATTATTCCACTTTATAACAATGAACTGTAAAAAAAAAAATGCGTAGATATTTCTATAAAAAAATCAGCATTTCCGTTGCCAAAATTTTTGCCTAAAAATAACATTGGTTGTGTTTTTCACATAACAGTAATACACTGCGAAAAAATGGCCGTAGATTTTACAAGGAATCAAACAGGCAGCTCAGTCACCAGAATTTTGCAGTAAAAATAACAGAGGTATTATTACACCTTATAACAATGAACTGTAAAAAAAAAACTAAATGCGTAGATACTTCTGTAAAAAATCAGCAGTTCCGTTGCCAAATTTTTTGCGTAAAAATAACAATGGTTGTGTTTTTGACATTACAGTAATACACTGTGAAAAAATGGCCGTAGATTTTACAGGGAAACAAACAGGCAGCTCAGTCACCAGAATTTTGCGGTAAAAATAACAGAGGTATTTTTCCACTTTATAACAATGAACTGTAAAAAAACAAAATGCATAGCTATTTCTGTAAAAAATCAGCAGTTCCAATGCCACATTTTTTTTTCGTAAAAATAACATAGGTTGTGTTTTTCACATTAAAGTAATACACTGTGAAAAAATGGTCGTAGATTTTACAGAGAAACAAACAGGCAGCTCAGTCATCAGAATTGTGCGGTCGAAATAACAGGTATTTTCCCACTTTATAACAATGAACTGTAAAAATAAAAAATAAAAAATAAAAAATGTGTGGATATTTCTGTAAAAAATCAGCATTTCCGTTGCCAAAATTTTTGCGTAAAAATAACATCGGTTGTGTTTTTCACATTACAATAATACACTGCGAAAAAATGGCCGTAGATCTTACAGGGAATCAAACAGGCAGCTCAGTCACCAGAATTTTAAAGTAAAAATAACAGAGGTATTATTCCACTTTATAACAATGAACTGTAAAAAAAAAACTAAATGCGTAGATATTTCTGTAAAAAATCAGCAGTTCCGTTGCCAAAATTTTTGCGTAAAAATAACATTGGTTGTGTTTTTCACATTTCAGTGATACACTGCGAAAAAATGGCCGTAGATCTTACAGGGACTCAAAAAGGCAGCTCAGTCACCAGAATTTTGCAGTAAAAATAACAAAGGTATTTTTCCACTTTATAACAATGAACTGTAAAAAAAAAAAATGCGTAGATATTTCTGTAAAAAATCTGCATTTTCGTTGCCAAAATTTTTGCGTAAAAATAACATAGGTTGTCCATCCATCCATTCTTTTCTACCACTTATTCCCTTCGGGGGCGCTGGAGCCTATCTCAGCTACAATTGGGCGGAAGGCGGGGTACAACCTGGACAAGTCGCCACCTCATCGCAGAGCCAACACAGATAGACAGACAACATTCACACTCACATTCACACACTAGGGCCAATTTAGTGTTGCCAATCAACCTATCCCCAGTGTTTTTCCCATTACAGTAATACACTGTGAAAAAATGGCCGTAGATCGTACAGGGAATCAAACACCAGAATTCAGAATTTCACCAGTCACCAGAATTTCTACTGCAAAAATCTCTAGATTTTTTTTTTTTTTTTTTACAGGCTAACTGGTTGGCTTTGATTTTGAGACTCCTGCTCTATCAAAAATGTGTGACTTTTTCGACACCCTACGGAAAAAGTTGATCTTGGTCGCCCACATCCTATAATGAAAACCTAAACGTTTGGAAATGTAGCATCCTCCATAGGTCTGATCTCTCTGGGTACATTTTGAAAGCGATGGGATAAAATACCTAGGACCAACTAGTTACAGAACGAGTAAGTAAGTACATTTTTTTTTATTTCTGAAGCGCTTTTCACAGATTGATTGATTGGAACTTTAATTAGTAGATTGCACAGTACAGTACATATTCCGTACAATTGACCACTAAATGGTAACACCCGAATACGTTTTTCAACTTGTTTAAGTCGGGGTCCACGTTAATCAATTCATGGTAAAATCACAAAGCGCTGTACAAAACATTAAAAGGTGAATACAAAAATTATAGCTACTAACTAAAAGCTTTACTAAAAAGAGGAGCCTTCAAATGTTTCTTCAAAGTGCGAGCTATATCCTGGAATGCCAGGTCTCCACGGGTTTGGAAATGAGTTTTGGGGATCTTTAGTGGACCCTGGCCTGAAGACCGGAGGCTGCACCCTGAAGTGTAGGGGCGTAACAAATCAGTGATGTACTGAGGGGCCCCACCATGCAACACACGGAAAGTCAGGACCAAAATCTTAAACTGGAAATTTGACTGGAAGCCAATGAAGACTGGATCAAATGGGGGTAGTGTGGTCAAAAGTCTGGCAGCCACATTCTGTACCGTCTGAAGTCTGTTTAGCGTTGACTTATCGAAAAAATAATTGCAACAGTCAATGCAAGACAAAATGAAGGCGCGAATGATCATTTCGAGATCCTATTTTGACAGCAAATTTCTCACTTTAGAGATATTTCTCAGGTGATTAACAGTTTTTGGTGAGTTGACGACAATGACCCTCCAAAGACTTTGACTGGTCGAACACTAGCGCAAGGTTTCTGAGGCTGCTTTTAACCAGATGCACCCAGAGCACCAAGGGAGTGCTTGATCAGGGGGACGTTTCCGTTCTGTAAGAACTTATCTGGAGGAATTTTGAGGAAAACAACACCTGGAAATGGCGAAAATTTGCAGACCTTTTTGGATGTTTGAAGGTTAAAAATGTACATCAAAGATGCAGACTTGACTAAACTGAATTGTGTGACAATGTCTACCAGCTTTTATTCATATATGGCGCTACACTGCAAAAAATTTAATATAAGTGAGATTAAATATCTCAAATAAGGGTGATATTTGCCTATTTTCTGTCTGATAAGATAATTCTTCTCACTAAGCAGATTTTATGTTAGAGTGTTTTACTTGTTTTAAGGGTTTTGGTCCTAAATTATCTCAGTAAGATATTACAGCTTGTAGCTGAGATTTGATAACCTATATTGAGTAAAACATGCTTGAAACTAGAATATCAACTGTTGCAAAGCTGTGTCATCAACACTCACAAGTATAAAACTGCTTTTTAAAGTAATAATTTCTTATTTCAAGCATGAAAAAAAAAATCATGATGCCGAGCGCATATCATTATGTCAAGGTAATGGCACTAGCATTTACTTCATTTAAGAATATTTTTCAACATATTGAGCAAAAAGGTCTCTTTTTTTTCTACCAAGAAAAAAGTGCACTTGTTATTAGTGGGAATATACTTATTTTAAGGTATTTTTGGGTTCATTGAGGTTAGCTAATTAGGGACCGAATGTCCCTTTGGGACAGAGGCCCCTATTGTATTTGTAAGGTTTTATTATTATTATACCAGCGCCTCTTTGAGCTGTAATTTGACCCCCTTAACATGCTTCAAAACTCACCATATTTGACACACACATCAGAACTGGCGAAAATTGCGATCGAATCAAAAAACCTACCCCCAAAACTCAAAATTGCGCTCTGGCACCCCCTAGGAAGAAAAAACAGACAAAACTGCCTGTAACTTCCAGTAGGAATGTTGTAGAGACATGAAACAAAAACCTCTATGTAGGTCTCACTTAGACCTAGATTCCATACACCAGGGGTCGGCAACCTTTACCACTCAAAGAGCCATTTTGGAAAGTTTCACAAATTAAAGAAAAACAATGGGAGCCACAAAAAATTTTTGAAAATTTAAAATGAAAAACACCGCATACAGAGCTTAAATTGCTTTGCGTTATGTTAACCAGGGGTCTCTGACACACGCACCGGCACGCATCTTAATAAGGAAATGTAATGTTAGTGCGGCCCGCGACTTTTAACTGAATGGTGATTGATAGCGTCTTTCTTGCCAACCCTCTCAATTTTCCGGGAGACTCCCAAATTTCAGGACGTGCTGGCACTGCTTTTAGCGCCCTCTACAGCCTGCCCAAACAGCGTACCTGCTTGGCCACATGTTGAATGCAGCTTTTGCTTGCTCACGTAAGTGCCAGCAAGGCATACTTGTTCAACAGCCACACAGCTTACACTGACGGTAGTCGTACAAAAACAACTTTAACACTGTTACGTTACAAATATGCGCCACACTTTGAACCCACACCAAAAAAGAATGACAAACACATTTCTGGAGAACATCTGCCGGGAGGGTCGGCAAGTATGCAGCTGAGCCGCATCAGAGTGGTCAAAGAGCCGCATGTGGTTCCGGAGCCGCGGGTTGCCGACCCCTGCCATACACTGACATCCTTCAGCAAAAATCAACAGGAATTTTGCAATTCCCCCTTCAAAACAAAAGTTTTGTAAAAACAGTCACCTTTGCCTCTTGGAGCTATGATTTGAACCCCTTAACATGCTTCAAAACTCACCAAACTGGACACACACATCAGGACTGGCAAAAATTGCGATCTAATAGAAAAAACCAACCCCAAAACTCAAAATTGCGCTCTAGCGCCCCCTAGGAAGAAAACACAGACAAAACTGCCTGTAACTTCCAGTAGGAATGTCGTAGAGACATTAAACAAAAATCTCTCTGTAGGTCTCACTTAGACCTAGATTTCATTCACTGACAACCCCCAGCAAAAATCAACAGGAAGTTTGCAATTCCCCCTTCAAAACAAAAGTTTTGTAAAAACAGTCACCTTTGCCTCTAGGAGCTATAATTTGAACCCCTTAACATGCTTCAAAACTCACCAAACTGGACACAACAATCAGGACTGGCGAAAATTGCGATCTAATCAAAAAACCTACCCCCAAAACTCAAAATTGCGCTCTGGCGCCCCCTAGGAAGAAAACACAGACAAAACTGCCTGTAACTTCCAGTAGGAATGTCGTAAAGACATGAAACAAAAATCTCTATGTAGGTCTCACTTAGACCTAGATTTCATTCACTGACAACCCCCAGCAAAAATCAACAGGAAGTTTGCAATTCCCCCTTCAAAACAAAAGTTTTGTAAAAACCGGTCACCTTTTTTCAAACATTATCTCCTCTGAGCGCGTTTGTCGTCTCGGCTTCAAACTAGCACAGGAGAGAGATTGAACCCTTCTGATTAAAAGTTGACGAAAGAGTTTTAATTAAAGCTCCGGTTTGGATTTTATGTGCCGTCAAAGTCGGTCCCGTCCATCGCTGCTTGCAGCTTTAATTATGGCCCGCACGGCCCATTGTCAAAGGAATCCCAAAGGGAGTCCTTTTGCAATGGGACGAAAGGACCTATTGAATTTGCAAGGTTTTATTATTCTTTATTATTATTCTTCCGCAGCTTTGCGCACTACTTTGCCCCCCTTAACATGCTTCAAAACTCACCAAATTTTACACACACATCAAAAAACGTGTACACAACACTTTAGTCAAAAAACCAAAACCCCAAAAATCAAAATTGCGCTCTAGTTTTACTTGTTTTGGAAAGTCTTGACAAGCCGAATTTTCTTGTTCTATTGGCAGATAATTTTGCTTAGTTCAAATAAAATACCCCTCATTTTTGTATTTTGTTTTCTTGTTTTTGAACACTGACTTTTTGCAGTGTATGAGGCTAAATCCATCACTCGTAGTTCAATTTATTCTGGCAATCTTCAATCCCAGTAGATACTAACTACAATAACGGTACACACAACACAAACACACTTTGGGCAACTCAAAGAGCAACTTGGTTTAAGCAAGCAGAAGTGTCTCGGACCCTCTCCTGTGGAACGAGAAACCGTTTCTAGATTTATAGTGACTGAAGCTGCTGGTAGAAATAGTTCAATTGAGTCAGGTGGTTCGAACGTGATTCTAAAGTGACTCGAGCACCAGCGGCCCCCCAGGTGGATTGAGTTTGAGAGCCCTGCTTTGGCATCAAGACGGAGAGAAAACCCGGTCCTCAAACGTTACCTGTAAGTGAGGCCAGGAGGCCTCGAGCGTGGGCTCGTCCTCCTCCGGGTCAAACTCGTTACTGTCGCTGGGCGGAAGGGTCCGGAATATGTTGTGAGACACCTGAAAGTGCAGACAAAATCGTCACAAACGGCCGTAGCGGATGCTGCGCAGGATCTGGAAGTCCACTGACCATTTTGACGACTTCAGGGTAGGCCTGCTCTGTCAGGTAGCCCCGGCTGACGGTCACGTAGTCCACCAGCTCGTTGAGTGTGGACCGCTTGTACTCCTTCATCTTGAGGTCTGACAGCGTGTCCATGAAGTCAAAGACCGTACAGCACTGCTGCAGCTTCTTGAGGAACAGCTCAGGCTGCTCCGGGGCCGGTACGTCTGCGTGCGCGCACACACACACACACACACACACACACACACACACACACACACACACACACACATACATACACACACACACACACACACACACACACACACACACAATGATTAGCCTGGTTGACAAACACACTGTCCGTTTGTTGCAATTTGACTAAAAAAAGATGAACATCACTTTGAAATAGCCTTTAACAGCGTTTAAAATGTGATGCAAAGAAAGTAATGTGACAGTTAAGACACATGAGGGCAGGGTTATTCAACTTGCAGCCTGGGGGCCAAATCCGGCTTGAGAATGGCATCATGACGGCGCTCAGGTTTAGTTAAAAACTTGGGAGACAAACTTTTTTGCAGCAAACTCCTAGTCACTAAAGTGCTCCTGTCATATCAAGGAACTGGGGCCACTGTGAACACATCCTTGCATTCACATTTGAATTTGACTAGCAAACATAGAAGAACACTGCCATTCAAACTTGGGATTTCCATAAATGAGACATAAAAAAGATGTTCCTCTTTTTTGGCAGTTGTAAAAAAAATGTCTTCGGAATGTGATTTATGTAGCTAAGGTGTTGCTGGAGCTTGTTTACTATAGATTCAGTCAGTAGACATTTATTTACTTCTTTACCTATACTAGTGGTTAGGGGTGACAAAAAAATACGTAATATGTAACGATTCTTAATCAACTCAAAAAAACTAAACAAATACACACACAAACACACACACATATATAATATACATATATACACACACATATATACATGCATTAATATACATTTATGCATACATATAGACATATATGCATACATATATACACACATATATGCTTACATATATACAAACATATATACCTTTATGCATACATATATACATATATGCAAACATATTCACATATATGCAGACATTTATACATACATACATACACAGACATATATTTATACATACATACATATATATTTATACACACATACATACATATATTTATACATACATGCATACACACATATATTTATACATACATTCATACATATACATATATGTACATATATATCCACACTAGGGCGGCAACCAACGATTAATTTGATAATCGATTAATCTGTCGATTATTACTTCGATTAATCGATTAATAATCGGATAAAAGAGACAAACTACATTTCTATCCTTTTCCAGTATTTTATTGGAAAAAAAACAGCATACTGGCACCATACTTATTTTGGTTATTGTTTCTCAGCTGTTTGTACATGTTGCAGTTTATAAATAAAGGTTTATTTAAATAAATACATTTTAAAAATTGCCTCTGTCCATGTGCATAGCATAGATCCAACGAATCGATGACTAAATTAATCGCCAACTATTTTTCTAATCGATTTTAATCGATTAGTTGTTGCAGCCCTAATCCACACATATGTATATATACACATATATACACTACCGTTCAAAAGTTTGGGGTCACATTGAAATGTCCTTATTTTTGAAGGAAAAGCACTGTACTTTTCAATGAAAATAACTTTAAACTAGTCTTAACTTTAAAGAAATACACTCTATACATTGCTAATGTGGTAAATGAATATTCTAGCTGCAAATGTCTGGTTTTTGGTGCAATATCTACATAGGTGTATAGAGGCCCATTTCCAGCAACTATCACTCCAGTGTTTTAATGGTACAATGTGTTTGCTCACTGGCTCAGAAGGCTAATTGATGATTAGAAAACCCTTGTGCAATCATGTTCACACATCTGAAAACAGCTTAGCTCGTTACAGAAGCTACAAAACTGACCTTCCTTTGAGCAGATTGAGTTTCTGGAGCATCACATTTGTGGGGTCAATTAAACGCTCAAAATGGCCAGAAAAAGAGAACTTTCATCTGAAACTCGACAGTCTATTCTTGTTCTTAGAAATGAAGGCTATTCCACAAAATTGTTTGGGTGACCCCAAACTTTTGAACGGTAGTGTATACATATATGTATATATACCTGATTTTTCGGACTATAAATCGCTCCGGAATATAAGTCGCACCGGCCGAAAATGCATAATAAAGAAGGAAAACATATATAAGTCGCACTGGAGTATAAGTCGCATTTTTGGGGGAAATGTATTTGATAAAACCCAACACCAAGAATAGACATTTGAAATAAATAAAGAATAGTGAACAACAGGCTGAATAAGTGTACGTTATATGAGGCATAAATAACCAACTGAGAACGTGCCTGGTATGTTAACGTAACATATTATGGTAAGAGGCATTCAAATAACTATAACATATAGAACATGCTATACGTTTACCAAACAATCTGTCACTCCTAATCGCTAAATCCCATGAAATCTTATACGTCTAGTCTTTTACGTGAATGAGCTAAATAATATTATTTGATATTTTACGCTAATGTGTTAATAATTTCACACATAAGTCGCTCCTGAGTATAAGTCGCACCCCCGGCCAAACTATAAAAAAAACTGTGATTTATAGTCCGAAAAATACGGTAGTGAAGGGCCCCAAAATACCATTTCTTTGAACATCCCTGCATTAGGGGGTTTTAGGCTCCAAAACTGGACCAAGTTTTGCGTCATGTAAACGTCCCACTAATGTGTGCATTGCACAGCGAGGTGAGGCCAGGCGGCAGGTGACACAACCCCGAGGGGGGATGGCCGTGGTCGTATTGGGGGGGAAGGTAGGGGGTCACGCAGAGTTCACACCTCATAGCTCAAGACTTGAGCCACGGCCGTGACTCAGGAATGACGCTCCAGCAGCGCTGCTCCTTTGTTATATAACAGATAAGAGTTTCCAAAGGCGCCACACCACCAGTCGCGTGTGTGTGTGCGTGTGTTTGTGCGTGTGCCGCCATCATGCGTGAAGAGAGCGAAGGCCCTCGGTCCAACGTAAAGCTACGTCGGACGGTCACAATCTGAGCTCATATCGCCATGATTCCACATTGATGATCCTAGCTCAGGCCTGGGCAAATATTTTGCCTCGGGGGCCAAATTTAGAGAAAAAAAATGTGTCTGGGGTCCGGTATATCTATTTTTAGGAACACCAATAAAAAAACGCACAATAATGTCTGATTGAATGCTAAAAACGTTGCGACAGACCGCCTTAAAGGCCTACTGAAAGCCACTACTACCGACCACGCAGTCTGATAGTTTATATATCAATGATGAAATCTTAACATTGCAACACATGCCAATACGGCCGGGTTAACTTATAAAGTGACATTTTTAATTTCCTGCTAAATTTCCGGTTGAAAACGCCTATGTATGATGACGTATGCGCGTGACGTCAATGGTTGAAACGGAAGTATTGGGACACATTGTATCCAATACAAACAGCTCGGTTTTCATCGCAAAATTCCACAGTATTCTGGACATCTGTGTTGGTGAATCTTTTGCAATTTGTTTAATGAACAATGAAGACTGCAAAGAAGAAAGCTGTAGGTGGGATCGGTGTATTAGCGGCTGGCTGTAGCAACACAACCAGGAGGACTTTGAGTATAGCAGACGCGCTATCCGATGCTAGCCGCCGAACGCATCGATGATTGGATGAAGTCCTTCGTCGCGCCGTCGATGGCTGGAACGCAGGTGAGCACGGGTGTTGATGAGCAGATGAGGGCTGGCTTAGGTGGAGCGCTAATGTTTTTATCATAGCTCTGACGAGGTCCCGTAGCTAAGTTAGCTTCAATGGCGTCGTTAGCAACAGCATTGCTACGCTTTGACAGGCGGCATAGCATTAATCGTGTGGTTACAGGTCCAGGGTTTGGTAGTATTGTTGATCTTCTGTCTATCCTTCCGGTCAGGGGCTTATTTCTTCTGTTTCTATATGCAGTTAAGCACGATGCTATCACGTTAGCTCCGTAGCTAAAGTGCTTCGCCGATGTATTGTCGTGGAGATAAAAGTCACTGTGAATGTCCATTTTGCGTTCTCGACTCTCATTTTCAAGAGGATATAGTATCCGAGGTGGTTTAAAATACAAATCCGTGATCCACAATAGAAAAAGGAGAGAGTGTGGAATCCAATGAGCCAGCTTGTACCTAAGTTACGGTCAGAGCGAAAAAAGATACGTCCTGCACTGCACTCCAGTCCTTCACTCTCACGTTCCTCATCCACAAATCTTTCATCCTCGCTCAAATTAATGGGGTAATCGTCACTTTCTCGGTCCGAATCGCTCTCGCTGCTGGTGTAAACAATGGGGAAGTGTGAGGAGGCCTTCAACCTGCGACGTCACGCTACTTCCGGTACAGGCAAGGCTTTTTTTATTAGCGACCAAAAGTTGCGAACTACTAAATCTACTAAATCCTTTCAGCAAAAATACAGCAATATCGCGAAATGATCAAGTACGACACATAGAATGGATCTGCTATCCCCGTTTAAATAAAAAACAATTAATTTCAGTAAGCCTTTAAAAAACAATGGAATTTTATTTATTTTTACTGAATGAGACACCAAGAATGTACATGAAAATAAGGAATGTGGGATTTACAATATTAACTAAGGTCGATAAAACACTGAATATTGACAACATATGAACATCACACTCCCTCTCCATCGGCATATCTTACAATCAAGCGAAACGCAACAAAAATGCAACAAACACAGCAAAATATGAAAGCGAAGGGTAAAAAAAAACCCCCACCTACAATCTGATGTATCTGATATATCACTAAGCTTTAGGACTTTGTTGTAAAAATCTCCTTCCTCGTCTGTCCCTGACACCCGCATTTCAGGCTGGCCTCTGTGGAAACACTCCCCACCCACACTGCTTGGTGCCTCGTCTGAGCTGCTGTGACTTAGATGACCATAGTAACTAATTAGATGACCATAGTAACTAATTAGATCACCATAGTAACTAATTAGATCACCATAGTAACTAATTAGATCACCATAGTAACTAGTATATCATGCAAAAGCACAGATTCCAACCATTGAAATACTTTGTATAGTTCAAGACTTAAGGTCATTAGAAAAAATCACTGCACATCATAATGGCAGCTACACTTTCCATCTTAAAGATCTAAAAAAATGATTTGGGAATGTCCGGCGGGCCAGATTGAAGAGTTTAACGGGCCGCATTTGGCCCCTGGGCCTTAAACGCCTACTAAAATGAATTGTTTTTATTTAAACGGGGATAGCAGTTCCATTCTATGTGTCATACTTGATCATTTCGCGATATTGCCATATTTTTGCTGAAAGGATTTAGTATAGAACATCAACGATAAAGTTCGCAACTTTTGGTCGCTGATAAAAAAAAACCTTGCCCCTACCGGAAGTAGCGTGACGTCACAGGAGGTAGGATTCCTCACAATTCCCCGTTGTTTACAATGGAGCGAGAGAGATTTGGACCGAGAAAGCGACGATTAACCCATTAATTTGAGCGAGGATGAAAGATTTGTGGATGAGGAACGTTAGAGTGACGGACTAGAATGCAGTGAAAGACATATCTTTTTTCGCTCTGACCGTAACTTAGGTACGAGGTCTCATTGGATTCCACACTCTCTCCTTTTTCTATTGTGGATCACGGATTTGTATTTTAAACCACCTCGGATACTATATCCTCTTGAAAATGAGAGTCGAGAATGCGAAATGGACATTCACAGTGACTTTTATCTCCACGACAATACATCGTTGAAGCTCTTTAGCTACTGAGCTAACGTGATAGCATCTGGCTCAAATGCAGATAGAAACAAAATAAATAAACCCCTGACTGGAAGGATAGACAGAAGATCAACAATACTATTAAACCATGGACATGTAACTACACGGTTAATAATTTCCAGCTTGGCGAAGCTTAACAATGCTGTGTTGCTAACGACGCTATTGAAGCTAACTTAGCAACCGGACCTCACAGAGCTATGCTAAAAACATTAGCTATCCACCTACGCCAGCCAGCCCTCATCTGCGTTCATGCGATCGACGGTGCGACGAAGGACTTCACCCGATCACAGATGCGGTCGGTGAGACGGAGGAAGTTAAGGTGAGTTCGCCGGCTAACGCGTCTGCTATGCATTTCTGTCTTCCTGGTTGTGTTGCTGTAGTCCGCAGCTAATACACCGATCCCGCCTACAACTTTCTTTTTTGTAGTCTTCATTGTTCATTAAACAAATTGCAAAAGATTCACCAACACAGATGTCCAGAATATTGTGGAATTTTTCGATGAAAACAGAGCAGTTTGTATGGGTCCGAATACTTCCGTTGCCGTCGTGACGTCACGCGCACACGTCATCATACAGAGACGTTTTCAAGCGGAAGTTTCCCGGAAAATTTTAAATTGCACTTTATACGTTAACCCGGCCGTATTGGCATGTGTTGCAATGTTAAGATTTCATCATTGATATATAAACTATCAGACTGCGTGGTCGGTAGTAGTGGCTTTCAGTAGGCCTTTAATTTGCCCAGGTCTGTCCTAGCTGCTCAGTGCACAAACCCACATGATTAACCAGGGAGTGGCTGGCAGTAAAGAAGTATATGAGTTACAGGTGCAGAGATCACTGGCCTCAAGTAAGAGCTATAAAATGTCCAATAGGTGCAGCAGAGGGATTATTATACTCAACATGTGCACATGAGGGCGCGCATGCATTTACTGTGGTCAAGGGTTCACGAGGCACGTGCTGCTAGCACTATATGGCTACTTGGAAAATGAAAGAGGTCAAAAGAATGAAAAATGGCCACACGTGAATATGAAGGTTAAAAAAGCAACCTCGTCAGTGTGATTTAGGGCGGCAACTAAAGGACTATTTTGATAGACGATTTGTCGACTAGTCATACATTAAAGCGTACAAATATTTAATGGGTCTAATTTTTCCATCAATTTCTAAATGCAGTTTAAGTTATTTTAGGCATGTGCTTACTAACAACAAATATGACTAATTCATTCATAAATAGTTTTTTAATATTGTAACTGTGCTGCTCATTCAGCTGTTACAAAAAACAAAATGATTAATAGAATGTTTTCATTAAAAAGAAAGGAAAGGTTAAATGCTAAATACAACAATTAACATTATTTATGTGTTTAAAAAAACAGTTAAAATAGCAGGAAAAAAACAAAACACAAAATCCAACTTCCTCAAAAATAAAATAATTTTATGATGTTTCAAAGGTTGCACACCGATATATTGACTATTGATTAACTCTTGGCAGTTTTAGCACTCTAATAGACTCAATCTGTAGACTTATATATTTGATTGATTCCTAAACAGTTGGATTTTTAATACAAACCCCAAAACCAGTGGAGTTGGCATGGTAAATGGTAAATGGTAAATAAAAACAGAATACAATGATTTGCAAATCCTTATCAACCTATATTCAATTGAATAGACTGCAAAGACAAGATACTTAACGTTCGAACTGGTAAACGTTGTTATTTTTTGCAAATATTAGCTCATTTTGAATTTGATGGCTGCAACATGTTTCAAAAAAGCTGGCACAGGTGGCAAAAAAAAATGAGAAAGTTGAGGAATACTCATCAAACACTTATTTGGAACATCCCACAGGTGAACAGGCTAATTGGGAACAGGTGGGTGCCATGATTGGGTATAAATGTAAAATTCCATGAAATGCTCAGTCATTCACAAACAAGGATGGGGCGAGGGTCACCACTTTGTCAACAAATGCGTGAGTAAATTGTCCAACAGTTTAAGAACAACATTTCTCAACAAGCTATTGCAAGGAATTTAGGGATTTCACCATCTACGGTCCGTAATATCATCAAAAGGTTCAGAGAATCTGGAGAAATCACTGCACGAAAGCAGCTCAAACATTGAATGCCAGTGACCTTTGATCCCTCAGGCCGTACTGCATCAAAAAGCTTCATCAGTATGTGAAGGATATCACCACATGGACTCAGGAACACTTCAGAAAACCATTGTCAGTAACTACAGTTCGTTGCTACATCTGTAAGTGCAAATCAAAACTCTACTAAGCAAAGTGAGAGCCATTTATCAACAACACCCAGAAACGCCGCCGGCTTCGCTGGGCCCGAGCTCATCTAAGATGGACTGATGCAAAGTGGAAAAGTGTTCTGTGGTCTGACGAGTCCACATTTCAAATTGTTTTCGAAAACCGTGGACGTCGTGTCCTCCGGACCAAAGAGGAAAAGAACCATCCGGACTGTTTTAGGTGCAAAGTTGAAAAGCCAGCATGTGTGATCGTATGGGGGTGTATTAGTGCCCAAGACATGGGTCACTTACACATCTGTGAAGGCACCATTAATGCTGAAAAGTTCATACAGGTTTTGGAGCAACATATGTTGCCATCCAAGCAACGTTACCATGGACGCCCCTGCTTATTTCAGCAAGACAATGCCAAGCCACGTGTTACATCAACGTGGCTTCATAGTAAAAGAGTGCAGGTACTAGACTGGCCTGCCTGTAGTCCAGACCTGTCTCCCATTGAAAATGTGTGGCGCATTATGAAGCCTAAAATAGCACAACGGAGACCCCCGGACTGTTGAACAACTTAAGCTGTACATCAAGCAAGAATGGGAAAGAATTCCACCTGAGAAGCTTCAAAAATGTGTCTCCTCAGTTCCCAAACGTTTACAGAGTGTTGTTAAAAGGAAAGGCCACCCTCCCCCCCCCACACCCCTGATTGTAAATAATGTAAATAATTCAATGTGATTATCTTGTGTGATGACTGCATTATGATGATAGTATATATGATAGTATATATATGTATCATGAATCAATTTAAGTGGACCCCGACTTAAACAAGTTGAAAAACTTATTCGGGTGTTACCATTTAGTGGTCAATTGTACGGAATATGTACTTCACTGTGCAACCTACTAATAAAAGTCTCAATCAATCAATCAACACAGTGGTGAACATGCAGAGCACTTTGGGGCAGTAGTCTGTTATAGAAATGCGCTATATAAATAAATTTACCTTGACCTACTCTTATCAGTAATATATTTAAAAAATAAAAAATTAATTAAAAAAAGTTGTGAAAAAAAAATAAAAAATTTGTATTAGTATTTTTATTAGCACGAGAGGTTGTACACCAGCAACATCATAATGTATCTCACAGCAGGAAGTATTTTATCAACACCTGCTTCTTAGGTTTTGAAACAAGCCTTTTGGCTTTTTGCGCCATCCATTTGCCTTTGTAAAGCATTACATGGATTCAATTCTTTAAGATGTCAATAAACTTCTCAATCAATCAATCAAAACCACGTGTGCATGTGCAAGGTGCAACACAGGTATGATGTCATCTTGTAAAAACCACACAGATCTATCACTGTGTTTCTATTCATTACAAATACCCTCTATATCATTGCATTCAATTTCTACTGCCTTTCTACCATATTAACATTTAAAATAATAGTATTGAAAAAAAAAAAAGTAAAATAAATAAATAATTCACAGACCCCTTAACATGATATCTCAAATCAAATATATATCAATACAACAATTAGCATGTTAGATGGGTGTACATGCAAATGTTGCAGAGATCCTGCAGTGCTGCCGCTAAAGCAGCATGCAAGGCACCTTAAAGGAAGTTATAAATAGAGGTATAATCACGCAGGACACTGTAAGCCACATTCACAGGAAGGAGACAAGACTACAGCAGAGTTTGCCTCTCAACATGTGGCGGCAAAGATGACAGCGCTAACTCACGTAGCCTCGTTGTGACACGTCGAACAGGTGTGGGCTTATGTCGAACGTGAACCGTATGGGTGTGATTTGACCTGATGGCCGATACCAGTTGAGCTTAGTTCAAGATCGAAGCGGAGGTCAGAGATGGGAGTTTCCAAGAGTAAACACATACAAATAACGAACATACAGTACAGTACGGCCGTCCCTTGCTACGTTGTGCTTCAAATATTGCAGATTTAGAAAAAACTAAAAACTTCATTAAGCATATTGTACAGATGTTTGGCCTAAATTAAGTGTTGACTTCAGTCTTATTTATGTTTTATATCCATTATATTGATCTTATTCTCTATTATTATTATTAGGGATCTCCCAATCAACATTTTGGCATCTGATCCCGATCCGATTTTTTTGGCATCAGATCCGATCCAATCTCGAGTTCCGATTTGATACTTTGACAATAGTTTATAGAACTGAAAGTGTCTGCAAAGATTAACTACCGTATTTTTCGGACTATAAGGCGCATTCCAAATCCTTCTGACTAGAGACAGTGTTTCCCATAAACTGCCAAGATACCTGTGGCGCTGGGGGCGTGGCTATGGGCGTGGTCACCATGACATCAATGAGTAATTTGCATAATTTACTACAATGATATGATTTTCTCTAAAAAGGCTCAAAAAATGTATACTTACTAATTAATAATAACAGTTTTGTTTTAAACGTCCATCCATCCATCCATTTTACAATATAATTACAACACTTTATGAACATATTTATATACAGATTTGAACAATAAGTTATTAACTGAAATATATTTATTAATTGTGGTTCTTACAAAAAATATATCTTATAAAATATAAAAGCTAAAATGTCTCTTAAAGCTCTGCCCCTTTAATTAGTGCATACTAAATAACTTAACTTTAGCCTACTACTGTAACCATATTATTTACCAGCAACATAAAGTGAAACAGAGGCAGAGGTGTCCTGCCACAGTCAGTAACAAATAAACAGAAAACAGTAGTGGTGGTAGATAGACACAAAGCTTCATCAAACATCTGATCCACTGAACAAAGAGCTCCAAAAATCTTGATCCTACACTTCTCTTTTGTAAAGTAAATCTGAACAGCCTATATGGGCATCTACATCAACTATATGATTTGCCTGAGAAGCTGGAAAGGACAAAAAAAAAAAAAAAAAAAAAAAATGTATTTTTTAATTTTTTTTAATTTGTGGCGGACGTATCTCTTTCGTGGCGGGCCGCCACAAATAAATGAATGTGTGGGAAACACAGAGATGTCCGATAATTTTGGAATGCCAATATTATCGGACGATAAATGCTTTAAAATGTAATATCGGAAATTATTGGTTTCAAAATTATCGGTATCTGTTTCAAAAAGCAAAATGTATGACTTTTTAAAACGCAGCTGTGTACACAGACGTAGGGAGAAGTACAGAGCGCCATTAAGCCTTAAAGGCACTCCCTTTGCGTGCCGGCCCAGTAACATAATATCTACGGCTTTTCACACACACAAGTGAATGCAAGGCATACTTGGTCAACAGCCATACAGGTCACACTGAGGGTGACCGTATAAACAACTTTAACACAGTTACAAATATGTGCCACACTGTGAACCCACACCAAACAAGAATGACAAACACATTTCGGGAGAACATCCGCACCGTAACACAACCTAAACACAACAGAACAAATACCCAGAACCAGTGTTTCCCACACATTCATTTATTTGTGGCGGCCCGCCATGAAAGAATTACGTCCGCCACAAATAAAAAAATAAAATAAAAATTTAAAATTTAAAATTTAAAAATTATTATTTTAATTTTTTTAATTCTCTCCAGCTTCTCAGGCAAATCATATAGTTGATGTAGATGCCCATATCGGCTGTTCAGATTTACTTTACAAAAGAGAAGTGTAGGATACTTTTCTTGTTGCCTTATTTGTATTTGACTTTATTAAATGTATTTATATTAGAAACACAACATGTGTATATAACAAAGGGTGCAAAGTCTGCAGGCAGTAGGAAACACATGGTTAAGTGTAGGGAGTAAAACTGATGGCAGTCTAAAGTTCAAGATTTTTGGAGCTCTTTGTTCAGTGGATCAGATGTTTGATGAAGCTCTGTGTCTATCTACCACCACTACTGTTTTCTGTTTATTTGTTACTGACTGTGGCAGGACACCTTTGCCTCTGTTTCACTTTATGTTGCTGGTAAATAATATGGTTGTAGTAGTAGGCTAAAGTTAAATTATTTAGTATGCACTAATTAAAGGGGCAGAGCTTTAAGAGACATTTTAGCTTTTATATTTTATAAGATATATTTTTTGTAAGAACCACAATTAATAAATATATTTCAGTGAATAACTTATTGTTCAAATCTGTATATAAATATGTACATAAAATGTTGTAATTATATTGTAAAATGGATGGATGGATGGACGTTTAAAATAAAACTGTTATTATTAATTAGTAAGTATACATTTTTTGAGCCTTTTTAGAGAAAATCATATCATTGTAGTAAATTATGCAAATTACTAGATTATGTCATAGTGACCACGCCCATAGCACCGCCCCCACCGCCACAGGTATGTTGGCAGTTTATGTGAAACACTGCAGAACCCCTTGCAGCACTAACTCTTCCGGGACGCTACAATACAATATACACCCCCCACTGCCCCATCTCTCAGGGAGAGCATGTCCCAAATTCCAAGTTGCAGTTTTGAGGCATGTTAAAAAAAATAATGCACTTTGTGACTTCAATAATAAATATGGCAGTGCTATGTTGGCATTTTTTATTCCATAACTGGAGTAGATTTATTTTGGGAAACCTTGTTACATTGTTTAATGCATCCAGAGGGGCATCACAACAAAATTAGGCATAATAATGTGTTAATTCCACGACTGTATATATATCGGTATCGGTTGATATCGGAATCGGTAATTAAGAGTTGGACAATATCGGAATATCGGATATCGGCAAAAGAGCCATTATCGGACATTTCTAGGGCCGGGCTCCGGTAGAAACAACACCAAAACCAGCTAGCCTGCAGATAAGTTTCGTGGAAGCTGTCTAACCACAATTTAAAACCCAAGACTATCAAACTTGGCTAAGTACTTGACGTTGACAGTTAGGAACAGCTTCTGAAAGTGCAGCGAGCACCTCTCATTTACATCCAAACTGAAATAATCATTGCAACTTTTACATGTCAACAAGCTTGTTGGCACGTGTACGACTTGAAGCCGAGGTCAACTTGAAGTTTGTGAAGCGCGAGGAGAAGAGCAGCAGGACTATTTGTTGCATGGCAAAATGCTGGCCCATCAACACAACTATTCTAAAATGCTTTATGAGCGCGGCTCCGGCCTGAGCGCAAACAGTCCGGCTTTCTTCCTCCTCTCCCTCTGCCCTTGTGTTCTTGCCCTGCCCAGCTTGGCTCCACGCTCCTCTGGGCTGGCCCGAAGAGCGAGCGGCTTCATTAAGCATGGAGAGAGAACGTTGGTGACTTTGCAGAGTCCGACGTGTTTTGTGTTAGAGCAGCCACAAGGATCCCATTCACGCGGCGGCCTTCAATGTGAGCCTCGAAGTTCGAGAGAACTCCTCACAAACTGAAAGATTCTTTCCAGGAATGGCAGCATGCTGTTGTTTTCGACTGAAAAGAGGGCTCACTGCGTCCGGGTAATTTTACTGTTGAATAAACGCGCTCAGGTGCTGAGAGCGATCTTTTCTCCCTGTTGGAAACGAGAGTATTGTGAAGCGGTATAGCTCGGTTGGTAGTGGCCGTGCCAGCAACTTGAAGGTTCCAGGTTCGATCCCCGCTTCTGCCAAACTAGTCACTGCCATTGTGTCCTTGGGCAAGACACTTTACCCACCTGCTCCCAGTGCCACCCACACTGGTTTAAAAATGTAACTTAGATATTGGGTTTCACTATGTAAAAGCGCTTTGAGTCACTAGAGAAAAGCGCTATATAAATATAATTCACTTCACTTCATCTATACGGTGATTTCTGATGCACCCTGACATTTACTGACAGGATGTTGTATATAAGTATGTTATTCACTGACTTTATGATTTTAGCTAGGATATGTTCAAGATCATTGAATGAGCCAATTGACAATAAGACAGGGTGGCGGCGGAAAAATCCATCCATTTTCAACCGCTAGTCCCTCTTGGTTTCACAGGGGTGGCTGGAGCCTATCCCATCTGCATTCGAACAGAAGGCGGGGTACACCCTGGAC